>NC_090654.1:253440098-253772598 GCF_040937935.1 Hyperolius riggenbachi
TGAAACCTAAGCTGCATTCTATTCCTTAAGGGACACCTGAACTGAGATCGATATGGAAGCTGCCATTTTTTTAATTTTATTTTTTAAAACAATATGCCTGGCTGTCCTGGTGATCTCTTTGGCTGCAGTAGTGTCCGAATCACACACCTGAAACAAGCATGTGGATTAGATTTCAGGCGATCTGCTTGCTTGTTCAGGATCAATGGCTAAAAGTATTAGAAGCAAAGGAACAAATCAAGCCATCGACCCTGAACCTCCATCACAAAAGAAGTGAACTCTTTGGTATGCTCCCCTTTACTTGCAATTTTCCTTCAAGGGAACCTGAAGTGAGAGGTAGATAGAGGCTGCCATATTTATTTCCTTTTAACCTGGTAGCAGCAATCGCCACTGTTACTGGCAACAGGACTTTTTAATGCGTCACTCGCTGCTGCCGCCTGTCGGGACCCTGAGTTTCCTGATTGGTGAACAGGAATTTGTGTTCCCTGAGCAAATCAGAGATTAGTATAAGGGCTGATCATTATTACAAACCAGTAACAGTGATCGGCCTTAAAAATGTTAGTAAATAAAGTTGCTTTTCTCTCTCCCAGCTCATCTATCACTTCAGATTGCTATCAATCAGCAATCAGAGGTGACGGGGGCTGGAAGATAGACTGATTGTATTGTGGTAGGTTATTTTTTTAGTTTTTTTCTTATTAAAATGTGAACCTCGTACTATCCTTATTAATCCTTTATCCTCTTCCCTCCTTAGCCAAATATCCCTCTATTTTCTTTCTAGTCCCCACTTTTAGTACTTTGGGTATTCTCCTGTACTTTTCCCCCTCTCTACCCTCCCAACTTACCCTTACTTCTATATTTCTACCTTTACTCTTCTATCCTTTTTCTTTATGCCATTAAAAAAAAATCTGCCATTTAAAAAAAAAAAAAAAAAAAACTTTCTCTCTATTGTCTTTCTTATCTACTTATTGATCTATTTATCCTCTTTGTTGAGTATGGCGGGAGACGCTTTTCTGCAGAGGAGGCAGCCGCCATCCTCCAGCAGAGTGCTCCCTGCGACTGGCTCAACCAAGGACGCTCAGTACAAACGAGAAGACAAATTTAAGCGATAAAAAGATATACCTTGACGTGCACACGATAATAATACACACCGCACGACAAAATGAGCGACTTCCTGAAAAGACGTGTGTTTATCATATCGTTAAAGCTCCACAGCGACGTCTCTTCACCGTAGTCGATAATAGTACATAATAGCATAACCGTCTAGATTTGTGTACACATGAACAGTTTGCAGACGTCTTCTCGCCGTCTTTACCAAAATCAATCCGACAGCCGAAACGATTCAACCTCTTCTTATCTGTCATTTGCCATTTCTTATCTGTCGTTCTTGCTCAGTCGTCCGCACGTCTACACGTGAAGATTGGCATTCAGTTTTCCCAAACCGTTTGATTTTCACTCACTGTAAAAGATGGCGGTTGAGCATATGTATGGGGCTTGAGTCAGAGTCTGACAGCTCAGAGACCGCAGGACCGCCATCTTGCAGCTTCAGGGGGATGAGGAATCCACTGTCCAGCGCCTGTCAGATGCCATAGCAGGGGTCTCGGTGAACAACAAGGCTGCAGATAGCAGCAAAGGCAGGCTGTGTGTCCACCAGCACCTGATGAGATCAGTCGTGGCACCTGGTCACCCGCTAACCTAGTAGCACTCAAAAAATTTAAAAAAGGGGAATCGTACAGTCTAAGGTGTAGTGAGCTCCTTGCTGTAAATGTAGGGATGTCTTGATTCTGACATTAATTCAAAATGAAGCAACAGTTCCTGTCACAACATCAAGAGAACACGCTGAAAAGCAAGTGGCAGTGGTCGAATAAAATAAGAAGATGGGGTACGGTGGATCTTGCAGACTCTTGTTTTTTTTTTTTTTTTCTTGTTTTTTTTTTTTCCCCTACCTCTTACAAATGACCATGCACAATGTCTTTGTGCTTTTTAAAAAGACAAACCCACTGACACCCACCTATAGTTTCAGCGGGAAGTGATTAGGTCGCTGATTAACCTCCTTGCCGGTTATCCCGAGCTCAGCTTGGGGTAACCTGCGCATGAGGATTTCTCAGGCCCCGATGGGCCGATTTGCATAATTTTTTTTTTATTGCACGCAGCTAGCACTTTGCTAGCTGCGTGCATATTACGCTCGCCGCCGATACCCGCCGCGCCGACCCCCCCCCTCCAGAACCCTATCAGTGCCAGGCAGCGCTGAGGGGTGGATCGGGATTCCCTTTGACGTCGGTGACGTCATCCCGCCCTGTCGCCATGGCGACCGGGGAAGCCCAGCAGGAAATTCCCGTTCTGAACGGGATTTCCTGCATACTCTGATCGCCGGAGGCAATCGGAGTGGGTTGGGGGATGCCGCTGCTCAGCGGCTATCATGTAGCGAGCCCAGGGCTCGCTACATGATTTAAAAAAACATTTTTTTTTAAAAAAAAGTGCTCTGCTGCCCCCTTGCCGCGGGAATTGGACCGGCAAGGGGGTTAACCAAAGTGCCCAAATTACGGATGAATTCGACTTGAGGCAGTTAGATGACACAGTTCGACTAAGTGATCTCCCTGAATTAAGTTAAGCAGAATCCACAAAAATGATGCCGGGTGCACAAAAGACAAGAGGTGGAAGGACAGCAGACAGTACTGCCCAAAGTGCCCCTCACAGCTGAGACTCTGCATTGTCCTCTGCTTTGAGGCATATCACACCATCAGCAGTTAGACATGTTTTTTTATTTCTTTTATAATCCTACATTTTCATTAGACTTTAATTTCTTCTCTCTCTATGTATTTGCCACTTACAGTCCCTCAAAGAAGCTCACAGTTAACCTACCACTAGTTAATAGTTAACCTACCACTGTTTTTGGGGTGTGGGAGAAAACCGGCTGCTTGACACCTACAACCTTTAAGCAAATCGCTTTTTTTCTTGCCAGGGCTTGAACTTTGGACCCTGCTGCAAGGTGAGAGCCACAAGACTTATGCTAAGACTTTACTTTGCAGGCCATCCCCCATCTTCTGACCATTGGCTTGCCTTGAGATCTGACCTCTGGCTTTTCTCCAACCTGCTAGACCTGCAATGGTGAGTTCCAATGTGTTTGTCATTAGTGTTTATTATTTATTTATTGTATTTATAAAGCGCCAACATATTGCACAGCGCTGTTAAGCATAGTGATGGTGATGATAGTGATATAGGCCTCACTTTAATTATTCTATTTACAAATTAGCCATATTTGGTATCATTTTATCCATGATGTGTTGTAGAATACATTTTGGTGTGTTTTAAAGCTTGGAGTCATGTCACATAAAAAATAAGTAGGGACAAACGCAATCCAACGTTAAAAAAAAGTTATTTTCAAATTTTAATCACACTTGGGAAAGTTTCAGCAAAACAACATCATTAGGTAGCTCACAAAATACCGACTTTAAATAGTCCTGGTTGTCAGCTTTCCATAGTGTTGACATTTGTGTCTTTTTTCCTGATGTACAATCTCTTCTGGAGATATGTAAACTAACAATGAGATATGTAAACTAACAAACTAACAATGGCGCTGCAACAATTAGTGCAACAAAATAGTGCACCTCGAGTGTAATGGATTGTTGCAGCAACAGATTGCTACTAAGTGAGTAGTGAGACATATGTGGTATCATTTTAACCGTGGCGGGCTGCAGAATACATTTTGCTGTGTTTTAAAGCTTGGACTCATGTCACATAAAACATAGGTTGGGAGAAATTCAATTAAACAAAAGTTATGGTCCAAATTAAGCAAAACTGCATAAGTCCAAAGGTTACAAAATAGCAATATCTGCATAGGCCTTGGGTTCTAGTTTTTAGAATGGTAACATTTGTGACTTTTATTGAATGTTCTCACACTCCAGGGACTTTGCTTAGAAGAATGACATTGTTACAGTTGGTGAAAAAAAAATGGCCTTAAAAAAACCATTAGTGCTACTTGTGGTGAAAGTAAACCAGAGACTAAGGGCTCGTTCAGACTATGCGCGCTGCCGTGCGCATTTTGACAGCCTGTTTAGTTTGCGACTCGCAAGAACGGTAGAAGGGCATAGACAGCCCTTCTACCGTTCGAATCGTATTTGCTGTCTAACAGTGCGATGCGCTATCGCACTGCTGCATGCATTTTCTGGAATTGCAGCGCTGACCCATTCACTGTAATGAATAGGATCTGCAGCGCACAGTAGCGCAGATGTGTTGCACAGATGCGTTGCGTTCCGATCACACAGCCATCTGCGCTAAATGATGTGAACGAGGCCTAAGGATTAAAACAAATCGATACTTACCCGGGGCTTCCGCCAGCTCCATAAGCACGTGTGAGTCCCTCGCCATTTTCCCGCGGTCTGCCATTCAGCCGCGTTCAGCCCCTGTAACAGGTTCAGATGCGTCAGTCCAGGTCTACTGCGTATGCGCGGGAGGCACGCGCATTCGCAGAAGACCCAGACTGGACCCGACTGAGCCTGTTACGGGGCGGGAAAATGGCGAGGGACTCACACGTGCCTATTAGGGATGATCACAGATATGCAGATTGTTCCAAGTTGATGCAAATTTCTGCGAATTCTTATGCAAATATATGCAGATTGAAAATGGACCAATCAATTTAAACCCAGATTTAAATTGATTGGTCCATTTTCAAACTGCATACATTTGCATAAAATTTGCATAATTTCAGAACAATTTGCATCTCCTTGATCATCCCTAGTGCTTATGGGGCTGGAGGAAGCCCCGGGTAAGTACGGATTGGTTTTAATCCTTAGTCTCTGGTACACTTTAAAGGGACCCTAAGCATAGGTTGTGAGTATGTATTTAAAGGACACGTTAGCATTAGCACTATGTTAAATTTTAAAAGGACACCTAATGTGTGTATGGGAAGCTGTGCTGATCCTTACTGCACTTCCCATGCCCCGGCATCTCCCTCTGTTCTCCGGTAATAATCTGTAATAACCTCCAAACCGGACATACTGTGCTGAGCAATGCGCATTGTGTCCACTAGGGTACCTTCTGACCGCACCCCTCGGCAACACCATATGACGGAAGCTTGTTTGCGTGGTTGCAAGGCCCTAGCGGACATATACCGCATCCTGTTTGAATTTAAGTTAGTGCAAAGGTATCATTTATCATACATCACCCATGTATATTTGAATATGCTCTGCCCCTCTCTCACCCATTGGTATAAACTTTCTCTTCCCAGTTCAGCCAGTATAAAATGCATTGGGCTGACGACTCTGCTCAAAGTCGCGCTGTGCCCCAGAAACAGGAAGTCTGGTGATGCGCTCTGCACATGCTGTGACTTCCTCTTCCTGTACTGACATCCTCTCTGCCGGCGTGTCATATTGCCATGCATGTGGTGGAATAGTGCATGAGAACGAGTTGACCCAGTATAACTGTCGCCGGTGGAGCCAAGATGGCAGCCTCGGTTTTCTCTCATAAAACGAAGGGAGAATAAGGACTTGGGAATGATGATTTGAGGTTAATTTAAAAGAGGAGACTGCAAGCTTCATATCAGAATGTTTATTCCCATAATCTTAGGTTGTGCTCAGCTTTCCTTTAACAGTCTACTCTACTGTGTGCCCAAAATCTGATTATGTATATGGTGTATCATTTTCACCGTAACAAGTGTGGGAATAGAATTTGGGGTGTTTGAGAGCTGAGGCCTATTATTATTTATTGGATTTATATGGTGCCAACTTATTTCACAGCACTGTACAATACAGATTATGACAATAACGGGTGACCGACAACACAATACAGGAAGTAATACTATGCCAGATCATACACTGGAGTGGTAGTCCCAATAATAAAAGTGTAGATCTGAGGGAGGCCTGACAGGAGGGTGTTGCAGTAGTCCAAGTGGGAGATCATGAGCGCATGAACAAGGAGTTTGGCAGTGTCCGGATCAGAAAGTGCCAAATCTTGGAGATGCTGCGTAAATGGAAATTGCAGGCCCTAGCAATGGTTTGAATGAGGAGTGTGTGTGTAGGGGGGGAGGGGGTGTGTGAAGAAGAGGGCCGAGTCCAGGGTGAAACCCAGGCAGCGGGCTTGTACAGTTGGTTAGGTGGATGGTTGTACCTTTGACAGTGACATAGATGTCCATGGGGGAATGACTCTACACGGGGCAGGAGGGCCGGCGCCAGGGGGGTGCTCAAGCACCCCCTAAATTTGTCCAAGCACCCCCTGGCGTGAACTGACTTCAGGCATCTAAGAGACGCCGAGTCAGTTCACAGCGGCAGCCCGAAGTAGCAGAGCAGGGCTACGGTAAGATGGCCGCCCGAAGCCCTGTTCTGCAGACTTAGAGTCTGCAGTGCAGGGCTTCGGGCAGCCATTTTCCTGTAGCCCTGCTTGCCGGGTAATGCAGGCTGCAGGAAGGAAGACGATCGTGGGAGCTGAGCTGCGCGCCACAAGGAGGTCGGGAGAGGAGGAGGTCGGAACAGGAGGTCTTCTGACTAGGTGAGTAAATGGGTTTTTCTTTTCTTTTTCAGGTGGTGCTGCTGATTGTGGTCAGAACTGCTGAGCATTGTGCATATTGGGGTCAGATCTGCTGAGCATTCTGCATATTGGGGTCAGAACTGCTGAGCATTGTGCATATTAGGGTCAGAACTGCTGAGCATTGTGCATATTAGGGTCAGAACTGCTGAGCATTTTGTGCATATTGGGGTCAGAACTGCTGAGCATTGTGCATATTGGGGTCAGAACTGCTGAGCATTGTGCATATTGGGGTCAGAACTGCTGAGCATTGTACATATTGGGGTCAGAACTGCTGAGCATTGTGCATATTGGGGTCAGAACTGCTGAGCATTGTGCATATTGGGGTCAGATCTGCTGAGGATTGTACATATTGGGGTCAAATCTGATAACTGTTGTGCATATTGGGGTCATATCTGATAATGATTGTGCATATTGGGGTCATATCTGATAACGGTTGTGCATATTGGGGTCATATCTGATAACAATTGTGCATATTGGGGTCATATCGGATAACGGTTGTGCATATTGGGGTCATATCGGATAACGGTTGTGCATATTGGGGTCATATCTGATAACGGTTGTGCATATTGGGGTCATATCCGATAACGGTTGTGCATATTGGGGTCATATCAGATATGACCCCAATATGCACAATCATCAGATATGACCCCAATATGCACAACCGTTATCGGATATGACCACAATATGCACAATCATTATCAGATAACGGTTGTGCATATTGGGGTCATATCTGATAACGATTGTGCATATTGGGGTCATATCTGATAACGGTTGTGCATATTGGGGTCATATCTGATAACGGTTGTGCATATTGGGGTCATATCTGATAACGATTGTGCATATTGGGGTCATATCTGATAACGGTTGTGCATATTGGGGTCATATCTGATAACGGTTGTGCATATTGGGGTCATATCTGATAACGGTTGTGCATATTGGGGTCATATCTGATAACGGTTGTGCATATTGGGGTCATATCTGATAACGATTGTGCATATTGGGGTCATATCTGATAACGATTGTTCATATTGGGGTCATATCTGATAACGGTTGTGCATATTGGGGTTATTGAACGTGTTTTTTGTTCAAATCTGCTCACATTACGTGTATTTTCTTGAGAAAACCTGCACAATTATGTGAATTTTCTGGGGAAGGGGTCACCAAAACTTGGGCCCTCTGTCTTTGCGTTGCACTTTTAAAGGGAACCCGAGGTGAGAATAACATTGAGGCTGCCATATTTATCTCCTTTTAAACAATACCAGCTGCCTGGCTGCTGTGTTGGTCCTCTGACTCTAATGCTTTCAACCATAGACCCTGAACAAGCATGCAGCAGGTCAGGGGTTTCTGACAATATTGTCAGAACTGACAATATTGTCAGAACTGACAAGATTAGCTGCATGCTTGTTTCTGGTGTAATTCAGTTCACTACTGCAGCCAAATAGATCAGCAGGGCTGCCAGGCAACTATAATTGTTTAAAAGGAAATAAATATGGCAGCCACCATATCACTCTCACCCTGGGTTCACTTTAAATTACAGATAGCCCTGCCCTCATCCGGTCATGACCACGCCCATTTTTTTCGCCGAGGCGCGCTTTGCACGCCACAGGTTGTAGCCACACCCATTTTTTGCCGTGGCGCAGGTCGTCAGCTCCCCCGGAAATTGGTCCAGCACTTGCATAGCACCCCCTAAAAAAATTCCTGGAGCCGCCACTGGGGGCAGGAAAATTAGGAGTTCTGTTTTTTCCAGGCCAATGCCATGTGAAATTGTTTTAGTAGCAAAGTGAAGACAAACTAAACAAAAATAAAATTTTCAAAGTTATGGTGCAATTTCAGCAAAACTGCTTAAGTCCAAATGTTACAAAATATGTATATCTGAGTAGGCCTGGGGCTCTAGTTTTCAGAATATGATCTGTATCGAATGTTTTAATGCTCCAGAGGCTTTGCTTAGAAAGAATGACTGTATTGGAGCAAAATAAGGCCTTGAAAAATTCATTGTTGATACTTGTAGGCTGTGTGCCCAGAAAGCTATCTGATTATGTACATAGGGTATTATTTTAACCGTGACAGGTGAGAGAAAAATTTTGGGGGTTTGTTTGAAAGCTGAGGCCTATGTCATGTGAATTTTAGTGGCAATCTGAATGGAAAGCAATACAGTTGTTATTTTCATATACTCTGTACCAAAATAAAAACCCCAAAAGTGATGGAATTGAAAATAAAATACATAGTTATTTTAGGGACTCTGCTTTTTAAATATGTATGCCATGAGGGTGAATTGCTGTTTATTTGTGCAAATAAGGGCTTGTATTCATTGGTAGTTTACAATGAGAAAACATAAAACGGCATATTGTCACCATACTTTGAACTAGGGACATCATTTAACCACCCTGGCGTTCTATTAAGATCGCCAGGGCGGCTGCGGGAGGGTTTTTTTTAAATAAAAAAAAAACTATTTCATGCAGCCAACTGAAAGTTGGCTGCATGAAAGCCCACTAGATGGCGCTCCGGAGGCGTTCTTCTGATCGCCTCCGGCGGCCAAAAGTAACACGGAAGGCCGCAATGAGCAGCCTTCCGTGTTTGGCTTCTCCTGTCGCCATGGCGACGAGCGGAGTGACGTCATGGACGTCAGCCGACGTCCTGTCGTCAGCCGCCTCCGAGCCAGCCCTTAGCGCTGGCCGGAACTATTTGTTCCGGCTGCGCGGGGCTCAGGCGGCTGGGGGGACCCTCTTTCGCCGCTGCTCGCAGCGGATCGCCGCAGAGCGGCGGCGATCGGGCAGCACACGCGGCTGGCAAAGTGCCGGCTGTGTGTGCTGCTTTTTATTTGAACAAAATCGGCCCAGCAGGGCCTGAGCGGCAGCCATCGGCGGTGATGGACGAGCTGAGCTCGTCCATACCGCTAAGATGGTTAAATCTTGTGATAACCAGGACAAATAGGCAGATAAAATGTGCGGGTTTTATGTGCAGGAACATTGTTTATTTTAAAACTATAGGGGGTGGAATATGGAGAAATAGTGTGTTTTTTTATTGTTTGTTCCTTGTAAATGCATAGAAAGCAAAGTAATTACTAAAAAAAATATCACCACCAAAAAGCCTAATTTGTGGCAAAGAAACAAGGTATAGAAAATTTCAGTATGATAAGTAGTGATAACATTTTTGGCGAGGAGGAGCGCTGATGGGTGTAAATTGCTTTGGTCCATTAGTGTAAAAAACCATTAGTGGTGAAGTGGTTTTATAGGACAAGGACAATGTGCGGTAAATGCTTAAATTGCGGTACATCAGCGGTAAGTATGTGGTAAATACAGTAAATAATAGTACTCTTTAACCTCCTTAGCGGTAACCATGAGCTACACTTGGGGTGGAAACTCGCAGCTCATAGCGGTAACCCTGAGCTACACTCGTGGTAGCTTCCAGGAGGTCCATGCAGAGCATTGCACACAGCAGGCGTTCTCACTCACCTCCCGGCGATCCAGATGCTGGTTGCCATTCCTCTTCCTGTCCATGGAGGGTCTGCATCCCCCTAGTGAGATCGCCGACTGTCGTCATGACAACAGCCGGCAATCTCTCTATAGGTTTATAGCGCCACACGGAGGGAGAACTGCAGCACTGGATCCCAGGGAGGTGAGTTAGAGCAGGGGCTGCTCCAGCTAAAATCAGGAAGGAATCATACCGCCAGGGAGGTTAATTGTCTTCCATAAGTTAGGATAGTCTTTGGAAGATGATTTTTTTTTTTTTCGAGGGGGGAGGTGTATCTGATTATGCAGCAACCTATGTAAAGTATATTTATAGGCATCCCTTATAAAAATAAATATCCAGTAAATATTTGAAGTTTTATTTCTAGCATTCTTTTCTATTACACAGCCTGACTAGGAACTCCACTAAGAACTGTAAAATGCACACAAATTGACTTCTCTGCCAGGTACAGGCAGGTCTTAAACTGATCGGTAAATTATGTGCTAACATGCCCCCTATTTTTCATGAGAATAGCAATTTGTGGTAAAATGAATGCAAATTACCAAATGAATTACCGAATGAGATAATTCATGACTAAAATTTACCACATGAGGTAAAACATATCTAAAACCTACCAAAATTGCTAAATGTCATTACCTCATGGGGTAAATTACTGTACATGAGGTAATTTGTTTGAAAACCCTACCAGAATTGAGGCCATGGTGGCATCACTTTCATGATCTGAGGTGAACAATAAGTAAATAATCAGTTTAAAGCGGACCTGAACCCAGAACCTCTGTGCTCTGAAAGAGAAAAAAACATAATAACCTTTAAAGAAAAACATTTTTGTTACGGCTGATACAAATCCTGCAATAAATCTGTAGTATGTCTACTTCCTGCTTTCGTGGGAGCAGACATATTTTAACATCCTGTGTTTAAAAATTAACTGCCCTGGCAAGGCAGCCAGCTGGCACAGCTGAAATATCAAATTACAGTGGTGATTAGTCTAAGATGAGGGGGAATTAGACAGGCTGAACTTTCTAAATACATACAGGGTGCATTTCTCCATGTATTTCTTCTGTCCTGTGCAAGAGTTCAGGTCCACTTAAACACAACGCCCGTAACTGTGATGAATCTTGTAAACAAAAGTACCTTGGGATTACACAACTTCATAAAAACAAGGTAGCGACTCATGAACAGAAACCGGCAAAGGTGAAATTTAAATCTGATGTGGTCAATCCTCCTGCAAGACGTACCAGAATAATAGAATGAGAATTATGAAACCAGACACGTCCCTTCAAGTTATATTCCACCTCGTGACTGTATAAAAACTAAAGTGCATGAGTGCAGGGTAACCCAGGCTATGAACCTATTATGGGATATAAAGAGCCCTGCCCTAAAACTAAACATAAGTTGTTCATCATTAATTCCCCACAGACAGAAGACCCATTTGCCTAATCATATGAATTTAAATAAAGGATTTCAGAATACCTTGTAAAAAAAATTGTGGATCAGGTACAGTTTAACCCTTTGTATTGCATGCCATTCATATTCCAGGACTTTCAGAGAATATAATCTCTATCCTAAGGTATCTTTATCAGGATGGGAACTAGGTGGGGCTTCTGCTGGAAGTGGCCTCTGTTGCTATACTGTCTGCTGGCCCCATAAATCAAACCGCCGTGCTAGCGACACGCAACGTGTCGCTAGCAAGCTTTTTACATACACACTGTCACTCTCTGCCGCTCCCTTGCCTCCTCTATGTCACCGCTCCCCGCCTGCGTCCCTTCCCTCCAATCAGCGGGGAGGGAAGGGACACAGGTGGTGAGCGGCGACATAGAGGAGGCTGGGAGGAGCGGCGGAGAGTGACAGTGTGTATGTACACAGCTTGCTAGCGACACGTTGCGTGTCGCTAGCACGGCGGTTTGATTTATGGGGGCCAGCAGAGGGCAGGGGGGGCCTGGGTGGACACAGTACAGAGACAGAGGCTGGGCATTATATACAGACCCAGCCTTTGTGTGCTAATAGGATTCTTAGAACCCACCTCGTGTTCTCTTTAAAGCTAATTGACCCAAGCCTTGTAAGGTTTTTCGCCTTCCCCTGGATCAACTGGGATATGTGCAGGTTCAGGATGGGTTTTTTTTTTTTTTCCCCTGGTTAGACTTGATGGACGGATGTCTTTTTTTCAACCAAACTAACTGTAACTATAACTGCAACTATAACTATATACGAAGAGCTCAGAAGGCTTGGCTAATACAAAATTGTGTACAGTGGCACAGGGAGATTCTATGCATTTTATATTTATACTTGCAATGATTTTATTTGGTAAAGAAGTGTAGATTAAATACATTTTGGGTGGAGGGAACCAAGTGCACAGTACTGTGCTGTAGTGTTTATTAGTGCTTTATAATAGGATATATCTCATCAGAGCCACTGTCTAACTACATAATTAAAGGAATCATCAGGTAACATAACCTCCCCCCCCCCCCCGCTCTACTTACCCTGGGCTTCCTCCAGCCCCTTGCAGCTGACACGTCCCACGCCACATCTCTGCTTGCAGCTGCTGGCCTGGGGTCCCCGCACGGTACAGAGGTCCGACCACCTTTAGTGCGCCTGTGCAAGCGCCGCTGACAATCAAGCCCACGCTGTCTACAGTGTACTGCGCAGGCGCAGTAGTTCTGTGCCTGCAGAGTACACAGCAGACAACGTGGGCTTGTTTGACAGTGGTGCTCACGCAGACGCAGTAAGCATGACCTCGAGGTTGGCCTCTGAACTGGCAGGGACTCTGGGTTGGCAGCTATGAGCAGAGATGAGGAGTTGGACATGTTGGCTGCAAGGGGCTGGAGTCGGGTAAGTAGAAGGGGGGGTTATTTAGCCTGATGATTCCTTTAACCACTTTGTCCTCCTTGACGTATAAAAACGTCGAGGAGGACATGCGTGCCCCCGCGGCCGATCGCGTGCGTGCACGCGCACTCCCAGCCGCGGATTCGGTAGCCCAGGAATCAATGTATCAGGCTATGGTGCCCGATTACTGATTCCTCTCCCCCGCTGAAAAAGCGACAGCTTCTCTCGGAAGCTACGCTTTTTCTGAAGCTATGTCCCTCTAAGCGTACATTGTACGCTTAGAGTGACGTCATGTAAACAAACTCAAGATTGCCATCTTGTGGCCAAAAAGTAAAACTACAAGTAAAAGTAAAAAAACATTACAATACACAAATATTTCCCCAAATAAAACACTATTTATATCCCACCCTCCCAAAAATTATGCCCCCATAAAATGTTTAATTAAAAAAAAAAAAAACATTACTATAAAAAATAAAAAAAACACATAAATATTTACCTAAGGGTCTAAACTTTTTAAATATCTATGTAGATGAAATATTTCTCTCTCTCTTTTTGTTATAAGCTTGTAAATAGTGATGGATGCAAAACAGAAAAAATGTTCTTTTATTTCTAAATAAAATATTGTCGCGATACATTGTGATAGGGACATAATTTAAATGGTGAAATAACCGTGACAAATAGGCAAATACAATACGTGAGTTTTAATTATGGAGGCATGTATTATTTTAAAACTATAATGGCCGAAAACTGACAAATAATTAATTTTTTCATTGTTTTCCTTATTCTTACTGTTAAAATGCATTTACAGTAAGGTAGATCTTAGCAAAATGTACCCCCCAAAGAAAGCCTAATTGGTGGCGGAAAAAAACAAGATATAGATCAGTTCATTGTGATAAGTAGTGATAAAGTTATAGGCTAATGAATGGGAGGTGAACATTGCTCGGATGCATAAAGTGAAAACGACTGAGAGCTTAAGTGGTTAAGCAAGATGTGTAGAAACCACACAATTAAAAGGCACCTGCAGTGAGAAGAATGTGGAGGCTGCCATATTTATTTTCTTTTAAACAATACCAGTTGCCTGGCAGTCCTGCTGATCTTTCATGCATCGATAGTGTCTTCATCACACACCTGAAACAGACATGCAGCTAATCTAGCCAAACTTCAATCAAACATCTGAACCTGCATGCTTGTTTCAGGGTCTAGGGCTAAAAGAACTAGAGGCAGAAGATCAGCAGAACAGCCAGAAGATCTGCATTGTTAAAAAGTAAATACATATGGCAGCCTCCATATCCCTCTCAATTCAAGTGTCCTTTAAGCAGCATCTCACCCATGTATCCCCAAATAACATTATTAGGCGGTGGCAGAGAATTCCCCCCCCCCCCAAAAAAAAATAATAATCAGTGTTTAACCACTTGCCGACCGCCCACAGCCGATGGGCGGCATTGCGTCCTTTCGGCATGCCGGGGGAGCGATCGCGTCATTGATGACGCGCGCTTCCCCCGGCAACTGGCTCCGCCCACCCGCGACGACAACCTGCCAGCTGTTCAGAAGCGCCGGCGGGTTGTTAACCCCACGACCGCCGCTACAAATTGTATAATACACTTTGTAATGTATACAAAGTGTATTATACAGGCTGCCTCTTGCCCTGGTGGTCCCAGTGTCCGAGGGACCCCCAGGGCAGGCTGCAGCCACCCTAGTCTGCACCCAAGCACTCTAATCTCCCCCCCTGCCCCCTGATCGCCCACAGCACCCCTCAGACCCCCACCTCCCAGACCACTGTTTACACCCAATCACTCCCCTAATCACCCATCAATCACTCCCTGTCACTATCTGTTAACGCTATTTTTTTTTATTAGGTCCCTAACTGCACCCTGGGGACTCCTGATCACCCCCCCACCACTCAGATTCTCCCCAGACCCCCCCCCTCCCCTGTGTACTGTATGCATCTATCCCCCCTGATCACCTGTCAATCACCCATCAATCACCCCCTGTCACTGCCACCCATCAATCAGCCCCTAACCTGCCCCTTGCGGGCAATCTGATCACCCACCCACACCATCAGATCGCCTGCAGACCCGCCGTCAAATCACCTCCCAAGTGCATTGTTTACATCTGTTCTCTCCTCTAAACACCCACTAATTACCCATCAATCACCCCGTCACCACCTGTCACTGTTACCCATCAGATTAGACCTTAATCTGCCCCTTGCGGGCACCCAATCACCCGCCCACACGCTCAGATTGCCCTCAGACCCCACCTTATCAATTCGCCAGTGCATTATTTACATCTGTTCTTCCCTGTAATAACCCACTGATCACCTGTCAATCACCTATCAATCACCCATCAATCACCCTATGTCACTGCCACCCATCAATCAGCCCCTAACCTGCCCCTTGCGGGCAATCTGATCACCCACCCACACCATCAAATCGCCTGCAAACCCGCCGTCAGATCACCTTCCAAGTGCGATGTTTACATCTGTTCTCTCCTCTAAATACCCACTAATTACCCATCAATCACCCCTGTCACCACCTGTCACTGCTACCCATCAGATTAAACCCTTAGGGCACCCAATCACCCGCCCACACCCTCAGAACGCCCTCAGACCCCAGCCCTGATCACCTCGCCAGTGCATTTCTTGCATCTATTCCCCCCACTAATCACACCTTGAGACACCCATCAATCACCTCCTGTCACCACTTGTCACCCCCTAGCACACCTACCCATCAGATCAGACCCTAATCTGCCCCGTGTGGGCTCCTGATCACTCGGCCAAACCCTCAGAACCCCCTCAGACCCCCTTCTGATCTCCTCCCCAGTGCATTGATTGCATCTATTTTCCCCTCTAACCACCCCCTGAGACACCCATCAATCACCTCCTGTCACCCCTCTAGCACTCCTATCCATCAGATCAGGCCCAATACAACCTGTCATCTAAAAGGCCACCCTGCTTATGACCGGTTCCACAAAATTCGCCCACTCATAGACCACCTGTCATAAAAATTTGCAGATGCTTATACCCCTGAACAGTCATTTTGAGACATTTGGTTTCCAGACTACTCACAGTTTTGGGCCCCTAAAATGCCAGGGCAGTATAGGAACCCCACAAGTGACCCCTTTTTTGAAAAAAAGACACCCCAAGGTATTCTGTTAGGTGTATGACGAGTTCATAAAAGATTTTATTTTTTGTCAAAAGTTAGCGGAAATTGATTTTTATTGTTTTTTTCAGAAAGTGTCATTTTTCACTAACTTGTGACAAAAAATAAAATCTTCTATGAACTCACCATACACCTAACGGAATACCTTGGGGTGTCTTCTTTCTAAAATGGGGTCACTTGTGGGGTTCCTATACTGCCGTGGTATTTTAGGGGCCCTAAACCGTTAGGAGTAGTCTAGAAAACAAATGCCTCAAAATGACCTGTGAATAGGACGTTAGGCCCCTTAGCTCACCTAGGCTGCAAAAAAGTGTCACACGTTGTATCGCCGTACTCAGGAGAAGTAGTATAAAGTGTTTTGGGTGTATTTTTACACAAACCCATGCTGGGTGGGAGAAATCTCTCTGTAAATGGACAATTGTGTGTAAAAAAAAAAATCAAAAATTTGTCATTTACAGAGATATTTCTCCCACCCAGCCTGGGTATATGTAAAAATACACCACCAAACACATAACCCCTTTTTAGAAAAAAGACACCCCAATGTATTCTGTTAGGTGTGTGACGAGTTCATAGAAGATTTTATTTTTGTCAAAAGTTAGCGGAAATTGATTTTTGTTTTTTTCACAAAGTGTCATTTTTCACTAACTTGTGACAAAAAATAAAATCTTCTATGAACTCACCATACACCTAACAGAATACCTTGGGGTGTCTTCTTTTTAAAATGGAGTCACTTGTGGGGTTCCTATACTGCCCTGGCATTTTAGGGGCCCTAAACCGTGAGGAGTAGTCTAGAATCCAAATACCTCAAAATGACCTGTGAATAGGACTTTAGGCCCCTTAGCGCACCTAGGTTGCAAAAAAGTGTCACATGTGGTATCGCCGTACTCAGGAGAAGTAGTATAATGTGTTTTGGGTGTATTTTTACACATACCCATGCTGGGTGGGAGAAATCTCTCTGTAAATGGACAATTGTGTGTAAAAGAAAAAATCAAAAAAAATGTCATTTACAGAGATATTTCTCCCACCCAGCATGGGTATGTGTAAAAATACACCACAAAACACATTATACTACTTCTCCTGAGTACAGCAGTACCACATGTGTGGCACTTTTTTGCACCCTAAGTGCATTAACCTCCTGAGCGGTATGGACGAGCTCAGCTCGTCCATCACCGCCGGAGGCTGCCGCTCAGGCCCTGCTGGGCCGATTTGCACCAAATAAAGTGCAGCACACGCAGCCGGCACTTTGCCAGCCACGTGTGCTGCCTGATCGCCGCCGCTCTGCGGCGATTCGCCGCGAGCAGCGGCGAAAGAGGGCCCCCCTAGCCGCCTGAGCCCTGCGCAGCCGGAACAAAAAGTTCCGGCCAGCGCTAAGGGCTGGATCGGAGGCGGCTGACGTCAGGACGTCGGCTGACGTCCATGACGTCACTCCGCTCGTCGCTATGGCGACGATCTAAGCAAAACAAGGAAGGCCGCTCATTGCGGCCTTCCTTGTTTATTCTGGGCGCCGGAGGCGATCGGAAGAACGCCTCCGGAGCGCCCTCTAGTGGGCTTTCATGCAGCCAACTTTCAGTTGGCTGCATGAAATAGTTTTTTTTTTAATTAAAAAAAATCCCTCCCGCAGCCTCCCTGGCGATCTCAATAGAACGCCGGGGAGGTTAAGGGGCCCAAAGTCCAATGAGCACCTTTAGGCTTTACAGGGGTGCTTACAATTTAGCACCCCCCAAAATGCCAGGACAGTGAACACAC
This sequence comes from Hyperolius riggenbachi, assembly GCF_040937935.1. Classification (NCBI taxonomy): domain Eukaryota; kingdom Metazoa; phylum Chordata; class Amphibia; order Anura; family Hyperoliidae; genus Hyperolius; species Hyperolius riggenbachi. Next base: position 253,457,804 of record NC_090654.1, read on the forward strand.
CCCACAAATGACCCCATTTTGGAAAGTAGACACTTCAAGGTATTCAGAGAGGAGCATAGTGAGTCCGTGGCAGATTTCATTTTTTTTGTTGCAAGTTAGAAGAAATGGAAACTTTTTTATTTTTTGTCACAAAGTGTCATTTTCCGCTAACTTGTGACAAAAAAATAAAATCTTCTATGAACTAACCATGCCTCTCAGTGAATACTTTGAGATGTCTTCTTTCCAAAATGGGGTCTACTATCCTAGAATTTTAGCACCTCATGAAGCATGACAGGTGGTCAGAAAAGTCAGAGATGCTTCAAAATGGGAAAATTCACTTTTGGCACCATAGTTTGTAAACACTATAACTTTTACCCAAACCAATAAATATACAATGAATGGATTTTTTTAACTACTTTGGCCTCCTGGACATACTAGCTACACCCAGGAGGCCATGTGCGTGTCCGCGCGCTCCCGCGGCCGATCGCGCGCGTGCACGCGCGCTCCCGGCCGCGGTTCGTTAGCCTGGCAATCAGTGAATCGGGCTATGGTGCCCGATCACTGATTCCTCTCCCCCGCTGAAAAAGCGACAGCTTCTCTCGGAAGCTTCGCATTTTCTGGCTGTAACGTCCCCCCTGCGTCGCTCTAATGCTGTGCTTAGAGTGACGTCATGTAAACAAACTCATGGCCGCTATCTTGTGGCCAAAAAGTAAAACTACAACTAAAAGTGAAAAAAATAAAACTCAAGACACATTTACATAATAAAACAATGGTTTACATCCCACCCTCCCAAAAATACCCAAATACAGTGTTTAAAACAAAACAAAAAAAAAACCATTACAATAAAAAAACAAACATGTAAATATTTACCTAAGGGTTTAAACTTTTTATATATCAATGTAAAGATGAAATATTTCTACATTTTTTTATTTTAAACTTGTAAATAGTGATAGATGCAAAAAATGAAAAAATGCACTCGACCCCTGGTCCCTGGGCAGTAACTGAAGTCCTGCAGGACGTAAATATATCGTCTGAAAAAAATGAAGTGGTTAAAGTATTTATTTTATATAAGCTTTTCCCCTTTGTGAGTCCTACTGCAGACCATACATGCAGTCATATATGCTAATATAAAACACGTCGTATTTTGTGTCTGTGACTGTGTAGGCATGAAATTAATTAATAATTCATGTGGATTCCAATGTTGTGAGATTGCCATATGACGATCACTGTATGGAAGTTACCAATGCGTGATCCATCCATATAACTGCAAGCATAGACAAGATAACATTTCAGAAACTAAAGATAAGGGCTCTAGTCTTCCTAGTTATATCACTCTATCACATTTCAAAAGCCAGTTTCAGACCAATAATTAAATGTGGGAGGCCAGTCTTCCTGTACTGCACTGCCCACTCCATAAGATGATGCACAGTAGTAACTGTTTTTAAATTAGTTTTAATGCTTTTCTTATGCAATATTTTTATTATCTCCTGTGAGATCAAATAAGCAGAAGCTGCCTGCAAATGATTACTCCTTACTTCCTACATGGCTGACATTGCATGAAGAGTAGAGACATGACACAGGACAAGTAAGAACAAATGCTGAACTCTTCACATGTGGATAATAAAGTTGTGCACTGTTTAGGCATTTACACACAAACTCATCAAGGTGAATTGAAAAACTGCCCAAATTTACGTTAACAATCTAATAACTATTTAGATAAACACACATTTCCAAGTACAGGTTCTAATACATCAATACTATTGTCTCTTTCACTTACCTTAAAGGAAATCTAAAGTCAAAATAAAAAAAAGCAGATTAACCTACCTGGGGTTTCTTGAAGCTCGTTGGAGTTATCCTGTGCCCACAACGTCCATCCGAGTCCCTCCAACAAGCAGCAGTGACCCCCAAAAAGCTGGCTGGCCATGCGCCTCCTCACCACGCTTCCTTTTAAACAATGCCAGTTGCCTGGAAGCCCTGCTGATCTTTTTGGCTGCAGAAGTGTCTGAATAACACCAGAAATAAGCATGTAGCTAATCGTGTCAGATCTGACAATATTGTCATAAACTCCTGATCTGCTCATGCTTGTTCAGGCTCTATAACTAAAAGTATTAGAGGCAGAGGATCAGCAGGACAGCCAGGCAACTGGTATTGCTTAACCTCCTTGGCGGTAATCCCGAGCTAGGGTCGGGGCGTAAAACCACAGCTAAGAGTGATAATGCCGTCCTCTGTGTGCAGAGTATAGCGCGCAGCAGGCATTTGTACATACCTCCTGGAGGATCCCGACGTCAGCTGCCATTCTTCTTCCTCTCCTCCGGGGCTCACCACACTGCAACGCACTACAGTAGTGGAAATGACATGCATGGCTTGGGTTCCTGCATATCACACACTTGGGCATGATTCAGTTACAAAAGTAAAGAAACTCCCCATCCAAAGAAATATTGGCCTGCCATTGAGCATCACGTATCACCTACTCCTTATATTTATTTATTTTTACATAATATTACTATTTTATTTTCGATCCAAAGTGAGGCCCCTTTTATCTCCTTGCAATATACTAAAATGGGCAAGCACCAGTAACAAAAAGTTCATAAGTTCACAAAATAATGAGATGTCAGTGTGCAGAAAAGGGATTTGACCAATATATGCAAAGCAACAAAAGAAAATCCCATTTAGAGAAACCGCACCACACTCAAATATTATCAAAAATGAGCTTCATTCATAATAAATGGTTGACAAGAGTAATAAAAACCTCTAAAACAACATGATCCAGTAAACCCACATATATATCATATTATATCAATTGTAGAAAATATAGTCCATAGACCCTCCTCTGCCGAAACAAGCAAAGGTAAATGCATGGAGAAGACAAAAATGGAGTGCAAGCAGAATGAAAAATAGTGCCAGAGTGAGAGATAGTGTAAACAACAAACGAGTGACAGAGGGTATGAAAGGATCACCCAGCAACTGACCCAATGTGATAAGAGGTCCCAGAGAAGGACCAAGAGAGATGAAACAGAGTGAGAAATCCGTGGGAGAGAGAGCGCTCACCATGCACTGCGGGGAAGAAGGGACGTGTGACCTGGATCCTGCCTTCGCGATTCATTCGGCAGCACTATTCTGCTTGCACTCCATTTTTGTCTTCTCTATGCATTTACCTTTGCTTGTTTCGGCAGAGGAGGGTCTATGGGCTATATTTTCTATCATTGATGTTTATATTATGATATATATGTGTGTTTACTGGATCATGTTGTTTTAGATGTTTTTATTACTCTTGTCGACCATTAATTATGAATAAAGCTCATTTTTGTATTTTTGATAATATTTGAGTGTGGTGCGGTTTCTCTAAATGGGATTTTCTTTTGTTGCTTTGCACCTTTTTATCTCCTTATCTAGCATGCAACCTGGAACTGCCCAGTAGAGCTGAGCCTGTGAGCATCGTTCTTGACCTGTTGGTACTCTCAACAAGGATGGTTTGTGTACAGTAGGTGGCTTTTGGCCTCATGCACAAGAGGTTTATCCCTCCACTTTATTGACCCAGAGGAAGTGGGAGGAATAGTATGGCGGGCTTAAGGTGGAATCTGGATGCCCCCCTTTATGCACAGTGGATGGAACAGTGGAGAGTCTCAACAGAAGATTGTACTTGTCTAATATCAAGGACAAGGATTTTACTACAACCTCTAGTGTCCGAAGGGGGAGGGGGGTGTTCACTTAAGATTTAATTAAGACTCCAGAGGTTTACAATGACTGGGACAGTCTGGACTGGCTGGTAGGATGCACTTTTACAGTCATTTATCTGGGAGGGTACAGACATCCTTGGCTATCCTTATTAAAGTGGACCTCCAGATTCCACCATAGGTCTTTAGCATACAGTGCATGTTTTGCAGACAATCTTCCCTATGCATAGGTGGGGTAATTAGTGTTTCAGCTACATGGAATCCACCTAACTGAGACACTAACTACCCCACCTTTAGCATACCCTGACCGCCTTCTGGCACTGGAAGTAGGAATGGGCACCTCGTCTTTGACATTGGAAAAAGGGTGCTTTGTAAAGGGGAGGTGCGGGAAGTTAGAGGATAGAAAGGCTCGGTAGCAGGGGCGTAGCAATAGGGGGTGCAGAGGTAGCGACTGCATCGGGGCCCTTGGGCCAGAGGGGCCCCGAAGGACCCTCCCTCAACTACAGTATTAGCTCTCTATTGGTCCTGTGCTCATAATAATCACTTCTATAGATACTTTGAATAGTGGTAATCATTAACAAACTGTTCCCCATCCCCTCCCTGCACCTCTGACACTGTAGTTGCCATTGGCAGGTTTAGGTGCGCCGTAGCAATTGTTATATATAGAGTGCTTGGGGGGGGGGGGACCTATTGTAAAACTTGCATCGGGGCCCACAGCTCCTTAGCTACGCCACTGCTCGGTAGGTGCATTGTTGTTCGTTGGTTTACTTGCTTGTTTGTCACTTTCGATAAAAATTGAAAAAAGTGTAGACTGAAGTAGAAACTGACTAATTAACAAAGGTCCCTCTATCCTTTGAAATGTCTTTTTACCTAGGCAGAGTCAAAATTCATAACTTGACTAGGAAAAGCACACATGGAAACTTTCGCATATACAGTACTTACAAATATTTGAAGTTGATGTCTCTGTTAAAAGTTGCCATTGACTGCCTCATTCTTCATGGCATTCCCCAGAGATTTTGGTCCACATTGAAGTGATAGCATCACACAATTTCTGCAAATTTATCCTTGATGCAAAACTCCAGTTTCACCACATCATGGGGGAAACACTGCTTTCTTATGTGTTCCCCATCTAATTACCTTTAGGATCACTTTGTCTAACTGTGTTATGGGAGGAAACTCAGGCCCACTGCCTTTGAGTTACACTGTTAGCTCTGCCCACATTGTGTCATGGCCACGCCCATTCTTCGCCATTGGGGCGCTTGGTGCACTGCACTATTGTAACCCCCCTATCTCTCTGCGTCCCAGGTTGTGCCCTGAAAAATGTGGTCACTGTAATTTACATTAATTTTTGTGTGGAGGGAATCAACTTAAAATTAAAAATGTAAGTAAACAGTTCTGTGGTGTTAAAAGAGGAAATGCAACATCATATAGTAAAATGCTGTAACTTTTTCAGGATACCCATTTTTATGTTAAAGAGACACTGAAGCGAAAAAAAAAATATGATATAGTGAATTGGTTGTGTACTATGAATAATTACTAGAAGATTAGCAGCAAAGAAAATATTCTTATACTTTTATTTTCAGATATATGGTGTTTTTTCTAACATTGCATCATTCTATAATACAGTATGTGCAGATTACACAACACTCAGCATTCAAAATAAGTCTTTCAAAGCAGTCTGTGAAGTAATGACCTCTCCTCTAGCAGAGAAAAAGTAAACAGTTCACTTACAGTTGAGATAATAAAAGTCAGATAACAGCCCTCTCCACAACTAAAGGCCCATACACACGTCGGATTTTTGCGAACGACCCGTCGTTTGAACGTTCCGTCGTTCAGTCGTTCGCACGTCAAATCCGACGTGTGTACAGACTATCGTTCGGGTGATAAGACTGGTCCTGAACGATCCGCCGGGCGGATCGCTGAAAACCAGTCTTATCACCCGAACGATAGTCTTATATTATTATATTATAGGTCGTTCGCAAAAATCCGACGTGTGTATGGGCCTTAAGACTTAAGCAGGCCATACACTGGCTCGATTCACGGCCGTTTCGACAGCAGATCCGATCCTGGGATCGGATCTGCTGCCAATCGCTTGCGCTAAACGCACCCGCCGATCCGATTCCCTCCCGAAATCGGATCGGTCCGTCGATCGCGCCGTGCGGGAAATTACCCTCGATCGCCCGCCGGTAGGAGCGCGTCGCTTGCGGCGTACGATTCGGGCCCGATCCGAGCATGTATACATTACCTGAAGCTGGCTCCGGGGTCCTCTTCTCCTCGCTGCACCGCATTTCCGCATGTCCCAGTGTACGCTTATACTTCCTGTGTCACTCCGGTGACCAGGAAGTTGAAATAGAGGGCGCTCTATTTGAACTTCCTGGTCACGGAGTAACACAGGAAGCGCCGGGATGGAGCAAGAACAGCGGTGCGGTGCAGTGCAGAGAAGACGCCCGGGAGCCAGCCTCAGGTAATGTATACGGGGGGGGGGGACAGGCGGCAGGAGCAGCTGAACAGATTGTGATCGGTTTCAGGCTGAAATCGATTCACAATCTGTTTGCAGTAAAGGCAGCCATACGATCCCTATCTGATCAGATTCGATCAGATAGGGATCTGTCAGCTGGTCGATCTAATGGCACATCGACCAGTGTATGGCCACCTTTAGTCGGAGAGTTAATGGCTTGTTTGCATAGAGATAACAACTGGAGTTTCTTAACTCTTCCTGTACTGGAAACAATTAGACTGATGAATCTGATCTTAATATTTTTTTTCTTAACAGTACTACACATAAAAATCATAATATCATAATTTTTTTTTTCGCTTCAGTGTCTCTTTAAATATCCTGGTTTCAGCATCAGAAAAACTCCCTATAGCTATATACAGTAAATCCCCCATCCAACAGGGATTGGCTGATGCCGGGTAGGTGTGGTTTCTGGTTGCTTGAGAGTCAATGTTAAAAATATGCCTAGCTAAAAAAAAACAGAACTATGCCCCACACGGTATACTTACCATAAACTCTGTATTCATGTTAAAATGCAGTAATTAAACACAAATTCGAACAAAGGACAGACTTAATATAACAAAGGTTTATGACTGTATAAAGAAGTGTAAAAGTAGATTTACGCATCCTGCAAGGCAAGACTTTTTTTTTCTTCTGGTTGCTCGGAACTTCTAGTTAACTGAGTTCTGGATAACAGGGGGTTTTACAGTATTGCTATAGCTATAGATTGCTGTATACTGGTATGTAGCCCCGCCTCTCACTGAGGCTTAAAGAAAACCTGTATGGAGAAAAACCTCCCCGGGGGGAACTCACCTTGGGTGGGGGAAGCCTCCGGATCCTATTGAGGCTTCCCCCATCCTCCTCAGTCCCACGGCGGCGGCGATAAAGCTCCCCGAACAGCGAGGATGTAAATATTTACCTCCCGGTCTCCAGCGCAGGCGCATTATCGGCTCTCTCTGCCTTGGAGATAGGCGGAAATAGCCGATCGCTGTCGGGCCGTTCTACTGCGCAGGCACAAGTCTCCGTGCAGACAGTGCCACTCGCTGGAGCCAGGAAAGGTATATAAATCAGTGCTTGTCAGGCTTGTCGAGGGAGGATTCCGGGACACATCAGGGGAGCCAGCGCTGGACTGCCTGCAGCTACAGGGGAGGGGGAAGCCTCATTGGGACACTGAGGCTTCCCCCTCCCGAAGTGAGTACCAACCCCCCCGGATGTTTTTTTTGTTACAGGTTCTCTTTAAGATTTTACAATGGGCGAACATTGACTAAATATTGTATAAATGAATATTGTTAAAAATAAAGCTTTAGAGCCCCATCATATAGAATAATGGCCCTGAAATGCTGGCTGGCGAGAACATGGTAGTCTGTTTAAACTGGAAGTCCTATTATTTTTACTGCCTTTAACATATAATAATTATTTCTGTTCATAAAGTTATATGATGGCACAGATTAAGCGTTGTAACACGTGTCAGCTGTGAGTCTGTGCGTAGTACTTACTGTAGCAGCTGTTAGTATGTGCACTGTACTTACTGTGGCAGCTGTGAGTCTGTGCGCTGTACTTACTGTGGCAGCTGTGAGTCTGTGCACTGTACTGACTGTGGCAGGTGTGAGTCTGTGCACTGTACTTACTGTAGCAGCTGTGAGTCTGTGCACTGTACTTACTGTAGCAGCTGTGAGTCTGTGCACTGTACTTACTGTAGCAGCTGTGAGTCTGTGCACTGTACTTACTGTAGCAGCTGTGAGTCTGTGCACTGTACTTACTGTGGCAGCTGTGAGTCTGTGCACTGTACTTACTGTGGCAGCTGTGAGTCTGTGCACTGTTCTTACTGTAGCAGCTGTGAGTCTGTGCACTGTACTTACTGTAGCAGCTGTGAGTCTGTGCACTGTACTTACTGTGGCAGCTGTGAGTCTGTGCACAGTACTTACTGTAGCAGCTGTGAGTCTGTGCGCTGTACTTACTGTAGCAGCGGTGAGTCTGTGCACAGTACTTACTGTAGCAGCTGTGAGTCTGTGCGCTGTACTTACTGTGGCAGGTGTGAGTCTGTGCACTGTACTGACTGTAGCAGCTGTGAGTCTGTGCACTGTACTTACTGTAGCAGCTGTGAGTCTGTGCACTGTACTTACTGTGGCAGCTGTTAGTATGTGCACTGTACTTACTGTGGCAGCTGTGAGTCTGTGCACTGTACTTACTGTAGCAGCTGTGAGTCTGTGCACTGTACTTACTGTGGCAGGTGTGAGTCTGTGCACTGTACTTACTGTAGCAGCTGTGAGTCTGTGCACTGTACTTACTGTAGCAGCTGTGAGTCTGTGCACTGTACTTACTGTGGCAGCTGTGAGTCTGTGCACAATACTTACTGTGGCAGCTGTGAGTCTGTGCACTGTACTTACTGTAGCAGCTGTGAGTCTGTGCACAGTACTTACTGTGGCAGCTGTGAGTCTGTGCACTGTACTTACTGTGGCAGGTGTGAGTCTGTGCACTGTACTGACTGTAGCAGCTGTGAGTCTGTGCACTGTACTTACTGTAGCAGCTGAGAGTCTGTGCACTGTACTTACTGTAGCAGCTGTGAGTCTGTGCACTGTACTTACTGTAGCAGCTGTGAGTCTGCACTGTACTTACTGTGGCAGCTGTGAGTCTGCACTGTACTTACTGTGGCAGCTGTGAGTCTGTGCACTGTACTTACTGTGGCAGCTGTGAGTCTGTGCGCTGTACTTACTGTAGCAGCTGTGAGTCTGTGCACTGTACTTACTGTGGCAGCTGTGAGTCTGTGCGCTGTACTTACTGTAGCAGCTGTGAGTCTGTGCACTGTACTTACTGTGGCAGCTGTGAGTCTGTGCACTGTACTTACTGTGGCAGCTGTGAGTCTGTGCACTGTACTTACTGTGGCAGCTGTGAGTCTGTGCGCTGTACTTACTGTGGCAGCTGTGAGTCTGTGCACAGTACTTACTGTGGCAGCTGTGAGTCTGTGCGCTGTACTTACTGTAGCAGCTGTGAGTCTGTGCACTGTACTTACTGTAGCAGCTGTGAGTCTGTGCACTGTACTTACTGTAGCAGCTGTGAGTCTGTGCACTGTACTTACTGTGGCAGCTGTGAGTCTGTGCACAGTACTTACTGTGGCAGCTGTGAGTCTGCGCTGTACTTACTGTAGCAGCTGTGAGCCTGTGCACTGTACTTACTGTAGCAGCTGTGAGTCTGTGCACTGTACTTACTGTAGCAGCTGTGAGTCTGTGCACTGTACTTACTGTAGCAGCTGTGAGTCTGTGCACTGTACTTACTGTAGCAGCTGTGAGTCTGTGCACTGTGCTTGCTGTGGCAGCTGTGAGTCTGTGCACTGTGCTTGCTGTGGCAGCTGTGAGTCTGTGCACTGTGCTTGCTGTGGCAGGTGTGAGTCTGTGCACTGTACTTACTGTGGCAGCTGTGAGTCTGTGCACTTTGCTTGCTGTAGCAGCTGTGAGTCTGTGCACTGTGCTTGCTGTAGCAGCTGTGAGTCTGTGCACTGTTCTTACTGTGGCAGCTGTGAGTCTGTGCACTGTGCTTGCTGTGGCAGCTGTGAGTCTGTGCACTGTACTTATTGTGGCAGCTGTGAGTCTGTGCACTGTTCTTACTGTGGCAGCTGTGAGTCTGTGCACTGTGCTTGCTGTGGCAGCTGTGAGTCTGTGCACTGTACTTACTGTGGCAGCTGTGAGTCTGTGCACTGTACTTACTGTAGCAAGACAAGACAAATAACATTTATATCGCACTTTTCTCCTGGCGGACTCAAAGCGCCAGAGCTGCAGCCACTAGGACGCGCTCTATAAGCAGTAGCAGTGTTAGCGAGACTTGCCTAAGGTCTCCTTCTGAATAGGTGCTGGCTTACTGAACAGGCAGAGCTGAGATTCGAACCCTGGTCTCCTATGTTAGAGGCAGAGCCCTTAACCACTACACCATCCAGCCTACTTACTGTAGCAGGTGCGAGTCTGTGCACTGTACTTACTGTAGCAGTAGAAGAAGTAAGGCTGAACATTTTGTTACAGAGTCTCTTTAAAGAGACTCCGTAACAAAAATTGCATCCTGTTTTTTATCATCCTACAAGTTCCAAAAGCTATTCTAATGTGTTCTGGCTTACTGCAGCACTTTGTACTATCACAGTCTCTGTAATAAATCAACTTATCTATCTCTTGTCAGACTTGTCAGCCTGTGTCTGGAAGGCTGCCAAGTTCTTCGGTGTTGTGGTTCTGCTATGAACTCCGCCTTCCAGGCCCCTCTATGCACACTGCCTGTGTGTTATTTAGATTAGAGCAGCTTCTCTCTTCTCTCTTATCTTTTACAAGCTGGATAAATCGTCCTCTGAGCTGGCTGAGCTTTCACATAGTGAGGAATTAAAGACAAGGGCAAAGCTGTTTGCAGGAAGAAAAGAGCAGCCTGAAACTTCAGTGCATGAGAGATGCAGGGGGAAAGAAACACACAAATGATCTCTTGAGATTCAAAAGGAAGGCTGTATACAGCCTGCTTGTGTATGGATGTATTTTCTATGTGTGGACATACTGTACATCAACCTACTTCCTGTTTTGGTGGCCATTTTGTTTGTTTATAAACAAACTTTTTAAAACAGTTTTTAACCACTTTTAATGCGGCGGGGAGCGGCGAAATTGTGACAGAGGGGAATAGGAGATGTCCCCTAACGCACTATGTTTACTTTTGTGTGATTTTAACAATACAGATTCTCTTTAAAGAGGAACTGTAACGGCAAAACGTCCCCTGGGGGGTACTCACCTCGGTGGGGGAAGCCTCAGGATCCTGATGAGGCTTCCCACGCCGTCCTCTGTCCCACGGGGGTCTCGCTGCAGCCCTCCGTACAGCCGTGACGTAATATTTACCTTCCTGGCTCCTGCGCAGGCGCTCTGACGGCTGTCGGCTCCGAAGTAGGCGGAAATACCAAATCGCCGTCGGGTCCGCTCTACTGCGCAGGCGCAAGTCTCCGGCGCCTGCGCAGTAGAGCGGATAAGACGGAGATCGGGTATTTCCGTCTATTTCCGAGCCTAAAGCAGCCACAGCGCCCCCGCTGGAGCCAGCAAAGGTAAATATTGAAGTTACAGTCGGGCCTGTCGCCGGCTGTTCAGAGGGCTGCAGCGAGACCCCCGTGGGACGCAGGATGGCGTGGGAAGCCTCATTAGGATCCGGAGGCTTCCCCCACCCGAGGTGAGTACCCCCCAGGGGATCTTTTCGAAGTTAGAGTCTCTTTAAACCTTCTATCACAAAAAAAAAAAAATTGTAGCAGAACAGCATTCAAACCGTTACACAGCACTTTATTTGGTAATGGAAAGCTTCTTCAGCTTGTGATCTGCATCCAAAGAGGTGATAACATTATCTTTACATTCCTCTTTTGCTACAGTTAAAGCCAGCCATGTGGTGAAACTGAACTATGTGGAGCTGACAAGCAGAGACAGATGAGAAACTTTCACTAGATAGCTGCTGTATTTAAATATTAAAATGTATGAATAAAATGCAATAGCAGCTTTCAGAGCAGATAAACTGTACTTTGGGAACTTGTATTTTGTAAACCGGCAATATTACTTGTGCACAAAAGCAAATATGGTAACTGAATGGGTAATAAAATAGGAAAACACATTCTTATTGAATGTTATGTCAGAGTTTTATTCCACTTTAAGCCCTTACAGTACTTTGTCAACTGTGGGAATTTGCATAGATTTTAACTTATATTACTGCAAGACCTGCAGCTTGTGATTTCTTACCTGCTGATACCAGAACTTTAGTCTTCCAATTTTTTTTTAGCTACATATGAAGATCAGGTTTAAAGGGAACCTTAAAGAGAACCAGAGAGGACGTAAGTAAAGCTATTATACATACCTGGGGCTTCCTCCAGCCCCATACGCACAGATCGCTCCCACGCCGCCGTCCACCGCTTACTGTTTCCGCCGGTACCGGGTCCCGTAATTTCAGCCAGGCGGCGGCAGTACGCGGCCAATTGTCCGCATCACAGGGGATCCCTCCATACCCGTACGCGTGCGGCGCCCTACTGCGCAGCCGCATGCGTAAGGGTATGGAGGGAGCCCCTGTGCATGCGGACATTTGGCCGCGTCCGCCGGAAGTAACGGGATCCGGTACCGCCGAAAGAGGAAGCGGAGGACGGCAGCGTGGGAGCGATCCAGGCTTATGGGGCTGGAAGAAGCCCCAGGTATGTATAAAATCTTGTTTCATTTTCCCTGTATGACTGTCTCTGGTTCCCTTTAAATGAGAGGCATATGCAGTCTGCCATATTTACTTCATTGTAAACACCAGTTGCCGGACTCCCTGCTGATCTCTAGTGTCAATAGTGTCTGAATCGCACACCTGAAACAAGCATGCAGCTAATCCAGTCAGGCTTCAGTCAGAAACATCTGATCTGCATGCTTCTTCAGGATCTATGGTTAAAAGTATTAGAGTCAGAGGATCAGCAGGACAGTCAGGCAACTGGTATTGTTTAAAATAAAAACAAACAAACATAAATGTCAGCCTCCATTCTCTAAAAGTAATTATTGCGGTATCTATAAATTCTTGCCTTATTGTGTATTTCCCTGTACGTTTCTATAAGCGATTTTGTGAGCGGTTGTGTTTGATTAGCGCTTGCTGAGCGCTTGTTAAAAGAAATCGCTCCCATTCACTTTCATTAAAATCGCAGTAAAAACCCCGTAAAAATTGCCACGATCGCATACGTGAAAAATGTACGCGATCACGGTGATTTTTACTGCAATTTGAATGAAAGCAAATGGGGCGCTCAGCAAGCGCTAATCAAACGCAATTGCTCACAAAAGAGCTTCCACTACATTAAGGCTGCTTTCACAGTGGGACGTTACAGGCGCACGTTACAGCAGCCAGTAACGCACCCCACCGCACAGCAATAAAAAATCAATGGGCTGTTCACAGTGCCCACGTTGCGTTACTTAGTAACGCTGCGCCATAAGACAACGTACTGCATGCAGTACTTTATAAGCGGCAGAGCCGCGTTAGACTGCTTGCACATGCTCAGTAATGTTGGGGAGGAGCAGAGAGCGGCCAGGCACATGGCTAATTAATATTCACTGCACTCAGTGACGTGCAGTGTTTACTTCCTGGAGCGGCCGCTCTGTGCGGCGATTGGCCGGGCGGGACCACGTGATGCCGCATGCGTCCAAGAGTACGCATCACGGCATCATGGACGCCAGAGTGAGCTGCACAACGCGGCCTACTCTGACGTCCACATTAGAGAGCACCAGGCGTTGCGTTAGGGGCACGTTATGCGACCATAACGTCCCCTAAAACGCACCGTCCCACTGTGAAACCAGCCTTAAGGTTATGTGTGCATATGAACAAAAATGTATTTGATTGGCCCCTGTAAAAAAACAAAGGAATAACTGAAACCCCTGTACATGGTACCCGCAGTAGAAATGAGACCACCTGTTACCTGTCTCCAATAAATATAATGGCTGCTATAGAGACTATGGCCTCAATTCACTAAGATCATGCTGGAGATAATAAGGCAAGAGGAAACTTATAACTCTTCATTCCTTAAGTTACCTCCTCTGTAGTTAATTTACCTCCTCTGTAGTTATTTTCACATCCAGTTAATTAACAGCCATTGGCCTCAATTCACTAAACTTATCTCCTGTCTTTAATAACTCTTCTAGAGTTGTTACTATGGTGATAAGGCATGTAGTATTCAGGAAACATTTTACCTCAGGCAAACCTAAAGTTAACTCTTCTGTCTTTAAGTTAACTCTTCAATCCTTAAAATAACTCCAGAGTTAAAGACAGGCTGTTAATTAACTGCATGTGAAAATAACTACAGAGGAGGTAAATTAACTACAAAGGAGGTAACTTAAGGAATGAAGAGATAAGATAACTCTCTCACTGTGTGGAGGTAAGTTATCTCTTGCCTTATTATCTCCAGCATGATCTTAGTGAATTGAGGCCATAATGTTGTAGAGATAGGGGTGGTAGCTTTTATTTTTCATGGCTGCGGTGTCAAAGCTCCACCTTCATGCCTGCTTGTTACAAAGTATCTCTATAGTAACAGATCATCATGTTCACAAAAGCACTTAGAAAAGCGCTTTTCTAAGCGAAAATCTCTCTGATAGCACTTAGAAAAGTGCTTTCAAAATCGCTCAGCGCTTGCGATAGCGATTTATAATGTCAACTAGGCCTGTTTGTGCTCCTGTAGTCTGTGCTTTCCATAAAGACTTCTAACTGTGCATGTGCAAAACGCTTCCGGCCACACGATCCAGGAGAAAAAAAATGCTCAAGCTAGTTTTAGTAAAAACACTTGCAAATACACACAGAGACTTTTCGGGAGAAAACCTGCATGTTTTTGGATTGTGGGAACGGAATGTAATGTTCTGAGGTCCAAGAGGAACAACTTACATAATACCCTGTGCCATATTGTGCAAACGTTGTTGTAGCAGCAATAATGATTTAGGCCTCCTACACTTAAAACAGAACTAAAATGGAATTACTGTTAATGAACAAAGCTATGTGTAAAAGTTTAGCTATTTAGCAACAACAGTGTCATATTGTGAATACTATATTCAATGTTATACTTTGTTCTTTATTTGTAGTATATATTTTTCACTGAATGTTTGATGTAAAGAAAATTCTACTGGTACAGTATAACGCATATGTTGTAATTGTCTTCTAACAAGGACCAATAAAAAGTTCTATTTGAAAAAAAAAACAGAACTCTGGTGCTGATAATTAAGAAACTGTATGGGAAAAAATCAAATATGGTAACTCTGCTGATTCTCAGTTCTTTTTCTTTTGCAGGTCTTTTCCTGAAACTGCTGTAATAACAGAATATTTTCCAACACATCTTCCAAGATGGCCACCACATCCTTCCACTGCTTGAAAAAGGCATTATGGGAAGGTAAGAGCAGCAGTTTTGATTTAGAGGGCTGCCACTCCCCCTTTTTTTTTTCTTTTTGTGTGAGTTTTAGGTGTATTTTGTATTGTTTGTTACTTTTTTCTGCAAAAAGTAAATCTTAAATTAAAAAAACTGCATTAGAAATATAATATCATATTCTAATAAATGCATCAATAAAACATATAACCAAACCAGTACTTATAATAATAATAATAATAATAATAATAATAACATTTACAGAAGATACTTTTACATTCTCATTTACACCCTTATATTTTTTGCCTACATCAAAAATATCACTACGGTATATGTAAAAATACAGTAGATAAGATCTTAATTTTATGTGGTATGAATCTCAAAATTTAAAATGTTTACTCTAAAACCTTAAACACAGCAAAAAAAAAATGTTTAGTATGATCGGAAGGCATATTTACACTTAACTGAACCTAATTGATGCCATTACCGGTTGCAGGACCGATTATAAGTTCGCCTTGTAATTACTGTGCAAACAAAGTAGAGCATGTTCTGCTGAATACTTTCTGCATTGCTTATACAGATTAGTATATTGGTACTTATCAATTAGCTTTGGTTACTTAGCAATTAGCTTTTGAGTGAAGCTTCTAGACTATATACCGGTATATATATATATATATATATATATATATATATATATATATTGGTATATATATATATATATATATATATATATATATATATATATATATATATATATATATATATATATATATATATTGGTATATAGTAAACCAGCCCATCAGTGACGTAGAGTGATGTAACAGCTCAGAGTTGCTTATAGAAGAAATGCTCAGCAGCAGCTTCGGACGATATAGTTATGACGGAAGTTAAATCTTTCATCTTACCCATTTTGACATTAAGTGACTTTGAACGAGGGATGATCGGTACAAGAAGAGCTGGTGCTGGCATCTCTGAAACAATCACTCTTTTTAGGATTTTCTTGCCCAACAGTATCTGTGGTGTTTAGTGATTGGCAGTTGAGAAAAAAAAATGTAAGTGATAAAGACTTATTCTGGTCGAAAAAGGGTGGTGAACGAGAGAGTGGAAAGGCGAGTAGCACGCATAGTCTGCAGCAACAGAATGGAAACAACATGACAAATTACAGCTGAATTCAACACAAAGCATATCCCAACGCACAACTAAACAGACTTTGCAAAGCACCATCAAAAGTGCCTTTGATATCACAGAAAAATAGGAAAAGATGCCTGTTGCGTGCCCTTGCCACCAAACTCGATCAGTCCCAAAATGGTTTGAGGAACATCAATCAGAGTTTAACCTGCTTCCATGGCCAGCTCAGTTCCCTGACCTTAATCCTATTGAGCATTTGTGCAAGTCGAAGAATCACTTCAAAGCTTGGAAACGCCACCATCCAATCTGGTCCATCTCAGAACTGCCATTATGTCAGTATGGACCAACATTCCTCAGTAACTGTATCAGCATCTTGTTGAGTACATGCATATCTGCTTTGATCAAAGCTAAAGGTGCACCAACTCGTTTTTAGAGGGTGTCTCTATTTTTTTGGGCTACCCAGTGTATTTTTTTTATTTGTTTTATTGCTTTGCTTAAAGCTTCAGACCATAGATTAAATTTGAGCTTCATCCCACTTTAACAGCAATATTCTTTCCAAGTGATTGAGGTTTCCTTTCAATGGCAGTGCTGAATGCAATGCGCATGCTATAATCTGACTCTCCTTGACAGCATGGTGTTGAGGGTCATCTCCTCTGCAGGTGCCTGGAGTGTTAATAATCCACGCCTTAGAAGAAACGGGACTACTGTTTTGTGTTTGTGACATCACTCTCTTCCTCTCAGAAGGCTCTGTCTTTTTAACCTTCTGTTCCCAGGAATGGAATGTTGTCGTTGTAAATAGTGATTTTGTATGCAGATTAGTCGCACGGTGACACGTGGGAGACGGATTTAAAGCACATGGCACAAGCCACACATCATGACAACTAATGATAAAAGTGCATTGTCACCTGAGCAAGTATGAGAATTCTTATTGCCATGAGTCACCAAGCAAGTAAGGTCACAGTAGAAGATTCACTGTGTAAGACTAATGTTCCACAGTGGTTGCCTTATTCACTCTGACAGCCTTCGGGAACACTCCCATAGGAAGCTAGGATACATATAGAGTGACATGAGCCTGACTCAGTAATGCTCACTAGTCTAGAACAGACCTTAGGATTCTCGGTACTACTGGAAATTACATGTAAACTGCTTATTTCTGTTACAAAGAACAGTACACTGCACATTGCAACAATGCTGGCATTCATCAGAGGTTCAACTACCATCTTACTTAGGCCCTGTTCACACTTAAAAAAAAGTTCCGTTCCCAGATTAGATCCTAACGGATGCGATTCAATCCAGTGTTAACCTATGGATCCATTCACATTCGTCCATTCAGACTGATCTGTTCCGCATGATCCGCTGAATGGAACGCAGGTTTCCTGCAGCACGAATTTTTCCGGACCGCTGAGCCCAGCAGAACGGAAACGGAAGCTGAAGCGCTGCATTGGGGGTAATGAGAAAACGGAACGTTTCTTCACACTAGTAAAGAAACCGACCATTCTAAATAGAAAAATACACTTTGGGGGTCTGGGGGGGATGTGGGGAAACAGAACGGAAGCAGCGGAATGGAAACGGAGCGGAAGTGGCAACGGAGTTAAAATGGATCCAATCGCACGGTGATCAGATCTGTTTACCACTCCAACGCAAGTGTAAACCAGGCCTATTAAAGGCTCATACCCACCAGAAGATTTTTTGCAACGATTTGTTGACGAACGACCATTTTCGCTATATTGTTTGAATAAACGAAAGTTCGTTAAATGATGCTCAGCGATGGCAGATTACCCACGACAATCATTAGTTTTGACCAACCGTCATGATGGATCCTGTCATGGACAGTTGTTCCGATCCCCATTAAAACAACACCCCCCCCCCCACCCAAATGACTGCAATTAATCAATGTTGCGTTTGCGTCTGTCCTTTGTTTCCCGCAGTATGCGATTGCGGAAGATGCATCGGGGAACGAACGTTTGTTGCATCTTTCATCGTTGCTTATTCCCCGATCCATCTTCCGGGGTCTTGTGGTGGCAATTTAGCTTAAAGTGTACCTTAGATGATACACTGGCCCTTATTTATACTTACCTGGGGCTTCCTCCAGCACCATCAGCACTGCGGCTTCCCTCGCCATCTTCTTCGGCCCCTCCGTCCTGGCACTACGACTCCCGGTAATCCGGTCAGTCGCCGCCAGTCGGCAGCTTCTGCGCATGAATGGCTTGGTCGCATGCGCACCCACCGTGCTTCCGCCCCTTGGAGAAGTACGCTCCAGGGGAGGGGAGCGCGACGAGGGGCGCGCGCTCGAGCCGAGCCACACATGTGCAGAAAGCCCACGACTGCCCTTATTATTGGGAGTCATTGCTGGAGAACAGAGGGACCGGAGAGGACGGCGAGGGAGGCTATGGTGCTCATGTGGCTGGAGGAAGCCCCAGGTGAGTATAAATACGGGCTAGTGAACCTTCTCAGGTTCACTTTAACTGAGACTGCCGGTGACCTCTGCTCCCATGTTGATTTAAAATCCATTTAAAAATTAGCTACATTTCAAACAGGGATTTCAGTAATGCAGTACGACAAAGGTTCCTTCCCCAAGTTGCAGGGACTGAGATCTGCAAATTAAGATTTCACCCACAGTGCTGCTGCTGCTGCTTGTAAATTCTCCTATTGCAATTTAAAGTGAGAGGGATATGGAGGCTGACATATTTACAGTATTTCCTCTTGAACAATGCAAATTGCCTGGCTGTCCTTCTGAGCCTCTTCCTCAAATACTTTTAGTCATAGACCCTGCACAAGCATGCAGATCAGATGTACGACTGAAGTTTGACTGGATTAGCTGCACACTTTTTTCAGGTGTGTGTGATTCAGACACTACTGTAGCTAAAGAGATCACCAGGACAGCCAGGCAACTTGTATTGTTTAGCAGGAAATAAATATGGCAGCCTCCATATCCCTCTCAGTTCGGGTGAACTTTACAGTTTGAAATGAGACACAAGTGTAAATACACGCAAAAGCACATAGCTAATTTTTGGGCAGTTTATTATGCATTTATACAGTGTCGACATTTTCCACATCACTTTACAGAATACAGTATACTGAAGTTATTATTATTATTGATTTATAAAACACCAACATATTGCCAGGCAACCAGTATTTTTTTGCAGGAAATAAATATGGCAGCCTCCATATCCCTCTCAGTTCAGGTGTCCTTTAGGCTCCCTGCATACTGCATGCGATTCTGATTCCGATTTTTAATCGGTTTTTACATCAGATTCCGATTTTTAATCGTTACTGCATGCTGTGTTTTTTCCTCTGTTTTTCTGTTGATTGTATTCAGGGAAAATCGGAATTGCAAATCGGAATGGCAAAACGGATTTGCAGTGTGCAGGGAGCCTTAAAGTAACACATCAGGCTAAGAATTTTTATCTGTTCTGTGTATAGTGCCAGCATCACCAGGCAGCAAGATGGCATCTTTCATGTAGCTACAGGAAATAAGCAACAATGGAATCATACTGTAGCAAGCAAGTCTGTTACTTCTAAATGTAGGTAATTTAATTTTATATAAAGTATGTGTAAACTTAAGGTTTGATTGGTGCCATTCACATATTTTAGAAGCCTCAGGTTGATGTGTGTGCATGCATAGAGTTCATGGATATTGGGATATGCATTATGCAAGATGCTGGGACAGATTTAGATAAAGTAGGGTCCAGGACTATAATAAACATGAGATCCATATCTTTGATGATGCTCTGATGATGGTAAAGTGATATTTTGTGAGTAAATGCAAGCATCTGTTCACACGCGAGTGTGCATTCATGAGCTAGTGGCTCTAATTGCACAGGATGCCCCATTTAGCCACTTCCTTCCATCATATTATACAGTGGGGTGCAAAAGTATTCAGCCCCCTTGACGTTTTCCACATTTTTTCATATTCCTGCCACAAAACTTGATCCCTGACCTGTCTTGTGTGTTCTTTGGACTTCACGGTGTTGTTGCTCCCAAAATTCTCTTATGGCCCATACTCACGAGGGACTTTTGTCGCCTCAACACGCGGCGCGCGCGTGTTGCGGCGACAGGTCGCCCGTGAGTATGGGCCGTTGCACGCGCGCGCACCCCGAACTGTCGCCCGTCACTCATGTCGCCATGCGATTGAAAGTTTCAATCGCATGGCGACAGTCGCCGCCGCACCCCCGCCGCAACTGTCGCTAGTCCGCGTGATTACGCGGACTAGCGACAGCAACCTCCATTAAAGTATATGGAGCTTCCGGCGGAGGGAGGAGGAACGTCGGCGACAGCTTCCGCCTCGCCGCTGGTCCCTCTTCCGCGTGTGTACGCGGAGGGACCTGGAGAGAAGCTGTCGCCGGCCTGTCGCCCACACGCTCACGTGTGCTGGCGACAGGCAACATTTGCAGCCCGTGAGTACGGGCCATTAGACAACCTCTGAGGCCCTCACAGAGCAGCTGTATTTGTACTGACATTAGATTACACACAGGTGCACTCTATTTAGTCATTAGCACTCATCAGGCAATGTCTATATGCAACTGACTGCACTCAGATCAAAGGGGGCCTGAATAATTATGCACACCCCACTTTGCAGTTATATATTTGTAAAAAATGTTTGGAATGATGTATGATTTTCGATCCACTTCTCACATGTACACCACTTTGTATTGGTCTTTCACGTGGAATTCCAATAAAATCGATGCATGTTTGTGGCAGTAATGTGACAAAATGTGGAAAACTTCAAAGGGGCCGAATACTTTTGCAACCCACTGTATATCCAAAGCCAGATTTATACTTTTTGTGCCCCTAGGCCAAGTACGTATGTTGTGACTCCGCTTTCTTGTGCAGCTGCCCCTCCCAATCCATGTGCCACCCCAGCTCCATGTGTAACATCCATGTACAGCAGCCCCTCCCATTCCATGTGCCGCCCCCTCTTCATGTGTATCATCCATGTACAGCAGCTCCTCCCATTCCATGTGCCGCCCCTGCTTCATGTGTATTATCCATGTACAGCAGCCCCTCCCATTCCATGTGCTGCCCACTCTTCATGTGTATCATCCATGTACAGCAGCCCCTTTGTTTCACGAAGCTCACTTGAGCATCAGTTCCCTTTTTCAGGTGTTGCTCCTCATTTTCACCCTCTTCTTTGATATATAGTAACCCCTCTTTCATGTTTAGGTGCCCTTTGGTTTGCAGCCACTCGAGGCCCGGGCCTTTGGGGCCTTTCCAGAAATCTGGCCCGGTATATATCATATATAATCACTGACCTGGGAGCAAGTTATCAAATTCCTACTTTATGGAATGGGTTTACGTGTCACCTTGGACCCTAAAACTTGTCTCCTTGGTATAAGAGGTGATACCCCCCCCCCCCTCCTCCCAACAGAGCCGGGACAAGGTCCTCCAGCACCCAAGGCTGAGACACCAAAGTGCGCCCCTCCATCCCTGCCTCCCCAGCCATCACACACTGATTGCTATTGACTAAGAGGCGCCACAGGGCCCACAACCTCCCCAACACCTTCATATCTAGTTATATGGCTTGCAGTCACTGCCATGTATCCCCTTGTATTATTTCTTTCTGCTTCAAACACAATTAGGAATGACAGCTGAATGAATTCTGCGCCCCCTCCTACACTGCGCCCTGAGGCTGGAGCCTATCCAGCCTATGCCTCGGCCCGGCCCTGCCTCCCAACCCCTGTGTTGTGATACATTAGGGGTAGGTTCACACGTATATACATTGTATAACATACGCATAATGCAACACATACTGTGCACGTAAAAACATGTGTAATTGCATAGTATGGTCATTTGGTTGGCAGCACGTGCATTTTCAGAAGTTATCCAGAAGCCTAGTATAAGCAATGTGTTAGGATAATGTGATCCGTTACAACACAGGTATAATTGTATAGGCAGCATGTTCACAAGCAGTAATGAGTTGCGTTATTGCACAAGGCGCATACTTTAAAAGCACCCTAAAACATTGATGTTAAAGAGGAGCTGTCAGCCATACTATCTCAGAAAAAAACCCAAATATACAGGATCTTCTCAAAAAATTAGCATATGGTGATAAAGTTCATTATTTTCTGTAATGTATTGATAAACATTAGACTTTCATATATTTTAGATTCAAATACACACAACTGAAGTAGTTCAAGCCTTTTATTGTTTTAATATTGATGATTTTGGCATACAGCTCATGAAAACGCAAATTTCCTATCTCAAAAAATTAGCATATTTCATCCGACCAATAAAAGAAAAGTGTTTTTTAAACAAAAAAAGTCAACCTTTAAATAATCATGTTCAGTTATGCACTCAATACTTGGTCGGGAATCCTTTTGCAGAAATGACTGCTTCAATGCGGCGTGGCATGGAGGCAATCAGCCTGTGGCACTGCTCAGGTGTTATGGAGGCCCAGGATGCTTCGATAGCGGCCTTAAGCTCATCCAGAGTGTTGGGTCTTGCGTCTCTCAACTTTCTCTTCACAATATCCCACAGATTCTCTATGGGGTTCAGGTCAGGAGAGTTGGTAGGCTAATTGAGCACAGTAATACCATGGTCAGTAAACCATTTACCAGTGGTTTTGGCACTGTGAGCAGGTTCCAGGTCGTGCTGAAAAATGAAATCTTCATCTCCATAAAGCTTTTCAGCAGATGGAAGCATGAACCCACTTTTGAACCAGAAACAGAGGCAGAAGCGCCTGACCTGGGCTACAGAGAAGCAGCACTGGACTGTTGCTCAGTGGTCCAAAGTACTTTTTTCGGATGAAAGCAACTTTTACATGGCATTCGTAAATCAAGGTGCCAGAGTCTGGAGGAAGACTGGGGAGAGGGAAATGCCAAAATGCCTGAAGTCCAGTGTCAAGTACCCACAGTCAGTGATGGTCTGGGGTGCCATGTCAGCTTCTGGTGTTGGTCCACTGTGTTTTATCAAGGGCAGGGTCAATGCAGCTAGCTATCAGGAGATTTTGGAGCACTTCATGCTTCCATCTGCTGAAAAGCTTTATGGAGATGAAGATTTCATTTTTCAGCACGGCCTGGCACCTGCTCACAGTGCCAACACCACTGGTAAATGGTTTACTGACCATGGTATTACTGTGCTCAATTGGCCTGCCAACTCTCCTGACCTGAACCCCATAGAGAATCTGTGGGATATTGTGAAGAGAAAGTTGAGAGATGCAAGACCCAACACTCTGGATGAGCTTAAGGCCGCTATCGAAGCATCCTGGGCCTCCATAACACCTGAGCAGTGCCACAGGCTGATTGCCTCCATGTCACGCCGCATTGAAGCAGTCATTTCTGCAAAAGGATTCCCGACCAAGTATCGAGTGCATAACTGAACATATTAATTAAAGGTTGACTTTTTTTGTTTTAAAAACACTTTTCTTTTATTGGTCGGATGAAATATGCTAATTTTTTGAGATAGGAAATTTGGGTTTTCCTGAGCTGTATGCAAAAATCATCAATATTAAAACAAGACAAAGCTTGAACTGCTTCAGTTGTGTGTATTTGAATCTAAAATATATGAAAGTCTAATGTTTATCAGTACATTACAGAAAATAATGAACTTTATCACAATATGCTAATTTTTTGAGAAGATCCTGTATAAGTAGATAAATACTTGCTCTACTTACATAACAGATGTATTGTACTGTCCACGTTATGATTCCTGTAAATTTTATAAAGGAAAGGAGAGAATCCTATTCTAGACAGTTTCCATATTTACTGTGGCTATTTTGAAGCCAGTCGTGATGTAATATCCGCCCTTAGTCTCCTCTGCCTGATTTGCCCGCCCTTCACTATAGAAAGTGCATTGTTTCAGCCTGAGAAATGTTGGCCAATCAGAGAGGAACAGAGGTGTGGAAGGGGAGGGGAAAACAGGAGGGAAAGAGGCTTCAGCCAATCAGGCTGCATTAGTTAAGTCTGAGGGGAAGTAGAGAAGCAAAAAAAAGGACAACCCAGCATGCCCTGCAACTTCTCTTTTGTGTACCAAATTTTCTGTGTACCAAATAAGAGTCATGTAAACTGTGGAATGATAATTTATCAACAAGAAAAGTAATAGTGATTTTAACTTTTGGATTGCCTGATTAGCATCCTTATTACTTGTTTCCCAGATAAAAATAAATAATTGATTTTTTATTTTATGCCCGACAGTTACTCTTTAAAGGACAACTGTAATGCGAGGGATATGGAGGCTGCCATATTTATTTCCTTTTAAGCAATACTGGTTGCATGGCTATCTTGCTGATTCTCTGCCTCTAATACTTTTAGCCATAGACCCTGCACAGGTGTTTCTGACATTGTCAGATCTGACAATGCTGCACGCTTGTCTCTGGTGTTATTCAGACACTATTGCAGCCAAATAGATCAGCAGAGCTGCCAGGCAACTGGTGTTGTTTAAAAGGAAATAAAAGAAGGCGCGCCGACCAGGACCGCACATCAGAACAAAGTAGGGCGCTGTGGATCTGTGGATAACCGGAGGATCGCTTTGTGATGGCGCAGGTACGGGGCAGCTGCAGTGGGCTGGTAGAAGCCTCAGGTAAGTTACATTTTTTTTTTGTTCTTCAATTTTGGTTCACTTCAAAGATACTCTTTTGTGCCAGAAAGGCAATTGCAACTGGACAGCTAAATCCTACCCCACCTGGCCTAGGTGATACGATTAGGATAATCCACCTCTCTCTTACCGTACAAAAACCTTCTATACGCTCGCAGAAGCTGACCATCTAAGGGCTCGTTTCCACTAGCGCAGAAATCGGTCAGAATCTGCAGAAACTCTGCCATAGGGAATAATGGTGCCGATGAACGAATCGCCTGCCATAGCGATTCGGTCGACATTGCTGTCAGTTTTCGTGCGAGTGGCAGCGAATCCCATAGCCGTGTATAGCATGGCTTCCGGAATTCGGCTGCGCACTCGCAGGAGAGGAATTGACGCCTACGCGTCTTGCAGAATGTGCGGCGCGTAGTGGAAACGAGGCCTAAATTTGACAAAGTCTGGGAGACACAGTTATGTAACCTTCCTACAGCCAACTGCATAATTCACTAAACTGAAATATCACTTACTACGTAGATGGCAATGCAGTACCATATGGATAGGACAAGCAAACACAATTCTTTGCCTGTTCTAAATGCCATTGCCAGACCACTATATTGGTCACCGAATAAAGCTATGTTTACTGTCTTTGTACCAAATCTCATATGTTCTCATGTTGTTTAGAATACATAACCATAATAATTGAAAAATATTACAATACTGAGTATTACAGAACTATCTCCCGGCTACAGGAGCGCAGTCATGGAGGAGCAAGGGCGTGGCCACGCATGCGCAGAGGCCGGCAACTGGCTGAGTGGACCAGCTTTGCAAAGGGTACAGCGGCTTAAGAGAGCATCGCGGAATGATGGTGAGGGACCAGAAAGATTACAAGGGGCTAGAAGAAGCCCTAGGTGAGTTAAACTGGGGACTTTTGTTTACTTATCATACACTTTTCCAAAAGCACAAGATCAATTAAAGTCAAAAGTGGTGATTCCTTAGGTGCGATTTCCCCAAATCACAACCTCGGACCCAGCAGCATTTTTTTGAGCGACTGCACTCCTATATGAAGTATAGGATTGCTGCGAAATCACTTTTTAATTGCTTGTACAAAACTGCTAGCATTAAAATAAGAAAAAAAGGTTTGGCATGGAAAAAATGGCATAGGAGCCCTTGCGGGATAAATGGCATCTCCATAGGCGCCTATTATAAAAGCTGCAATTTGCGGAAAAGGACGGAAATTTGGGCTCCCGGGGGCCAAAATTTCCCTTTCTTGAAAATCACAACCTTTATAGTGGCCGTGATATGTGTCAAGAAAGGTACATTGAGGCGCCTGATTAGCAGCAGACAATGAAAATTTTGGCGCCTGAGACATCTCGGGCGTCGGGGGCTTGCGGAAATGCTAATTGCTGCATTGCATAGCGAGGAAGGAACTATGCATTTCCACAAGTCCCCAGCGAAATTCACTTTGCTGCTAATCAGGCGCAGAAATGTAACTTCCTTGCCACCAGGGGAGGGGTTAGGGACCACTGGAGGGTGCGGGGTCTTAGGGATAGGCACCACCGTGAAGGGGGGAGGGGGTCACAGAGTTAGGCACCACAGGCAGGGGGTTAGGCATCGGTAATGGGAGGGTTCTGTATTAGAGTTGGATTAGGTTTGACCAAAGAAAAATATTGGTAAATATTCCTGATAGTTTACTTTTGGAATCCATCAGTAGAATATCACTGATTTTAGCGATATTCTATTAGCCCCCTTTTATCATGTATGCTCAACAGCGTCAGAAATGATTCTGGAAAACCCTCTGTGTGTGTATCTTTCCAATGTTGTTGAAGGGTTCACTGGCCTGAGATTTGCTTGCATGACTGAACAGAGGGTGCACTTTTTTTTTATTTATTTTTTTTAGTTAAAGTAAACCTGAGATAGTCAAAAGGAAAAATGTATGCATACCTGAGGCTTCCTCCAGTCCCCTTCAGGCTGATTGGTTCCTTGCCGTCCTCCTTTGCCACCTGGATGATCCGTATTTTGCTCAGGGGTGCGCTCCGACTTCTTTAGTCCTGCTTGGTGATCTGTGCGGAATGTTCATTACTGAGAGTGATATGTACAGAGGGAGCTATTGCTTGCTTGGCAGTTGGAAAAAGCCATTATTTCCCACAATGCCATGAGGTACACAGACAGCAAACTGTCAGGACCATGGTCATGACATCACACTGTGGGAGGGGTTTCACTACAATATCAGCCATACAGACCCCCCTCACGAACTATAATCGAGAAAAAGTAAAGATTTCTCGTGGGAAAGGGGATACCAGCCACTGATTGGAATGACGTTCAATCCTTGGTTATAGTTCTGTAAGAGCCAAATGGGGGCTGAACATTTTTTAAACTGTTATTGCAAACCTAAGCTTGTAGTAATAAATGGCCACCAATCAAACATGGCTTTTCAACTAGCATGTTGTAGAAAGTTGATGAGGAAAAGTTGTAGAAAGAAAAATAGGACAGAAATGAAGAAAGTATTTTTCTGTGTCACCTGCTTATAAACCAAACACCACACTGAGCCTGTTGTTAGTACCTCCTGTTTGTATCTCCTCCCATTCATAGTTAGGTGATGAGCTTGAATGAATATTATTCAGGAGGCGTGCTAGGAACAAGGGACTATAATTTAGAGAGAGGCGTGGTGAGGATTGTATATTTACACCTGTCTTGCTTTTTCCTAAAGAGTTGGGACTGGAGCTTCATCTTTTACTGCCAGTGACACGAGGGTGGATACTCATTACTACATCTGACTCTAATGTGATAAACCATCTTCTCATTTCACAAGGATGCCTCGCAGACATTCTGCTGTCCCTTACAAGGCAAGTCTCTTTTACTTACTAACTTCCACTTGTGTTTTGGATGCTCCTCATAGGTTGGAAACGTTGGAGATGTATCCCAAGAGAGCATTGTTCTGGGAAATGGCTTGAGATGGCTCTATTGGCTATAAAAGAACAAAGATTTTGGATACCAATAATTTCAATAGAGATTGGTTGCTGTATATAGATGTAGCTGGACTGAAACAGACAGTCAATCCTGGTCAACTAGAGATGCTAGCATGGCCAACACAGACAGGGCAGCCTTCCAGAGTGCACAGCGGAC
Source organism: Hyperolius riggenbachi (assembly GCF_040937935.1). Taxonomy (NCBI): domain Eukaryota; kingdom Metazoa; phylum Chordata; class Amphibia; order Anura; family Hyperoliidae; genus Hyperolius; species Hyperolius riggenbachi. The sequence continues at coordinate 253,485,558 of NC_090654.1, forward strand.
AGTAGGAGGTTCAAATAAGATGATAGAGTTTGAAAAAGACTTGTTTGTTGGGCAGACAGTTATTCCCTTCATCCTTTAAACTCAGACCGTAAATAATATCATCCTGAATCAGAACTTCTGGATTTTACAGCCTTGCTTGCTCATGCATGAATGATCAGTTTGTTTATTGTAACATTTGTTTTCATTTATAGGCTAAGATGCATTAAAGGGAACTTGAAGTGAAAGGCATATGGTAGCTGCCATTTATTTTCTTTTTAAACAATACCAGTTGCCTGGCAGTCCTGTTGATTTCTTTGGCATTATTAGTGGCAATCCTGCCGATCTCTTTGGGTGTCTGAATCACACACTTCAAGTGGACCTGTACCCTTGCACAGGACAGAGGGAAAGCAATGCGCCCTGTGTGTATTTAGAGATTTTTAGAGTATTTCTCCCTCATCTGTGACTAATCACCAGTGTAATTTAATCTCTCAGCTGTGGTAGCTTAGGAATCTCCTTTGAAAGCAGACAGTAGACATATCTGTAAGATAGAAATGTTTTTTCTGGTTATTATGCTGTTGCTTATCTTTTAGAACAGAGAGGAAGTTCTGAGTACAGGTCCATTTTCAGTCAGAAACACCTGATCTGCATGCTTGTTCAGGGTCTGTGGCTAAATGTATTCCAGGCAGAGGATCACTCGTTATTACAGTTTGTCCTTGATTATGATGTCAGTGTTTACTCTCCAAATAATACCGAGTGCTGTAAACCGATGAAAAACATGTACCATTTTGTTTATAAATGACTCATAATTTTTCTAATATATAAATTGCTGTATAGTTGACTAACAAGTGAAGAAAAAAATAGTCACCCATTGATTAGTGTTTCATTGTTCTGTTGATTGAATGCTGTTTGTGGAAAGCTATTCTCGGAGTAATGCTTGGCACACAGGATGTGTTTTTGTTGGTCGGTTTTCCGTTCAATTGATTTTGGATTCGTTTTTTCCGCTCGATTTCCTGTTCGAATCTCTTACCTTTTCTTATCAATTTCCATTCACTTCTGTGAGAAATCAAGCAGTAAAACAATTGAAAGTAATATCGGATATGTCGGAAATTACTTATTGAACGCATCTATCGAACGCAAAAACTTGACGTGTGTACCGAGCATAAAGGTTCCCATATATCAGATGATGTATGGGCAGATCAACCAAGAGACAGATCTCTCTCTGATTATATCTGATTGGAGAGAGATCAGTCAGCTGCCCATACACTGCAGGCCGATTCCTGATCAATTTCAGCATGAAATCTCTCGGGAGTCGGCCTTGTGACGCCGCACCGGCTGCCTTGCTGTACCCCTAATATAAAATGTGCCCCGTGCAGTATACTTTACCTGTCAGTGCCCGCTGCTGGCTCCCTCCTCATATACGCGCCCCACGTGGTTGCCATTGTATACACGGGGGTGTTTGTGGCGTCATACGTGGGGCTAGTGTATGAGGATGGAGCCAGCGGCGGGCACTGACAGGTATAGTATACTGCATGGGGCACCAGAGGGCACATCTTACACTAGGGGGACAGTGCCGGGGGTTCCGTCGCATTTAACACTCGTCCCGATATCACACGCAGTTACCAATCGAGCATCTCGGCCTGACATCTTGCAGCATGTCCGATCGATACATGTGACTAATTTCGGCTCAAAATTGGTTGCATCATTGATATTATTGGTGGCAACGATTTTCATCCAATTATAATAATCAAATTGTATTGTCGATGAGCCGCCAAGTTGCCAGATGTATGGCCACTCAAAAGCTTTTCTCTGAGTTTGACAGAATGTATTGGGATGTGGGGGTTTGAAGGGCCGGGATAGAAGTGCTGCAATAGCTTATTGTAGCAGGCAGTACAGATCTGGTGGCTCTGGTGGTTACAGGAAAAGTAAAGGTGGCCACACACGATACAATAAAATGATCCGATTTTACGGCAATTCGATAAAAACGATCGGATCTCCCGAAAAAACGAAAGCTTTTTTTTTCATTGGACCGGATTTCCCGTTTTTTTTTCCGATTTTTATCTATCCGGAATGCCAGATATTTTTTTCCATTTCTCTAAAGATTGTATGGTGTGTGTTAGATTGTCAATTTATTAATATACACACTCTAGCAATTTTCTCAGTTTCCAATCGTTTTTATCATAATTGGGGAAAAATTTAATATACGTGTGTGGTACATTGGTTATATTTTTGAAATGTTACAATTAGTCAGAAAAATTGATTGCAATTCTTAAATTGAACAGATATTTAAAAAATTGTATGGTGTGTGGCCACCTTAAGTCAAATCTCTGCTGATATCTGATAAAAAGTCGAACACTAATGCACAGTGGTAAGCTATCTATATCCAGTAGATATTGATTGCTTAGCACTTTTGCACTGTACCGGTGTTCTACTTACAAATGGGTTCCATTCCAGGAGAATGCTTGTTAGTCGAGTTCTGTGTTAGACATGATGAAACGGATACGTTTTGCTTTTGGACATTGTGCAAACTATGGTTTTTGGTCGTTTCATATGTGCTTTATAAAGGACTCGAGGTGAAAACCTAAATCTATCTTTACTTACCTGGGGCATCTTCCAGACCCTAGAAGTCATTTGGAGGATCCCTTGTCACAGCTTTGGTCCTGCCCAGGTGCCTTGCTGGCCACCCGTATGCATCGCCGACCCATCAGAGGGGTCAGGCACCTCTGCGCAGGCACGTGCAAGCGTCCGTGCATGTACGTGCCCACATCACCAGGTACGCACCCATGCAGTACACGACCGATGAAGTGGCGCATGCACAGAAGCAATGACCCCCAGATAGGCCTGCGGTGCTTGTGGGCATTTTTAAGTGTTTTTCACTACGTATAACAGTGTATACAACAACAACAAAAATTAATAAAAGAAACAGTATTGTATATTTTGTATATGTAGAAAACTTTATTTGTATCTCTGAAACATTGTAACTGGAGTTGTTTGTAAGTAGTAGACTGTCTGTATACAGTATGGCAATCATGAGCCTGACTCCATCTGACTACTGAGAGACTGATTTTAGTTTTGAATGAATAATCCTTTCAGTGAAGAAAAAAACAAAAAATCGGGCACACAGGAAGTTCTAAGTGAGGCCGATACTATATATATACACACACATCCCATCATGCTGTGTGTCACTTCAGTCACATTATAAATATTCCTTGCTATCTAGTGTTTTAAATTGTAGAGTTCAGATAAGATTCATGCTGCATCTTTGCTTATAATGCTATTATGTTTGCTACTATGTTTATAGTAACACTCCATATTTTCCAGTCCTTTTTTTGTGGCTGACAGAAGATAATAAAGGCTATGCTATATGACACAATATAAATCTACCAGGAATGGACTGCTTACTAAATAATGCACGCTTGTAATTCCTTGTCATATTTAATACCGTATAATAAACGAATATTAGTCATGTTTACGTAGGAGAAAATGAATATGCTGTGTGTATAATCTGTGTACAATTACAACTCTGTATTATTGTATACAGTCTGATTCTGTGATGCAATGTCCTCTACGCTGCCTAAAACAACACGATATTTTGTGCTGGGGAAGCCGCCATTAGTCAACCTTTCATTCATTCTCCTTATAAAAGTTAAGGGAACACTCCGCTATTGCTGCAGCAAAATGTAGTCCCGTCAGTTCAGCTGCATGCCTTCCTAGTGGTTCTGGGTCACTGTGAGCTACTCGGGTATTCTGCTGTATATTGCAGGAACTAGTGACAAACTTTATTTTACTTCTGCTTGTCTACATGCTACCCTGTAAAATATGAGTATGCAAAGCTGTTATTCCACAGGGCTCCTAACAGCGTGTATGGAAGCTTCCATTTGACTTTAGGAGGGAGGGGATGGAGGTTTATTAAAGTAAACCTGGGAGGCTGTTAGGTGAAAAGTATTGATACTTACCTTGGGAGAGGGAAGCCTCTGGATCCATGGAGCCCACTGAATGGCGCACATGGCTGGCGCCAGAAAAGGATTAAAGGAATCATCAGGCAAAAAATAAAAATATCAACGTTACTCACCTGGGGCTTTCTCCAGCCCCTTGCAGCCGACTGTCCCACGCTGACCGCTCCGCTCTACGCCACTGTCCCGGGCTCCCCGCACGGTGCAGAGGATGACCTCGAGGTCATCCTTACTGCGCCTGCGTGAAGCGCTGCTGTCAATCATGGCCACGTTGTCCGCGGCACATTGCGCAGGTGCAGTAGTTCCGCGCCTGCACAGTGCGCAGCGGACAACGTGGCCATGATTGGCAGCAAACATCCACCGATCTCCTTACAATCCCAGCTCCTTGTCCTGACAGATCCTTGGGAAATCCAAACAAGAATCGCTTATGGTGTAGTATTAGTGACTCCAGTTGTTACCTCTCCTTATAGCACTGTGCACATGCACTACTATTTACCACTTGTGATCCCAATCACCAATATACAAATGAACCGCTCACCAGATAAACTGGCTGATCGACCACAGACCAGCAATAGAGCATTCGATGCAGATCAGGTGTCTCTCTTCTCACAGGAATCAGTTAATCACTTAATCAATAATATCACGTTCCATCACGCACTACCGCACTTCCTCCTTCCGGCTTGAAGGAGGAAGTGTGGCAGCGAGTCTTGGAACGCACCCCATAGGTCGCGTGCGAGGTGGATTGAGACGCATAGAAGCCAACAGACTTCTGGGTAAGTAGCCCCCTGTCTCCCAATGCTCACACCTGCGTTAAGTAAGCCTCATTTTAATTCTGAATTCTAATGGCTTCCTTCTCGGAAGCCCATCACTGTTTAGCAGTTAGATGTCAGGTGAGCAGCCGAGGGCTCCGTGCTACTGTGCATGTGCGGGCGGGCTCCCACGTCTACCACGCGTCCATAAATCAGGAAGGGGAGCTGCGTGGCCCCAATGTGGAGGGGGGACATGCTCAGCAATGAGGGGCTTTAGACTAGCAAGGGAAGCCTCAATTAGATCCAGGGGTGGGCCTTTCATGACACCAAGTGACGCAGCTTGCTCAGGCAGCGTCATGCGTCAGGGGGGCATGATTGCCCCAGGCCTTGCATAGAAGGGGGCCCCGCCATCCCCACCACGAGCAGGAGGGAGATTGGCAGCGCAAGAAGAGGGGGGAAGTGGGTCCCCTCCTTCTCCCCGCTTCAGGTATTAGATCAGCGGTGAGGCGATAGTGGGTGAGGGAGCACAGTGGGTGAGGGAATGACTTACCTCACTTCCGCGTTCCAGATGCCATGCTGTGTTCCACAGATCTCCGCCTTAAATGGCGCTTACTGTACTTCCTGATTAGCAGAAGTGAGTGACATTGAAGGCAGACAAGACCTGTGGAAAGCAGCATTCTGATGTCTGGAACGAGGAAGTGGTGAGTCATTCCCCGCCTGCTGCGCCTGCCGTTGATTCAATATCTGGAGGGGGGGTCTGGACCACCCTCCCCGCTGCTGTGCTTCTTGCCCCTCCTTCCAAGCTACGTATACTGGAGGCAACTATACTACCTATGCTGGGGGCAACTGTACTACCTATGCTGGGGGCAACTATACTCGCTACCTATAATGAGGCTACTATACTACCTATACTGGGGGCAAATATACTAGTTACCTATACTGGGGCAACTGTACAGCCTATACTGGGGCAACTGTACAACCTATGCTGAGCAACTATACTAGCTATGCTGGGGGCAAATATACTAGCTACCTATACTAGGGCAACTATATTACCTATACTGGGGGCAACTATACTAGATACCTATACTGGGGCAACTATGGCAATTATACTGGCTCCCTATCCCCCGGTGGGCAACTACACCTCGCTACCCTATACAGAGGGCACTTACACCTGGCTACCTACCCATTAATATTGAGGGCAAATATTTTTGGATGCTGTGCAATCATTCCAAATCGGGGGGGGGGGGGGGGGGTGCATCCTTACAAGTTTGCCTCAGGCAGCAAAAAAAGTCTAGAACCGGCTCTGATCCTGAGGCCTCCTTCTCTTCAGGGTAAGGGCTTGTTTTGAACCCAAGCTTTGGCTCAGGTTCACTTTAAGCAATTGGGGGGGGGGGGGGGGGGGGGGGTTGAGCTAGGACTCTGACTTTGATACTCACCTCTGTGTTCTTGATGCCCAGTTATTTCTCACACTATATATACCTCATTAGTTAGATGGTTTTTTTATACCCAGTAAACAAATGGGAACCGAGCCTAAGAAAGCAATTCATTACAATCTTATGTAATTGAAATCCATAAATCTGTTGCGTGTGAGAGTTGGCAGCAGGTTGTGGTTTTACCTCCCTTTACAATAATAAAGATGAGATTTTTAATTACTGGCATCAGATGAATCTTGTGTTGACAATTGCTTCATCCCAACGCATTGGAATCAGATTAGGGAAGTGTTAAGATGTCCTCAGTCATTCCATTAAGCTAGTAAAAGTCTTTCCTCAAGTTAAACCCTTAGAACATACAAGTATATACTTGATTTGCTATAGTCTGCACAGCCATCTCTGGGGGAGTGCTGGTCATGTAACTACACCATGCTGTGCAGCCATGTTCATTGCAGGAACAGGTCTGTCAAATAAAATCTTTCACTGTTTACAGCCATTGTACACTTTTCATATAACTTGCTTGTGATTTCTATAATACTTTTAATTAGCCCTACGACAGAGCTCATAACCTACAGCTATAAGGTGGAGCGGCTTATTCAGAAAAGTATTGCTCCACTCTATTTCATACTTGAGGATATTCCCATTTTCTCTTTGTGCTGGGGCTGGGAATACATGATTGCTATTATATCTAAATCACTAGCAAATTAGTGCCAGTTGGGCAGTTGCATGTCCACAAATACGCCTTAGGCCTGGCACCCACTAGCAGCGCTTTTCTAAAGGTGGCCATACATGGTACAATTTTTCAATTAGATAATTTAGTTCGAGTATTCTGTTACATCGAATATAAAGATTTTTCCAGCATGTCCGATCATTTTTACCGAAAAAACGGGATAATCGTTCGAATTTCTTGATCGAAAAAAAAATATTTTCAACTTTCATTCAATTCGATCATTTAGATCGAATAAACGGGAAAATCGAACGTTTTTATTGTATCGTGTATGGGCACCATAACTGCTTGTGATTTGTAAAGGTCTTGCTAATGTAATGCTATGGGTGATTTAACAACGGAAAAGAAAAAATCACATCCCTCAAGTGTTATCACACACGCAGCATTACAATAGCAAGAGCTTTTCAAATCACAAGCGCTCAGAAAAGCGCTGCTGGTGGGTCCCAGGCCTTAGGCCTCTCTTTTTTCATCTATCAAACTGTTCAGCTGCCCTGCTGTTGACCACAAGCGCCATTCAGCTGCAAATACATGCAGAAAATGCCAGCATTTAGTAACACCACGCATATCACAGTTGACGCATGGCGGCAAAAAAACGTCAGCGACAGCAACAGTCATGCTCACATGCAAATACATGATGGGGGCCGCCTGTGAATCCACAGCGTTCAGCTGCTTGTGGAAAAGAGGCCTTAAAGGGATCCTTAAGTATAAGCAAAAAAAAAAAAAATCAGTTTTACTCACCTGTCCTCCTGTGCCCTCGCAGTCACTCGCGGATCTTCCTGTCTCTCGCCGCCAGCTGCACTCGTTTTTGGCCAACAGGCTTACTGCACCTGCGCTTGCCTGGGTACGCATCTCCTTCTACGCATTCCCGTCCGCAATAGCGCCCTGCACAGGCGCCGTACGCTATTGCGGACAGGAATGCATAGAAGACTACTTCTATGCAGGTCTGTCGGCGAAGTGAAAGTAGCAGGCTAGGTCTGTCGGGAAAACTGAAAGTAGCTGGCGGCGGGGGACAGGAAGCTCCATGAGTAACTGCGAGGGCACCGGGCAGCTGCAGGGGGCTGGTAGAAGCCCCAGGTGAGTAAAACTGATTTTTTTTTTTTCAAGGCTTAAGTGTCTTTTTTTATGTGAATATATGTGAGTAATAAGATTGTTAGCTACACATATCAGATGATTGTATGCTAAGAATGAGGACACTTTATTGTTAGATTTATATTTGCAAAATATGAATAATGCAAGTTGTTTGCAAGTTTATGACTAATGCAAGTTTTATGCAAACCTTATATGAATATTTGTGAGTAATGAGATTGTTAGTTACACACATCAGATGATAAGACCAATTGTACACTAAGAATGAAGGCACTTTATTGTTAGATTTATATTTTCAATATATGCATAATGTAAGTTGTATGCAAATGTATGAATATTGCAAGTTGTATGCAAATTTGTGTTTTTGCTTAATTACACTGATTGTTTGTTAATTTAACGCTATAGGTGGCCTCACACCATACATTTTTTAAGTATCTGTTCAATTCAAGAATAGCAATCAATTTTTCTGACTGTTTGTAACAATTCAAAAATCTGACTAATGTACCACACCAATGTATCATGTAAAATTTTCCCCCAATGATAAATACAATAATTGAAAGCTCAGAAAAACATTGATTGGAACCGTACAACAAGTAATTGACAATCTATCACACACCATACAATTCTTGATAAAGTTGATCTGAAATCTCCAACATGTCCGATCTCCAAAAATCGAAAAAAATGGGAAATTTGATTGAAATTCTTGATCGAAAAGCTCTTGATTTTTCGAGACAACCGATCGAAATTATTGAATTGGTGAAAAATTGGATCTTTTAATTATATAGTGTGTGTCCACCTTTGGGCTAAGTTCACGGTGGACGCAACACAACGTTCCCTGTAAAAGCGAGAACAAAATGGAAAAGTTGCACCGCACTTTATCCGTTGGCTGCGTTGCATAGGGTGAAGCCTGAAGCATACAGTCAGTGAAAAGTATGCTTTATTGTCAGTGTGAACGTGCGCGTTTTGCCGTAACGCACTGTATGCAGTGAGTTGGGATTACTTACACCGTTACACCACACCGCTCACACAGTGAACATCGCATAGGTTATGCAACGCAGTTTGATGTTCCATGTTACAATGCAGCCATTATGTCGCAATGCACCACTGTGAACGTAGCTCAAGTAGGAGGGCATTTTATTATTAGATTTTATTTTACAATGTATGAATAATGCAAGTCGTATGCAAACTTCTGTTTTTGCTTTATTACTCTAATTGCAAGTTATTTTAACCCTAGTAATGAGGGCACTATATTATCGGATTTGCATTTGCAATATATGAATAATACAAGTTGGATGCAAGTATGTGTTGTTGCTTGACTGCACGGATTGTTGGTTTGTTTGGGTTTTTTGTTTCGATTTTAGTTATATTATGTTGCTGTTATTCAGTTAGCAAATGAAAATTAATGGTGTATAATTCCATTGTGATTGGACAGCATAGTGGCGTAGTAGTCAGCACTCTTGCCTTTCAGAGCTGGGTCCCCGGTTCGAATCCCAGCCAGGGCACTATCTGCATGTAGTTTGTATGTTCTCCCTGTGTCTGTGTGGGTTTCCCCTAGGCACTCTGGTTTCCTCCCACATCCCAAAAACATTCAGATAAGTTAATCCGCTTCCCTCTAAATTGGCCCTAGACTATGATATATACACAATACATACATAGACATATGACTAATGTAGGGATTAGATTGTGAGGCCCTCTAAGTGACAAGACCATATACTCTGTACAGCGCTGCGGAAGATGTAGGTGCTATATAAATACTAAATAATAATAATAATAAAAAATTGTGATGGAATATTCAAATATTGTAGTCGTCATATCTATAATGTTAGTTATTGAACTAACTATTTACTGAATATATTCTTGACAACATATAATTTAATAAATAAAATGTAAATGTGATGGTGTTCCTAGTGATGGTGTTTTGACCATATATAACATTTTGTCTCTTTACAGGAGCAGAGCATCATCAGGCTATTAACAGTAAAAGTCATACGAGCATTAAACATCCCATGGGCAGACTGGAGTAAGTACAGAGTTCTATCATCTAAGTAGAAAACAATCCGAATAGTAAACCAAAGAGCTTGAATGATGCATTGTAAAACATTTGGAAGCATCCTAGACAGCGGCATAACTACAATTCATGGGGGCCCCCAGCAAAACTTTGATGAGGCCCCACCAATGCCTCACACCCCTTCCCTTGCCTCTCCTTCGTGCCCTTTATGGCCTGGAGGCCCATCTCACAAGGGTCATAAAACAAGTGTGGCCATTGTGATCTTCACACCCATAACAAGTGTAGCCACAAATTCACCTGATCTGAGGGATGAGCCCCTGTATCAGAGGAGGGGAAGGTTAGTAGTTGGGGCTCCCCACAGCTCTGTGATCACAGGGGCTCTAGTTACACCCCTGATCCTAGATAGAAAAAAAATATAAAGGTTGCCTTTGAGTCAAGCAATTGCACAGCATCATATACAGTATAATATTCATATAGCTTATCGCGAGAACAGGAGTAAGGTGTGTCATCATGCATAGTGCGTTGTTCCATCCATTCCTCATTAACCCCTCCTTCCCGATCCCCTCAATCACTCCTTAAAAAAGTTGACTTTTAATTAAAGTCAAATTATCAGGCAGGAAGAGGCAGGCTTGCTGTGATGTTTCTTCCTGTTACCCTCCCAGTTTCTCCTCTTAAGAAATGTGAACGGTCCCAGGGAAAGAGGGGGGAATAAGAAGTAATTTGGAGGGAACATCGCCACAAGCCTACCTCTTTCTGTTGCAAAATGTGTCTTTAGCCGAAAGTCACATTTTCCAAGGAGTGATTACGGGACAGGGGGAATGAAGAGAGGAACGGATAACACACAGAGCTATGTGGATCCAGTATGAACAGACCTCTGTGCTTAGCTTAGGTAGCTTTGACTTGGTTTGGTGTGCTTTAAGCTCACCATCAAGAAGTTAAAAATCTCACGTGTTACATAAAACATGTACTCTTTCTGTAGCCTGGGGGGCAGCTTTTTTTTTGAGCCTCCCCCAGGAAACAGTAATGGAAGCTTCCAAGTGTTCATTTTAAAGAAGTCTTGCGAGGTTAACAGATTTCTGGAAAGAGCATTGGTTAAGGGCTCTGCCTTTGGCATGGGAGACCAGGGTTCGAATCCTGGCTCAGGTCAGTACCTATTCAGTAAGGAGTTCAAGGCAAGACTCCCTAACACTGCAGGGTGGCCTCTTGAGTGCACCCTTAGTGGCTGCAGCTCTTGAGTGCTTTGAGTCAGACAGGAGAAAATTACTATACAAATGTTCGGATTAGTATTCGGATTATGTGCATTTCACCTGTCACAAGTTCTCTTGCTCCTCTGATGCAAGTTGCAATGGGAACATTTCTTACCATCTATTACCCATGCTGAGGCTGTTTCCTCTCTACAGCCAGGCTTCATTGAGTCAGTTATTTTAATTAACACCAAATTTTCTTTCCTGTGAATAGTGAGCAATGCTGACTGTTATGTGTGCTTGTGGCTTCCAACTGCCTCTAATAAGATGGTAAAGACCAAGACTGTGTCAAACTCCAGCTGTCCAGTATGGAATGAAACCTTTTTGTTCACCATCTGCTCAAATGTTAAGGTAAGTGAAAGACTTTTCTTTGATGGCTTTTGATTGATGGTGTCTGAAAGAAAAAAAGTTTTCATAGCTCTGAGAAATCAAAGTAATTTTTTTACACCTTTGATACAAAAAGTCTAAGTAAAAAATAATAATAAAAAAAATAGGTTGCCATTGACATCTGTAATATTCCACTGCTGCTTGCTCACACTCTGTCCCTTATTCAAATAAAGTTTTCTCCTGCAGTAAGTGTTATTTTCAAACCTCGTCAATAAAATGCCTTTTAAAGGGACTGCCCACAGCTTCGGTACCGGGTCCCGTCACTGCTGTCAGTCGGAAGCCAGTCTGACGCTAGAGAGATATGTAGAGGGCGCACTTCTCCTGCATAGGCTGGCTCCAACTGACGTAAGTGACGGGACCCGGTTCCCGAAGCTGCGGGCAGCGGAGGAAGGCAGCATGGGAGCGATCCGAGTGGATGGGGCTGGAGGAAGCCCCAGGTATGTGTAAAACGTTTTCTTTTTATCAGCTCTGGTACACTTTAAGCCACCAGAAAGCGAGAAAATACTCTGAATTATTTTGACAGGACTTTATCACCCAGGGGCGTATCTTGGTAACATGGCGCCAATGGCAAACACTGAAATTGCTCCCCCCCCCCCCCCCTTCTTCCCCCACAGTCAGATCCCCCTTCCCCTCTAAAACAGCATCTTTTCTTGCGTACATTTGTTAGGGATGCCTGTGTTTTATGGCTCGGGATATTGCTGAAGATACCTTGTTAAAAATATCTCTTCTTATTCCCTCTCTGTACTCTATTCTAACGCTAACCTTCCCCTCTTTTAACAACTTAAATTAGCCTCCCACTCCGGTCCTAACCTTCCCCTCTTCTCTCCTAACACTAACCTCCCCCTCTCCTCTCCTAACACTAACCTTTCCCCTCACCCAGGTGCGTAACTAGACTTAATAGGCCGCCCCTGCAAAAATGATAGCATTGGCCCCCTTGGTCCCTGAAACACATGTGGGTCATGTGATTAGGAGCTGGCGAATGGTAGCAGAGTGTTCTGCTGAGCAGCAGCATCTGGAAGCAGAAGAATATTACTCATGCTCTGGCACACGGTTTTTGTGAGCGAACAGGGAGGTTTTATGCTAATTGGCTGCACTTGTGGTTGGGGAGAGGGAGTAGGAGGGGCCCCCAAAGCCTCTCGGCCCCGTATGCGATAGCAGGGATGATTGCTATGACCATGCCCTCATCATTAAAGCTAAGTAGTTTGAGCACTGAATACAGATTAAGACCATACAGGCACTGGCGTAACAATAGGGGATGCGACCCCTGCCCTCGCTCTGGGCCGTTTTGGGGGGCGTTCCTCACTCTAGTCTCTGACGCGACTTCCTGTATAACAGGAAGTCGCGTCAGAGACTAGAGCGAGGAATGCACACTGGACCGCATGGAACAGGGAAGGAAGGTATGTATCAGTCGCTGCCCGCCGCTGCCCGCACACTTATTAAGCTGGAGGGGAGCGCAGAGGGGAGAGCCCCGAGGTGAGGGAGGGGGGGGGGGGACCTTCGACTGTGGGCATGGCTTTCCTCTCGTGCAGCTACCCCTCCAGCCCCCCAAAACGGCCCCAAGTGGGCCCGGGGGGGGAGGGCCAACTCAGAATTTTTGCAGGGGGCCCGGTGGGGCCTAGTTATGCCCCTGCATACAGGGCCCCAGGAAGACCAATTAATATGTGCCCCCTTCTATCTCCCCACCCTCCCTGTTTATTGATTCAAAGGGTGTTAAGGCACGTTGGAATATCTCAGTCCAACAAGCAATGGGATACCACAATTCAGTACTGCTGGAGAGGCAGTTTTTATCTGTAGGCAACACTACTGTTGTAACACAATTGTGTTGTCCCTAGATACCAGAAATAAGTAGCTAGGTCACCCAAATGCCAGAGCTTAATATACCCCCGGACATATAAATTGAGAAGCCACAGTCTTCTAGATATTAGAATTAAGTAGCCATGTGCCTCACAATTAAATAGTCACATGATTCCAGATAAAATAATCAAATATCCCCATGCCTCCAGATAAAAGAATCAAGTAGTCACTTGCCCCCAAATAAAAATATTAAGTAGTCACAAGCATCCAGATAAAATAATTGAGTAGTCACACACCTCCAGATAAAATAATCAAGTAGTCAGGTGCCTCACGATAAACAAATGAAATAGCCAGGTACGTCAAGATAAAATAATTAAGTAGTCAAGTGCGCCCTATATACATAAATTAAGTAGCTACGTTCCACAGATAACAAAATTAATCTGATTTGAGTCTGAGTGACGGGAAGGCACGGGGGCAGGTATGGTGCCCATGAGTCATGCCTGCACCCCTCTAGATACGCCACTGTTTTCACCTTGGTACTTTGGTACTTTTTCAATTGTGGAGTGCTGCATTGTTATTGTGAACATAAGATGAAAAAGTGAATTGAATAAGAACCCCTGTTTCATGATGAAATGCCTGAAGACCTATTGACACTTAGTGATTTATGGTGACAAGTTATGCATGCGTTTGAAGAAAAAAATCAAGCCTCTGCTGAATTATCTGAACATGATCCTTCTCTATCCACAGAACGTGATACACCTGACACTTCACGATGAGGATGTCATATCTAGAAATGATCTCCTGTTTACTGTGGCGTTTGATGTGGGGAGTATTGCCGCTGGAGAATCTACACTGAGGTCCTTCTGCCTCAGCACTGATGTAAGTCTTAAGGCCCTGGATACATACATAAACTTCTACAACCCATCCTCATGTCCACACTGCTGTCTGGGTACTATGAATGCAATTCCAGTAAAATGCTAGTGTTTTTTTTTTGTTTGTTTTTTTTTTTTTTGTTTTTTTTTTGTAACACCTTGCTGTTGACAGTCTAGTTGCAAATCCACACCCTGCAATGCCTGACTATTTAGAAAGGCTATACAGATGGCCCCTACTTGAAGCCAAGTTTCGTTTCAGGAGATTGATTGTAAATTGAGTTTGTTTGTAAGCACAGACCTGTGTTAACCATTTCCGTACCAGCAGGACCAGAGACTGCTAGTACCGTAAAACGCCGCCTCCCGACGAATTGCTGGCATGTGATTGTAATCGCTACTATTCCTAATTGCAGTACTCTTTGAAATGCTAAAAGAATATTAATGAGTCCCGCCTCTCTCTGCTCAGTAGCAGAGCAAAGAAAGCTGTCTGCAGCTTATTCCACAAATGCTAGTGATACTAGAGAACTGGGAAAGAGAATAAACAAAATTGGAGTAATCCCTTAAGGTTGCACCTTAAACAGTAACTGTCCCTTTCTTTCCTTCAAAAATGTTTTCACAAAGCGTTATGTCAGGGGTGTCAATCTCAATCACGAAAGGGGCCAAAATCTACAACAAAGTCTAAATCGCGGGCCCAATTGCTGATTAAGATTTCGCATTTATTGAAAATCTGAAACTGATGTAACTTGTGGGTGGCCAGCTCCTCCCCCCCCCCCCCCCCCCCTGCAGAGTAGTGCAGAGGAGCAGTTTAATATTCACTTGCCCCAGCGCTGCTTAGGTTCTCCTCTGACCTTCCTAACAGCCGCACGCTGTATACTGGATACCTCTGGCTCCTGAGGCATGTCATGTGATCGGGAAAAGGAAGGATAAAAGCACATAGCGTGCGACTGCCAGGAAGAACAGAAGAGACAATGCAATGCTGCAGCAGGTGAACATTACTCTGCCCAGTTGTGCTACTCTGCTTTATGGGGAGATGGTGTTCAGGGGGAAGGTGTGTAGGTGTGTGTATGATTTACCAGTTACCGGAGGGGGGGGGGGCCTTAAATCCAAGGAGGGAGCACCATGCCAGTTTGCTGGGGGGAGCCCATGGGCTGTTGGCACAAACTGACAATGTTTCAGTTAGAAACACTGGAGGGCTGTGAGCTATCTTACGATGATGCACATTTGAAGCTCTTGAGGGCCGCATATAATGGCAAGGAGCAGCGCATTCAGTCCGCGGGCCTTGTGTTTGACACCACCTGTGGTGGTTCTAGGTTTTATTGCAGAAATGGATTAAGATGAAATGGGGCTCTAAGCAAGACAGCAGTTTTTGCCCACCGCTGATGGTCACCTGGCTCTGAATAGTAAGCTTTGGTGGGGGCTAGACGCCGGGAGATTTGAGCGCAGGGTAAAGCCGAAAAATGGCTCGCCTTG
Source organism: Hyperolius riggenbachi (assembly GCF_040937935.1). Taxonomy (NCBI): domain Eukaryota; kingdom Metazoa; phylum Chordata; class Amphibia; order Anura; family Hyperoliidae; genus Hyperolius; species Hyperolius riggenbachi. The sequence continues at coordinate 253,501,251 of NC_090654.1, forward strand.
CTCCTGCAAACGTCCCGTCAGCGTTAATTACTATTCCCCCTCCAGGCCGCCAAGGACAGTGGGGAATTACATAATTTGGCTTCCAGCTGTTGCTGACGGCCGAATTACGCTGTTTTTATAATTATTTGGGCGCCATCTTTTGATGGCGCCCAAATTACTGTCTGATCGCCGCTTTAGCCGCAATTCCTATCACGGCCTATGGCGGCACCAGCTGTGAAGAAATCTCTGCCAGTGCTTATGATTCGCCACCAGGCCCATAGACCAGTGATGGCTGGCCTTGGTACTCCGGCTGTGGTGGAACTACAAGTCCCATGAGGCATTGCAATACTCTGACAGCTCTAAGCATAACTCGGGGAGGCAGAGGCATGATGGGATTTGTAGTTTTGTCACAGCTGGAGTGCCAAGGTTAGCCATCACTGCACTAGACTCTCTCCAGGCCCTAGGCAACTGCCTAGGTTTGCCTTGTGGATGATCTGCCTCTGCTTTATTGGTATGTAGAGTACTTTTAGTGGAAGATGCACTTAATTTATTGGTCACTATTTGTGACGTAGTGGTCAGTGCTCTCGCCTTGCAGCGCTGGGTCCTTGGTTGAAATCCCAGCCAGGTCAACATCTGCAAGGAGTTTGTATGTTCTCCCCGTGTCTGCGTAGGTTTCCTCCGGGTACTCCGGTTTCCTCCCACATCCCAAAAACATACAGATAAGTTAATTGTCTTCCCACTAAATTGGCCCTTGACCACGATACATACACTACATGGTACATAACATAGACATATAACTATGGTAGGGATTAGATTGTGAGCCCCTCTGAGGGACAGTTAGATGACAAGACTATATACTCTGTACATCGCTGCGTAAGATGTCGGCGCTATATAAATACTAAAATAATAATTAAAACCTGCACTGTACCTACAGGGACAGCAGATTCTGGAGATGGAGTTCACCGTGCAAGCCATGTAAGTAGATGTCTGGTTTACTAATACATTTTGCATTACAATATAGAATTAAATGAAATAGCCAGGTAGCTAAATATTTCCTTTGTATTTATTTCAGACAAGATGGTTTTGAGACGATTGTGACGAATGGTGTAGTTGTGGTAAGGCGACCCCCTCTATCCTAAGATCTCACACTTGATGGACATTGGCTTAGCTATAAAGGTTGTGACCTGATTGCTGTATTGTAGAATTTAGAAAACTTAATAAGGAGGTGCCTTTATCACCATTTATCCCTCTTCTTTCTAATCTGTGCTTCTAAACTGAAGGGAGAATCTATTATCCTCTTATTATCCCATACTTCGAGCTATTTTTTTTTTAATTTATTGACATAATTTCTTTACATAGTCTATGGTCAGAATCTAACTTCCAGTAATAGAATAAAACAGACGTCTTTCCATAAGCATACCTATGAAATAGCCGCTGTGAGATTTGGGCACAGGGAAGAGCCGATATACGGCTTACCCTGCTCCTGCACAAGTCCCGGCGGTACTAATTACTCTTCCCCCTCCAGGCCGCAGTGGATGGTGGGGAATGATGTCATTGGGCTTCCAGCTATTGCTGGCAGCCAAATTACAGTGTTTTAGAAGTCATTTGAGCTCCGTCTCTTGACCGTGCCCAAGTTACTCACTGAGCGCCGCTATAGCTGTAATTCCTATTACGACCTATGGTGGCGCCGGCTGCGCCCAAATCCCCTCCGCTCGTTCCATAAGACAAGCTATAAACTTATCATAAAGTCACAATAGGAAAACTAATGTTCCTTATCTAACAAATTTGGCACAGGAGAAAAGGCTGTTATTAGTCACCTCCTAACGTTGAAAGTTTTAGCATTTATTCCGTATTGAACCCTACCTGATCCGCCTGCCAAAGGCCAAACCATAAATACTCAGAATGGATGTTAAGGGCCGGTTCACACGGGCGCTAAACCGGCATTAAATGACATCCGCAGCTCCATTTGCTCAGGCACTATCCATTCAAATGAATGGACAAAGCTCTGTACCATCACTTACTGCCGTTTGCGCAAACACCGAGCTCAATCCCGTAATTTCTCATCACCTCCACTTTGCATAATGACGGGAAGCACCGCCAAAGGTTGTCAAATGCTTTTCTCCCCACTGGCAGAGCGAGCCGCCACATGATGCCCGTCTGGTCCGCCCCTTAATCTTAACTTCCTAACACTACTCATTAAAACTAACCTTTTACCTTTATCCCCTAACTCTCCTTTTCTGTGCCTAACACCAAGCAATAGTCACATTTTATCATGGCGTTTGGTTTCACCAGATGCCCAATCCACCTCACACCACTGGAATAATCTGAGCCTAAAGCCTTCCAACTGCCTCTTGAATACCAACATCTGAATCACTACCATGTTAAAAAGATTGGTGGTGTGGGCGAGTGCCAGTGCTCAGTCCTGCTGTCCGAAATCCACCTGCTTTTGCTTGCCATACCCTCCTCTGTAGGAAACTTGCATTCGCAACCAAGATGAGTGTGCATGTCGGGATTAGTGGATTGCGTTAAGAAGAGGTGTTAACCCGTTGACTACTACCATCTAATGTATGGAAATAGTTGCAGGGCTAATAACCGCTTACTTAAGGGCCTGTTTCCACTACACGCAGATTGGATGCAGAATGGATGCAGAAAAACTGACTCCAATGAATGCCTATGGGAAAATCTGCATCAGAAAAATCGCGCTTAGTGGAAACAGGCCCATGGGCATTCATTGGAGTCAGTTTTTCTGCATCCATTCTGCATCCAATCTGCCTGTAGTGGAAACAGGCCCTAAAGGAAATGGGAACCGGTAAAAAAAACAGATACTTACCTAAGGTGATATGGCTCTGGGTCCTATAAAGTCTTTCCACTCCTCTCACAGATCCCTCAATCCATTGCTGTCAACCACCCGTAGCAATATATAATAGACCGTTCAGTTGAATACTGCTCTCTGCTACCACAAGAGGATTTGGAAGTCTTCAGCAGCCCGAGTACTGCTGAAGATGGGCGGCTCCGTACTACGCCTGCAAGAGCACTTTCTCGTGTGCGCTCACGCATGTGCAGTACAGAGCCGCCTGTCTTCTGGAACACTTGGCTCCCGAGCCTTCCGAAGCCTCCTCTGGTGGGGAATTCAAATGGAGGAGTCAGCACTGCAACAAGGGCAGGGCACCATGAGAGGAGTGGAAAAGCTCTATAGGACCCAGAGCCTTCCCTCTCCTTAGGTATCTGTTTGATTGTACTTTATTTTTTTTACCGTTTCCCATTAGCTTTAAAGGACACTTGAAGTGAGAAAATTATGAAAGCAACCTTTTTGATTTTAGCTTTGAAAATTCTACTTTCTTATATTTTTCTAATATTTTCTCAATGATTGACCCAGAACCAAAATACAGATCAGCTACTATGGCACCACTGGCTGCCTGCTTGTCACAGGTGTCACATAAACACTGCTGAAGATCAGCACAACAGCCAGACATGGTGGCTACAGGGTGACGTACTTTATGCAAGAGGCTTGTAATGTTGTGATCTGAAAAGTACCTGAACTTCTTGTGTTTTATTGCAGTCCAGAGAGATGACTGGTGTTGAGGTGTGTGTTGACAAGATGAGGATCCCAGAAAGATTATTTGGTGGGTATACATGAAATTATAGCTTGATATTTTCTGATCTGAACAGTTTACTCTTCACATCTTTTAAGGTAGAACATGTGAGTATCTAGCCTTCCAGGTATTAGATTATTCAGTATTTCTTATGTTCTAATCACTTGTGCAGTGGGTAAACTATAAAATATGCTTTTTCTGCCTGGCCCTTGTAATCTACCCCTTGTTTTTCCTTTGCTGCAACCAACCCTGCAGGGTCAGTCCCTGTCTTTAAAGTGTACCTGAGGCAGCTTAAAGCAGATCCGAGATGAAAAACTAACTAAAACTAGTAACTTATCTATGTATCTTTTCTAAAGTTTGGATAGTTTACACGGCAAATCTAGCTACAAACAGCTTCAACTGTATATGATTATTTCTTCCTGTGATACAATGAGGGGCAGCCATGTTTTGCTGGTCATCATTACACACAGGCAAGCTGCTCTGCATCTCCAACCCTCAGCCTGTGAAAACTTTACTCCCCTCTCCTCCTCCCCTCTGCCTGTGAAATCTCTGGCTAGTAAAACCTCCTCCTACCCAGACTGACCTCCCATAATCCTTTGTTACATGTGGGTGAGGCTTGTTTAATTTATAGGGAATTGGGGTATTAAAACAACAAAAAAAGTATTTGGCTTCAGGAATGCCCTATAAACTATATGTAAGGAACACAATTATGCAATCGGTAAAAGATTATCTCGGATCCACTTTGAGAAAAGAATAAACAAAAACAGAGATAAACGGAACAAAAAAAAAAAAATACAATAAAACCACATGCTGGTATGCTGTGACTGAAAAGCCAACTGATAGTTACCATAAGCATGAAGATTCCAATATAGGCCTGTTCCAGAATTACACCCCATATTGGCCTCAATTCTGGTAGGCCTAGCATCCATTTTACTGCATACACGGTATTTTACCGCATGTGGTATAAGCAGTTTGCTATCCTGGTAGATTTTAGTCATGATTTACCGCCTAATTTTCTGCATGGGTTAGTGGAAGTAATCTCTTTCGTGTTTGTAATTGCATATATACCCTCTGCTTCTTAAAATCATGTAACCTCCTCAACAATAGAGTGTGGGGCTTGTTCCCTCTATCATAATAAAGTTGCTTGGTCCAAGCTAGTGCCCTCAGTAGAGATAACTAGAAGCTCGTACACCTTACATTTAGCAGACTGCCAATCTCTAAAATTGGACTGAGAAGGAAACAGCTTATATCTGTGCTCTGCCACTCCCAGTGTCTGTATGGCTCTATCATTCCTTTTCTTCTGAACTGCCTCCCTTATCAGACTGGGGGGACTAGAATAGGTGAGGATGACAAGGATTCCGATGCCCTATCAGGCTTCTGTACTGTCCAGTCTGGGGAAATTCTCGTTTTATGCAGTGATTGTGTCCAAGTCGCAATCTAGGGCCTTTTCTGGTGAACCCCGATGGTTAACGGGAGCATCCAAACCCAGTTTTCTGAGGAAATCTGTGGCATCATCCGGATCCTGTACTATGATTGTCCGGGAGTTTTTGGTGGCAATCAATTTAAGGGGAAGCCTCATTTATACCGCACCCCTGCTTTGCGTAATACCATAGTAACCGGCATCAGGGAGCGGCTTTTTTTCTAAAAAGAGATCTCTGAAAAAGGACCAAGTCCTGTTCTTGTGAGGCACGTTTTCAGTTGTTGCCTGATGCATTCATTAGCAAGTAAATAACTCACAGCTGACTCAGCTATTGAGCATAAAGCCAACAACAGAAGTACCAGGCAGATGCCAGGATTCAGTTGTGTCCAACAAACCTGTTTATGTTAAACCTGTCATGATAGAAATATGGGGTCATGCAGGGTGACACGTATGATGTCACAAGCTGCATGCTTTGTCTGGATCATTTACTATCTAGGTAGTGATATCACGGTATGAGCAAGCCAGCCATCGTCTAATTAAAGTTAACGATGGCAATACCCATGCATTTAATAATAGTAGTGCTCTTTTAAAGGGGAACTGAAGTAAGAGGTATATGGCGGCTGCCATATTTATTTCCTTTAAATCAATTCCAGTTGCCTGGCAGCCCTGCTGGTCTATTCCTCTGCAGTACTATCTGAATAACACCAGAAACAAGCATGCAGCTAGTCTTGTCAGATCTGACTTTAAAGTCTGAAACACCTGATCTGCTGCATGCTTGTTCAGGGGCTATAGCTAATAGTATTAGAGGCAGAGGATCAGCAGGGCTGCCAGGCAACTGGTATTGCTTAAAAGGAAATAAACATGGCAGCCTCCATGTACCTCTCTCTTCAGCTCCCCTTTAAGTACACAATTTTTCATGTTTGACTCATGTGTGCCTAATTACAACACTATTGCAAAAAAAAAAAAAAAGTTATGGTGCTTTGAAAAATGTAAATAAAAAAACAGGATGCAATGATCAGCAAATCAATGTTGAAGCTGAGAAAAAAATTACCTTTTTAACCACTTCAGACTGGGGGTTGTTTTCACCTTAAAGAGATTCTGTAACAAAATTTTCAGCCTTAGTTCTTCTATCCTATAAGTTCCTTTGCCTGTTGTAATGTGCTCTGGCTTACTGCAGCTTTTCCTAATTGCACAGTGGCTGTGTTATCTCTGTTATCTCTGCCCGGCGGATCGCTCAGAAACAGCCGTATCAGTCCGCCGACAGACTGTACACACGCCAGACTGTCGCTGGAACGCCCACCCAGCGGGAGGTGACGACGGACCCCCCTTTAGCGCTCCTCCCATTCATTCACCAATAACTTTATCATTACTTATCACTCACACCTAAGAAATCTATATCTTGCCATGTCTTTGGCTTTTTTGGGGGTGATATTTGCTTTTAATAATTACTTTACTTTCTATGCATTTTAAAGGGAAAAACAAGGAAAAACAAAAATACACTATTTCTCCACTTCCATCCCATATAGTTTTAAAATAAACAATGCTACTATAAATAAAAGCCACACATTTTATTTGCCTGTGTAGTCCTGGCTTTCACAACATTTAAATTGTGTTCCTAGTAATGTATATTATTTGGAAATAATGGTGTATGTTTTCTGTTTCTACCCTATCAATAATCACACGCCCTTTGTTACTAAAATATTAGTAATGTAACCTCATTACATAAATATTAAAAATGCTTAGACCCGAAGGTGCCGCTCCACCATCTCCCTGCACACTGGGAGAGAATATCTCTCTCCTTCTAGCGTCGTGACCCCAGAGGTCACAAAAGAGAAACTAAAGGAAAGCAGGACAAAGGAGAGCGGCGTGGATGGCCGCTACCTGATCTGCCCAGCCCCCCGGATCAGGCAGCATAGTTTTTTGTTTTTTAATTTCCCCACTTTGGGCCCTCTTTAAATAGTAACTCCAGTGAAAATAATGTAATAAAAAAGTGCTTAATTTTTACAATAATTATGTATAAATGATTTAGTCAGTGTCTTCCCAAATCTTTCCTCTCCCTGATATACATTCTGACATTTATCACATGGTGACATCATTACTGCTGGCAGGAGATGCTGCTTGCTTTTTTTGGCAGTTGGAAACAGCTGTTATTTCCCACAATGCAACAAGGCTCCCACAGTGTGATGTCAGCACCATGGTTCTGACATCACACTGTGGGAGGAGTTTCACCACAATATTAGCCATACAGAGTCTCCTGATGATCTGTTTGAGAAAAGGAATAGATTTCTCGTGGAAAAGGTCGTATCAGCTACTGATTCATATTTCATCCGTGTGTTTTTTAACTACCTGTTTAGGTTGCCATCTTGACTTGACAGTGGAAGATTCTTGCGAAAAGATACGCAAAATAGAGTTAATAAGACCCGTGCTTTGTGGAGATTATACATATTCCTGCAGATTTCATTGTATGAAGAGATGGAACCCTGAGCTCGCAGTCGAATTGAAGGTAAAATTCAGCTTTATACAGACGTACCCATTTTGTGCATATAGACTAATCTGAATGGGTTCACAAGCACAATTATGTCTATGGGAGCAGTTAGGGAACGCTGTAAAAAAAAAAAAAAAAAAAGAGCAGGATTTGGGTGCAGCCGGCGCCACCATAGGCTGTAATAGGAATTACGGCAATCGCGGCACTCAGAAATGTGGTCGCTGTCAAGAGATGGAGCGCAAATTACTATAAAAGCACTGTAATCTGGAGACCAGCAATAGTATCTTTCCTCGATGACCTGGAGGGGGAATAGTAATCATATGGCTGAATCATATGTATGCACAGTTACTAGATACAGAGTGAGAGTATTTCACTGGATTGATAAACATGTTTTAAGTTGAATGCAGTTTTGCTAGACTCTTAGGGCCTTCTTTCACTGTTAATTGCAACTGCATAGGAGTACAATCAGTTTCCCGCTGCATTTTTTGGTCTAATTTTAGTTTGACTGAGAGGTCCCATTCAATTTCACTGACTGGAAACTGCATCAAAGATACTGCCTGCAGTGCCTTGCGGTTCAATTGGAACTGCATTTCAACACAAGCAGTGGAAATGGAGCACTGTGAGTGGCATGATAGAGCAAGTGACCTTGCAATCGCCCTAGATTGCATGTACAGCAAAAACTGGATCAAAGCACCAGAATGATAAACTATCCAGGAGACACTTAATGTAGCCACTCATTAATAGATTGCCACCCGATATGGCAGAAAAGATTGATCCATTTCAGATCTAAATCAGAGAAGGGATTAATGCCCACTACAAACTGTACATACATTTTTAATAGATTTCAGCATAAAATTTATTGAAAATCAATCAAACAGCATTGTTGCACTGCATTAAACAATGCAACGCTATGTGTCGTTGATACAGTCATGGCCGAAATTGTTGGCACCCCAGAAATTTTTCTAGAAAATCAAGTATTTCCCACAGAAAAGTATTGCAGTAACACATGTTTCGCTATACACACGTTTATTCCTTTTGTGTGTATTGGACCAAAACCGAAAAAGGAGGAAAAAAAGCAAACTGGACATAATGTTCCACCAAACACTCACAAATGGGCTGGACAAAATTATTTGCACCCTTTCAAAATTGTGGATAAATAAGTTTGTTTCAAGCATGTGGTGCTCTTTAGTGTTCGGCATTGAGGGGGAGGTTTAAGGTTAGGCACCACCAGGGACAGGGTGGTCTTAAGATTAGGCCCCACCAGGGAGGGTCTTAGAGTTAGGCATTGGTAGAGGGAGGGCTCTGTATGAGGGTAAATATCGGTAAATATTACCAATATTTTACTATATGACGTAAGTAGTAGAATATCTGTAATATTACCAGTATTCTACTATTGACTATTTCCTGTGCCCTTTTCAATGGGCGCCTTTATTAAATGTACGCCTAAAACCATGTACACTGAGATAATAATTCATGATCAGCATGGATTTCCTTGATGTCTTTGGCCTCCCACAATCTGCTGTCCTAGATTAATCTTGGAAGAAAGATATTACTGTTCCTTCAGCAGGCACCTCCTGCCCATCGAATTCCATTCTAACTCCAAATGAGATTTCATATATTGCTGTCTTAAATGTAAGTGAGAGAGGAAATCAGAAATCTGATATCAATCAAACTTGATCGAGGCCGTCACCACTCTTGGTCTGGAGTAAGAACATGTTGGCTGAAAACCAAACTGTGAACTGGGCAACATGAAGATGGGCAGGTAGCCTGGACTGTCTTGCCCTACAGTTCTTTATTTTTGTTTGTATGTCTTTTTATACCAATAAATGAAGAATTACTACTGAAGGTGGTGCAGATTACTACGTCTTATACTGGCTGAGAACCAAACCGCAACTTAGTATATCATTGTCTATGGATGTAACAAACCTTGTTTTGCATGTAGGGTACAGCAGGTCAGTGTCGCTGTGTCATTCCAGTGAACTCCATTTCTGCAGGTAATGAGGCGAAGATCAACCTTTGCGCCACCCAAGTGAGTACTCCATTGTTTTCTCCTTTCATTGGAAATAATGCTTGGTGTCAGGAGAATTTATGAGAAATGTTCAATTAAATCTAAAGGTTTTGTTTATTTTATTTTTGTATTTAGATAACATGGGAGAGATTTAGAACCTCTCTGGCAGTTTTTTTTTTTACTTTCTGCCTCTCTTGAGATTTCCCCTCAACTCCCTGCCCAAGCATCCCTTAACACAAGGGCCTCAATTCACGGAGCATTATCAAACGTTTATCAAACACTTTATCAAACGTTTGAAAATTTACCTCATGGGTAAAATCTCATTTTGAATTCACTAAGGTGTTATATATTTGTTGAACATTTTATCGGTAAAACATTCCATAAGTATATAACACCTTAGTGAATTTAAAAATGAGATTTTACCCATGAGGTAAATTATCAAACGTTTGATAAAGTGTTTGATAAACGTTTGATAATGCTCCGTGAATTGAGGCCAGGGAGATAAAATTGCATGAATTTCAAAAAATGTTACATTTGTCATCTGAGCCAAGGTTGGGACTAAGGGGTTGATGCACAAAGCTTACTTATTATTCATTTTTTTCCTTTACTGTAAAGAGAGCTAATGCACGAGATAAACAAATGAGGAGAGATCAGTCATGAGGCAATAATAAAAGAGAATGATGTACACAGGAGTATGTAATAGCCTCACTAACTTGCCTCTGTGTCGCAATTAGTATAGAAATTCCGCCTCGGGTAGACTTTGAGAGATGCATTTTGTGAGTTAATAAGTAAGGTTAGATAATTCAACAGAAAAAGCTTTATGAATCAGCCCCTAACTCTCCAATGGAGCACCTGTAATAAGTGTGATTTTTCTACCTTTGGGAAAGTTACTGCTGGCTTTGTCATTTCTCAGGAGCAATAAGGGGAAATCTCTCCAGTGGATATAAACATGACAATATACTGTAATCATTACTGAGGTTCTAAACCTTTCCCCTTTATCCAAAACTGGAAAAAATGTCTAACTCCTGTTTCGCTTCCAATGATGCTCACGTTTCCCTTTCTTGTGCCTTAACTATGAAATGGGAGTCACCTGGGAGCTGCCAAAGAATCTCAGCATTGGCTACTGTCATCAACCTGGGCTCCGTCTCCTCTATTCACTGTAATGGTGTTTGGAGTGAGGGTGGGGCTTGTGAGGTGTCTCACAGAGAATGTGAAATGTTATAATCTCCATCCTTTACATGGAAGACCGCATAACTGCAGTCTTTAGGAGGTGGTGGAAGGAAGTCCAAGAAGGCATTTTGGCAGCTCGCAGTTAGAAACTTACATGTAGCTTTTTATTTGCAAGGCACAATAAAGAACAAGTGAATTTAAAGCAATTATTTTTTAGCCTCTAAGTTTATAAGTATAAGTTAAAAGCTGTATTCACTAGAAAAAGTAAAGCAAATCTCAACTCCAGGCAAATGTTTTATTTGAGCCTCGTCCATGTTTACATTACGCTTTGTTTTCCAAACGTAAGAGTATCACTAAAACAGGAAGCAAAGGTAATTTGAAGTCTTAAATTTGACATGTTTCTTTTTTACTCCCTCACTTTCTGCCGGTGGACCACCTATGGCTCAAGGTGGAGCTCTTGGGGTCGCTGGATCAGGAAGCGAGGGCAGTCTTCTTCAATAGGGCTCTATCTAGAAATTTGGAAAACATTTTGGAAAATTTGACTGGAGCTGTCTTTATGATCACACTCACACTTACAGGTTTGATACACTTTTTAAATATGAGCATAGAGGTGCAGCACTGGCCTAAGTTTAAGGTACAAAATCCGGCCACTTAGCTGTTGTTATCTTCCATCCAGGAGCATAGCTGAAGACCTGATCTCTTGTGTTTCCAAAGCCTGTCCTCGAGTTCCACCCATGATTCCACTATTGCGTATGAAACAAATGTAAATTTCTTATGTGATTGGGCGACAGGTTTTGCAAACACTTCACCATGGCATAGCTGGATCATTCATGTTAACAGTTATGAATTGCCCATTATGCATGATAACTGGATTTCTTTTCAGGAAGGACTGTCCCAGTACAAACACTGGAACCTGACAGCTCTGCTGCTGGAAGAAAAAAAATTGCTACGCTTGTAATCATTTATTACGTTGGCCCTGATGCCTTAAAGTCTTCTCATACTTCTTCTCACATTATGTGCTCCTCACCTTATAACTCCCGTCCAGTTACTAAAATTATAGTGAGATAAAGTGATTAACCATTATGAGCCACATTGACACATGGAAACCGTTCTGCAGTAAAAGGGGGATTTGGTTTTAAATATTTTTGTGAAAACTTGTATACACATAAGGAGGGGTTTGAAGTCTTGTGTAGGAGTAAATTTTTAAAGATCCCCTTATATCAATCTGGTAACAGTGATTTTTGCGAAGTCACAAAATTAAAATTATTTCACCCAATGGGTCCATATTTGCAGAAAAATTGGCAAAGGAAAAATCACACATTATGTTTGGTAAATTTCCTTTCACTTGGTAGTTGTTGACATTATGCCATATGTCCCATGCATACACCGTTTTTTTTCATAGCCATATTCCCAGTCTCATTCCTCCTTTAGCTGTCCCTCTTTCAGTCTGTTCCTGTACGTTTATATAAAGGCATAAGCTGTTTAAATATTGAGATGGCAGAGTCACCTGGGTCCCTGGACTTGAGGGCCCATCTATGGACCTACTTCAGACACTGAATTAGCCCTAAATTGGTGCATCAGGGCTTAATAATTCACTCATTTAGCCTTCAAAGGCTAAAGGAGTGAATTATGCTACTGACAAGGGGTGACATCTTTTGCCTAAGCATATATATATTTTACTGTTAGAGGCCCCTCTTTATCATCTCAGAAAGTTGAGAAGTATTGCAATTAAATAAAATAAGGTAGGAAGAACATATGGTAGGAAATATCATGAGAAACGTTTAATGCATCCGGGCCCTTATTTGATCCCCTGCTTTTCTTCCCAGTGTCAATAAGCACTGGTTGGTGGTTTTGATTTCATTGATACACACAAATTTATCTTCTGCTCTGTGATATGAATGTCCAGCTCCCGCTCGATGCTGTCCCCTGGGCCCTCTATCACTCAGCAATCGCTAAATTTGGTTTGACGGATGAAACAAAACCCGACTGCATTTTGCCAGCCGATTTATCCTGTTCATGTAAGACAAATGCGTGCGTGTCCTTTACTGTAAACTGTGTGCAGAGGCAGACCAACAAAGCGGTCTTATGTGTTAATGCATAACATTAGTATTACTGTTTCCGGTTTTAATTGTAATCTCACCTGGATTTTCAGCACAGGTGCTTTTGAGTTCCCAGTTATTGATGTGGATGGTTACGAGCACAGGGGACTGTGTTTCAGCTTACCATGACTTGAGTATAGATTGAAGATGCATCAGTCAATGTGCAGAAATGCGTTTGATGTGTGTGAGGTCCAGTCTAGCAGAGCGTTCTGAATATACCATATATACTTGACTATAAGTCTAAAAATGTAGGTCTGATTCACTAAATAAAAGTATAGGGGTCGACTTATACAAGAGTCGCAAGCAACACTAAGCACACTGTATGTGTGAACTATTAGTGACAATCCCATTTGCAGCAATTTGTAATTGACACTTTTTTGATAAAGGAAATGCCAAGAAAACTGAGGTGTGACCGTCCTGGTCACAACAATTAACAAGGAAAGGGGCTGGGGGAAAATACAGGGCTGCAGGAAGTGGGGTAAATAAATTGCTGCACTTGGGGGCCTGGAGGTGTTATTGGCTGCACTTAAGGGACAGGAGGGGTTAATGGCTGCAATACGTACTGTATGCAGTGCAGCCATTAACCCCTCCTGGTCCTCAAGTGCAGTCTTAACTTTGCTGGCTAGACTTATACTTGAGTCAATAAAAAATTCCAGCTTAAAAGAATCAAATGTTAGAGTCTACTGATACACCAGGTCGACTTTTATTCGAGGATATACCGGTATATTCATAGGATGACCAGATAATTTCTTAGCCTGAAATCATGTGATATAGTTGCTTTTTTTTTGACCGCAGTTACACTAGGAGGTGTTTATTTGGGGGGGGGGTTGCACTTTTCCGCAATTAAAAAAATATGTTGGCACTGACAGCTCATCTTAATCTATGGGCTCATTCATATTTAATCCTTTTCTGTGTTTTTGTTTAAAAAACCTTACAGCACCTGCAAATGAATGTGCAAATAATGCTGAAAAACACTCGCGTAAATTGCATGTGTTTTCACAATTGACAAGTGTGAACATTGCCCAAGTGTCCTGTATTGTGCAACTTGTGTTAGCGGACAAAATACTAATAGAATACGGTAGATAAAAAAATATTCTGGTTCCTAGCTGGGAATCAAGAATGTACTACAGGCTCCATTTAATTAGCAGCAATGCATTGCTACCTTATCACAATAGGAACATTGGTTCTATTCCACATTGTCAGCATTTTTGTAATAATTAATTATAGGTTATCCCACAAACAGCTGTACAGGCCTGTGCTTTCTTTCATTGACACTGTGCTCTCCTCCCAGTGCCATATTCAATCTCGTAGGTGTATCATCCCAGCCACTTGTTGGCTGAGCTAATTCTTTTCTGTGCATTGGCAATGGCAATCCTAGACCCGGGTAGGTATCTGGGTCACTGGCTGCCCAGAGATTGCTGGATGTGCAATAGTGCTACTGCCAGAAAGTATCACGTGACCTGAACTTCTAACTGATATTGAAAGTACCGAGAGTAATTATTTGCCAATGCCAGTGTTAAGTTTTATCATAGATTTGGAGATAATTAGTAATAAGGATACGTGTTTGCTAGGCTCACCGTTTTGTAATTTAGATCGGTAAGCATGGTTTTGCTTGAGCATTATTGTCGGGGTTTTAAGTCAGTGTATATGGTATATGTTTTATTCTTTGGATTTGTGTATATATGTCCAAGTTTCATGGCCATATAAGTACCATTTCATCTAGGTTTGAAATGGAACATCAAACATTTGCTTTTTGATTTGGTGTTTGAATAGCTAAGCTTTAGAATACTCATTAAATATAAAGCTATAAGGAAAGGACTTCAAATGTTGGGGAATCAGACAAGGCCATGTTTGGAAATGGTATTCAAAGCAAATAAAAATTGAATGGAATTCAAATGCAGATTGACACAGTTTCATAAGACCTCTTTCAAAAACCCAACTCTATATAAGGTCTATCATGCAAAATGCTTCAGATATACAGATCAAACCCTAAAAAAATGCCCATGTACACGAACCTTGCAAACTTGGAAAAAAAAAACCTTCAGTGAGCCCAGGCAGGTGCTGGTATTGCCCAGGTTTTCCAAGTATTGGATAAGCAGTCAAGCAATTCTTTAGATGTCATCAGGACTTTGCACTAATGTAAAGGCTGGAGTGTGGTGACATGGTGAGAGAAAGCAAGGCCTGGATTGCTGAAGCCTTTGATTTTTTTGTAGATGTAGGGGCTCCACAGAATGGTTTGTTGTTTTTACATGAGGCTGTCGTTTTTCTCATTTTAGACTATATGAGTTAAAGTGCAGTTTTTAGATTAGAATCCCACTTCTCACCAAAACAGAAGGGAAGAAAAAGATGCCACAATTTCTTCTGAGAAGATCCTAGTAAATAATTGTCTACCATTAGTGTATCCATTCCGTTGTTATCTTACATTTCCTTCAATCTGGGTAATTTTTACTCGGCCTCTTATGAAATAAGGTGTCTGGTACTGAATGCACAAAATACAATGATGAGTTATGGCCAATGAATGAGATGGAAATAATTTTGAGCTGATGCAGCATTATGCAAATGTTGTGTGCGAATTTATGCAGCTCAAAAATGAACCAATAAAATCCTGCAGAGGTCAAATTTGATTGGTCCATTTTCAAGCTGCATAAATTGGCATTCAAAATTTGCATAATGCTTTATCAACTCAAAATTATTTGCATCTCAATGACCATCCCTAATGATGAGTGTTTAAGAAAAAGTATGTGTGTGTGTGCGCGTGACTCAAGGGTAGTGAATGAGACTCAGAAGCGGCAGAACTCCCGCTGGAAATGGCAGCTCTGTGTGATGATGATGATGAT
The DNA here is from genome assembly GCF_040937935.1 of Hyperolius riggenbachi. Taxonomy (NCBI): domain Eukaryota; kingdom Metazoa; phylum Chordata; class Amphibia; order Anura; family Hyperoliidae; genus Hyperolius; species Hyperolius riggenbachi. The sequence continues at coordinate 253,516,842 of NC_090654.1, forward strand.
GTTGTGGATCCGCTGCTGGCAAACTGCGCAACGCTAACTATTGTTAATAATCATGACTGATTTTTGCCTTGAATGGAAGGGTCAAGCCTATAACGCTGCTCAGTGTTTGCAAAGAAACTACCTGTATTCTTTGCCCAATAGGCTACCAGCTCCTCCCTGTCTGCACGTTTTCCATACATTGCCTAAACTTCCTGCTCTTCAAGAAATCAACAGAATCCACAAGACAATGTAAGTTCTTTCTATGAACAAGGCATTCTCTTGCATCCTGCTTCAAATTCTTTTCCTCTGTGTTAACCATTTCTTGCACGTGCTTTGCCAAATAATTCCTCGTATGCAGCATGCTTTCACAATCAATAAACTGCAGAGCTATGTCCTGGATGGCACTGGGACACACACACCATGCCACACTACACCACACACGCACTATGCCACACTACACCACACACCACACACACACACACACCACACCACACCACACACACAATTTTTTTGAAGGGCAGACATGACACAGCAACATCTCTGGAATGCCTAAGGCAGGTAGAGAGCTACAGATGGTGTGTTTGGTCACCGGTTTAGCAGTTTAAAAGAATCCTGTACTGGGAGGAATATGAAGGCTGGCATTGCTGAGTCACACACTTGGCGCAGACACGCAGCCAACAAAGTCACAGAGAAGTCACAATACTGGATCTACTAGAAAACAAGAAAGAATTTTTTGTTGTTGTAGAGTGTAGACGATCACCTTTATTGGCTATCTACGCATAGTCCATTGGCTAGTTATTTCCAGTAGAATGTTAGTTCCCTCCCTAACACAAAGCAGATCACCTGACCGAGCCTACCTCCTCCTACTGCAGCACTACTGATCTGCAGTTCCTTCCTGCTTAGTGTGTAATGAAGCATTAAACCCTTCTCACAACCTCCCAGTGTGTTTACTGAAGCCATGTGTACCTTATGTCACACCAAGCAAAGAGGAAGTAGACCGGAATGTATGATGACACTCTGCCATCTACAACCAGTTAATTAATAATGCAGAAATGCACATTGTAAATCATGATACATTCAACAACAACAACAAAACAATAAACCATTTAAACACAAGTCTGAAATAGGACTCAAAGTGTTCTGGAAAGCTCACATCTTAAAATATGTTCATTAGCCAATGAATGTACCACCTACAACAACAAAAATTATCTTTTCTGTTATGCGTGGCCAACATGGCACCATGTACTATAGCTAGTACCTGGTCTACGCTCTCTGTGTGTGACTCAGTGACTGTTAAAGGCAGAAGATCACCATGACAGTCATGGAACTAATGTTTTTTAGAAGGTGGTCCATGATGGCAGCCTTCATATTTCTGTCGGGACAAATTTGAATTTGAAATTTGAGACCTGCATCCATGTATTCTGGTCCAAACTAGAAAGATCTTCTGAATGTAGACGCTTAGAAGTGGATGTGTGTATTTTTAGTTTTCTGATGAAGCACTTTGTCACCCCTAAAGCCAGGGTACTTTAATATGCAAAAGTCTACATTGCTTCAATATAACTCCTCCTCTGAACCGCCTGATTGGCCAACCTTCACAGGCAGAAGATGGGTCCAGCTGAGACTTTTTTTTGAGAATGTTACTATTTGCATATTCAAGTTTTCTGGGTTTTGAAGCCCCTCAGAATACTAAAGATGCATGCAGAGATTTCTAGGCACCAGTTTGGATGCTGGTTCCTGTATACAGGTTCTCCTTAAAGTTGTATGTTGGAGAATTCAAGCAAATGAAAAGTAGAGGTGTTGTTTGCCTCAATCAGAATCTTTGCTAGATTTTCAAAAGTTTTTTTTAGACAAGTGAAATCTTAAACTTTATAGGTTGCTGTAGGCAATACCTCTGCTTTATAGACAACCTGTCAGGATACTCACAATGAAAAGTGAGCAAAATGTGATTTGTTATTACAAAGGACTATAGCCAGACAATCATCATTACAATCAAAAGGATTCACAATTTGTACAAGAACAAAAATGGCTGCTTCTAGATTTGTCCCAAACTAGACAGGACTTATCAGGTATCTGCCAAGATTGCTGGAACCCTGCTAGGTGTTATGGATCTGCTTCCACTCTCTCCAGCCACTAGAGGTCCCTGATAATGGACAGGAGATACTGTAGGCTACTCATTAAAAAAAAGCAGAAAGCTTTTCTGTCTACCAAGAATAGATTGTAGGGACTAAAGAGAATAAAAACAGCTTCATATCAACTATTGGCTTTGCAATAGGCTTCCCACTCGACAGTGACAGGAGGAATGTAGAAAGCCAAGACAAAAGCAATATGTCCAATCTAATTGAAGCCCTATTTCAGGTACTCTTTCTATATATGCATGAACATCAGGATCGCATATCCCTGTCCCGTTCCTTCCCCTCACCAACCAAAAAATACGCCACATGGTTTTTGTTTGGCCACAGCAACCTCTTTATTGAATTTCCACAATGTCCATATCTAAACATATCATTAGAAACATGAAATTACTGTAATTCCCCTGCATTTTACTGACTTGTTTGAGGAGAAGATCAATGAAGGACCCTGGCCCCTTTCCATTTAAGCCCTCCTGCACTAAGCGGTCAAGACCTTTCATGATTATTCCCAAGCATGCCAAAAGAAGGGGCAAATGGCTGTGATAGTTTTACCCTTCACTCTTTGGTCCCTTGTTCCAGGGACTGGGGCCTTCTCTTCTAGGTTGCCACGCCTGTTCCATCCACTATCACTTCCTGCCCAAGGGTCACCATTCTCACTGTTGTGATTTAAAAATGAATTGTTCCCCCATGGTTGGTCCTGGTTCAATGGGTCACTTGACTTCTACAATCTGTCTATTCCAACCTCCCTTTGAAGCCCACTAATATATTGCCACCCCTTTCAACTCATCTAAACAAGTACGTATAGACCCCTGTGCTTATTCCTCTGGGACTCACTTGCATTTTATTATTTATTTTTCATGTCTATTGTGTACATATATGTTAACTGCCTTTTGCACTGGGTTCATGGTGTGCATATCCTTGCTTATTCACCTGCAATGATGAAAAAAAGACATGTGGCTACTGCAGAAATATGCTCAGCATAGCAGTGGCGAGGGTGTTCCCAGTGAAATCACGCAACATTACTTTACCTGCATAGACTGTCAGTCACCATGGCTGCCAGGGGGTCGTGGTTTCAGCGGGAAAAGTATGGAACTATTCCCTTCTGCTATTTGGGCCGCATTACTGTGTTGGCGACATTACTTTGTGTTACGGGAGGGGCTGGGCTCTGATGAAGTTAGGCAGATGGAAAGTGAGGATCCTTTATGATGGTGTAAGAGGATATTGGCAATATAGAACTGCTGCAACAGGCTGTTTACTTTTTTATGCAAAACCAGAACTGAAATAAAAATATGCATTAGACATAAAAAAAAACCCGGGAAAAACAAAATGCATATATAGAAAGTGTACTTGAACTGGGCTTTATGTGACTATAATTGTGAACTACTGCACATATTTTACACACGCTTAGTACACTGCATTTGCTAAGCTGAAGTATATTGGTTATGGAAGCTGTGCCACAGTGGGGAAGTTAAGGATCAGGGAAAGCAACCATTGGTCAGGGTTTAGGATTAGGGGAAGCAGCCATTGGTCAGGGTTAAGGATCAGGCGAAAACGCCAAGCAGCCATTGGTCAGGGTTAAGGATCAGGAGGAACAGCCAAGCAGCCGTTGGTCAGGGTTAAGGATTAAGGAGAAGCAGCCATTGGTCAAAGTTAGGGATAATGAGAAGCAGCCATTGGTCAGGGTTTAGGATCAAGGGAAGCAGCCATTGGTCAGAGTTTAGGATCAAGGGAAGCAGCCATTGGTCAGGGTTTAGGATCAAGGGAAGCAGCCATTGGTCAGGGTTTAGGATCAAGGGAAGCAGCCATTGGTCAGGGTTAAGGATCAGGAGAAGCAGCCATTGATCATGGGAAGCAGCCATTGGTCAGGGTTAAGAATCAGGAGAAGCAGCCATTGGCCAGGGTTAAGGATAATAATAAAGAGAAAAATATACCATCATATCTTAATAAACCAACATCTAACTCTATAGAAAACGACATCGTCTTGTATCATTTTCTCTTCACTTTTGTAATTAATTGTTAAACAAATTCAACTAGGTTTTTTCAAAATGCTGCTGGTGCAACCGCTGCTGCCTTCCGCTCCGCTCGACAAAGGTACTGTCACTATTCCTTAACTCCTGTCACTAATTGTATTTTCCCTCTGCAAATAATCCTGCAATATACACCTGCGTAACATACAAATGTGTAATAGCAGTGATAGGAAGTAATGGGATGAATGGTGCATTGATGGTAATACAAGCATGTTGTAATTGTGGCACAAAATGTATGTGAAGTGATGGAATGTGCTATGTGTATTTTTCTGTTATGAAGTTTGTGTCGGTGTTGCTGCACAGTCACCGATCAGATTTAGTCTGCAGTGGAAATATTAATCTGTATGATTGCTGGGACATTACCCCCCCCCCCCCCCCCCAATATTGCCAGGTTGTATAAGACAAAGTGGCGGAGGGTCTCCTTTACAAGGAAAAGTTAGAGAATCTGGGCTTATGTAGCTTGCAAAGTAGATTATTTCTGGCAATCGATTCACCATGTGTAAATGTATCCAAGCGTAAAGAACTTGGGAGATGAGCATTTAATCCCAAACTCTGAATAAAACAGGATGTGAACTGTGTATGGAGGAAAGGAGATTTCAACACATCTTAGAAATGGCTTCTTTACAGAAAGGGTGGTTTAGTTGTGGAAAATCTTACTAAAGAATGTGGTTATTTAAAAATCTATAGAAATATTTGAAAAGGTACTTGGATGCTTTTCATTACAGTTAAAGTGGACCTGAACTCATGCACAGGACAGAAGGAAAACATAGAGAAATGCACCCTGTCTGTATTTAGAGAGCAGTAGGGTATTGTAACGTGTTAGCCATCAGTAAAAGCAAGAAGTTTTGAATCGGGATGATACCATTTATTGGCTAACTAAAAAGAATAAGAATAAGCAAGCTTTCGGCTTTGCAGCCTTGGTCAGGATTGTAAGCCTGACGAAGGCTGCAATGCCGAAAGCTCGCTTATTCTTATTCTTTTTAGTTAGCCAATAAATGGTTTCATCCTGATTTAAAACTTCTTGTATTTAGAGAGTTTAGCCTGTCTAATTCCCCCTCCTCTGTCATTAATCACAAGTTGTAATTTGATCTCACAGCTGTGTCAGCTGGCTGCCTCGGCAGAGCAGCTAATTTGTAAACACAGGATGTTACCCGTATGTCTTCTTCCATGAAACTGCAGATTAGTTGCAGGATTTGTATCAACTGTAACAGAAATGTTTTTTCTTCAAGGGTTACTATGCCGTTGCTTATTTTGTTTAGAGCAGGGAGGAAGTTCTGAGTTCAGGTCTGCTTTAAGGACATCCACAGTTATAATTACAAGGCATAGCATGGTGATACTTTTTATCTTATATAGTTTATAGGCTGGCTTCATACTAATGCCGGGCTCCCTACGTGGGTGGCATAGCAGAGTGGATATATAATCCACCGTGTGTGTACATATAATCGTTGTCTCTATGACATATCCATGTTCCATGCAGTATCCAGAGAACTCATGCAAGATGGGACTTTGCACTTTGCTAACGTAATGGACATATTCAAAACATACATGTGGTAATGGGACCTATAGAATGTATAGGATCCATCACCCTGTCTGTTTCCCTGCTGCGGTCTGTTGCCAGGGATACTGTTATGAACCTACCCTAAATCCAGAAGAGATAGATTAGAGAGGTTTCAAAAAGTTGGAACTTGAAGGTCATCTCTTTTTTTCCAGCTTAGACAAATAGACAAGACAAATAAATAACATTTATGACGCACTTTTCTCCTGGCGGCAGGGCCGGCGCTACCATAGAGGCAAAGGGGGCAATTGCCCCAGGGCCCCAGAGCAAGTAGGGGCCCCCAAGTTGTCTCCACCATCTTAACTGTTGCTCCCAGGGACTCTGCAGAGTCTTTGGCAGAGTAGCATTTCATCTGTGCTGGCAGGCAGGTGAGACACTACACTGCCAAAGACTCTGCAGGGGCCTCAGGGAGCACAGGGAGGTGACTGGGAGGGAGCGTCCACAGCCAGCTCAGGGGCCCAGGAGGGAAATTTGGCTGTAACAAAGAACCCCTAATGCTGCTATTTGGCCGAGAGGTGCCTGTTGGGGGGCCCCTGGGCTAATTATGCTCTGGTACTAGAACTGGCCCTGCCTGGCGGACTCAAAGCGCCAGGGCTGCAGCCACTAGGGCACGCTCTATAGGCAGTAATAGTGTTAAGGAGTCTTGCTCAAGGTCTCCTACTGAATAGGTGCTGGTTTACTGAACAGGAGGAGCCGAGAATCGAACCCAGGCTGACCCCTTAACCATGACATTATCCAGCCACATGAGATGATGATGTAATTTTGTAAGCCTTCTCCAGTGAGCATAGAATCCTGGCAACGCAGAGAAATGTATGCCTGTTCATTTATGACTCAGCATTAATGTGTAGTTCAAAAAAACAACAACCTGTAAATAAAAGGTTTATTATGCAATATGAAAGTTTACAGCTGTTTGGCCTTTGATGCTGCTTTGATTTGTCACAGTGATGATGAGTGTCAGGGACTCACAGAAGTGAGTTGTGAAGGTTACCCTCCTTCTCCCATAGCTGAGATAGATCAGCTATGCTGGTATTGTTTAAAGAGTCTGATTGGTCTTTTAATTTTCACAGCAATTTCTATGTGGACGGTGAATATTCCACAATAAAGCCTGGTACTCGCTCTTTCTTAGGTGATCTTGGCCAGCTTCTGTCTAGGAGGTTTGCAGTCCTCTCCAATGCCCCAAAATCCCCTCTCCTCCCCTCCAGATATTTTTATTTTTTACAAAATTGTATTCTTAATTGTGCAAACATACTCAGTGGCGTTATCAAACTCTCAGGTGAGCACAGAAAATACTCACTTATATGACCATTTTTACGTTACATGAGACCCAAATACTGTGCTACTGAATCATCATGTTTTAGGTCCCCTGTTCTGATAATACATTCATTGCCACTGAGCTTATCATTAAACAATTGTCCTGTTGGCGTTTGATCCTTTTTACCATATAAACTGGTCAGAAACAGGGACTGTGCTCACTTTTGGTTTAAAGCAGGGGTCTCAAACTCGCGACCCGCGGGCCATTTGCGGCCCTCGATACAATATTTTGTGGCCCTCGCCGGCAAAAGCTTCCTTATAGTTCGCTTCAGTGCTCCCAAGTAATCCGCCGCATCCCCGCCGCTAAACGAGGGCTGCAGAGCCCCCAAATCGCCCGGGGGGCAATCCGCCGGCATTTCCTGGAAGGGGCAGCGCTCTCAACTTCAGCTCTGCCCCTCCTGAAGTCAATTGCGGCGGATCGCCGCCTCTCCCCACCCCTCTCTGTGAAGGAAGAGTGAGAGGGGCGGGCAAAGGTGGCGATGCGCCGCGATTGTGAAATTCCTTATGCGGCCCAGCCTCATCCTGACTTTGCCTCCTGCGGCCCCCCAGGTAAATTGAGTTTGAGACCCCTGGTTTAAGGCAATACATTAAAAACTAAGCATTTTATAGTTGTAAAGTTTGCAAATGCCAGAATACTTTTTTTTTGTACTGTTGGAACATACTGTAGAGCTCCTGTGTTGCAGGACCATGAGGAGGAGGAGGAGCATGTGATCAGCGTGGAAGATAGTTTCGTAAGGCTCTCATTTGCTGGTCACGATTATGTGTCACTTCTGATTCCTGTATTGCAGGACCAATGGAGGAGCATGTGATCAGCGTGGCAGATAGATTCGTAAAGCTCTCATTTGCTGCTCACGATCATGTGTCACTTCTGATTCCTGTGTTGGCTGCAGCAGGAAATTATCACAGCAAATCAGAGCCTTAGAAAATAATCAAAATGATCACAACACAGGGATCCAAAATCTGGGTTGATAGACTAGTGCTGGAAAACACTAAGGAACTTAACCCAGAATTGAACAAGGTAACCCTCAAAGCAGTTATATTAATTGTTGTATATAATAAACGTTACCTTTAATAGTCAACTTTTTAGGTTGAAAAGGCCACTGTGAACCTCTGCTTGCTTGTAGCTGTGCACCTATCTGTACAAGCAGCCTCTGCTGCTCCTAACTTCCTCTTTCAATACGGAGGTTCTTGCAGTTACTTACCATCTATTTCCTGCGACTCCAAGTCCCCCTCCCCTTCGGCGTCATGTAGATTTTTCTAATATAATGCAGGGATTCTGGGAAATGTATCCTGGCATCTCTTATTTGTCTTACTTTGGGTGTCACGTAGCCCAACTGAAGTGTAGCGCAACTGAAGTGCCCAACAAAAAAAATCCAGAGAAGACCAGAAACAAGCTGTACTGCAATGGCAGGCTCACTTGGCCCATAAAAAAGTTACTTTATGTAATTTGTACACCACTTTTCACCTTTGTAGGGGCATAGCAATATCCAGGGCGGCTGCGATAAGGCTTAGAAGGCGTTGCGGCCATCTTTTCCTGAACCTGCCTACTATATTAACCAGTCACTTGTACTTAAAACAAGCAGCAGAGCGATGCCAGGTGTGGAGCTTGCAGGCATGGGTGTAACAATAACCCCCACGACCTCTGAGATTGGAGGGGGGCTTTGGGGGCCCCTCCTGCACCCATCCGCATGCAGAGTAGTGCAGGGAGCATTATATTTAGCTGCTTCCAGCACCACAAGTCTCTGCATCACAGCAATAGCACTCTCGCTGCCCTTCGTCCAGCTCCCGATCATGTAACTTGCATCGGTCGTGTGATAGGGAGCCGGTGAATGGCAGCAGAGAGAGTGTGCTGTAATGCATGGAGGAGACCTGCAGCACTGGAACAGGCAGTAGCAAGTGTAATATTACCTGCTGCCAGTGCTGCTGGTCTGCTCCATGCATCACCGCACACACTTTCTGTTGCCATTTACCCACTCCCTATCACATGACTTATGCAAGTCATATGATTGGGAGCTGGGCGAAGGGCAGCAGAGAGTGCTGCTGTTGTGATGCACAGAGATACGTGGCGACGGGAGCAGATAAATATAACGCTCCCATCGCTACTCTGCATGGTGGGAGGGGTGTTTACTGGCTGGCTGCCTGGTTCCTGGCGGGGGAGTGGGTGCTATGGACCTAGGGGGCCCCATGCAATCTTTTTTTTGCAAGGGGGGGGGGGGCATACATGATAGTTACACCGTGTTGAGAATTTAAACTTTTTCCAGAAAGCTCTAAGTGAATAATATGGATTTAGTTTCCTACAGATAGTGATATCACCAGTCACGGGAATCTGCAGGGATCCTCCATATCTAAAACTATGTTTGAGCCACATGTTGTTCTACACGCTTGCATCTGTGGACATACATTGCCCCATCCATGGGGCAGGGTTGCTTCAGTGAACCTAGCAACAGGGACAACACCAAAACTTATCTACAGTAGCGTCCCGATTACCCAGGACTCTACTAACCAACAGTCCCAACCATCGGGCATTAACAGTAAATGGAGGGAGTCATGGGGATGGGCCTCTCTCATTATGCAGAGAATCATTGCGCAGCGGAATCCACTTACAAGGGCTCCGAGCGCTGGTACTCTTCATTTCTACAGCTGCCTGCTGCTTAGCTGCGTACTCATACGGCTCCCGATATGTCACTTGACGCATCGGTAACCGTACAGAGGATGCAGCAAAGCGGCTGGCAGCTGCAGGAACTGAACTGGACCGGCACCTGAAGTTGAGAGATTTCTGCTGCGTAGTGTTCAGCGTTTGCTCTGTGTGGCGGGAGAGTTGTTTGAACCCTCAAACAACTGGAAAGAACACACATCCTGGCATCACGCAATCGCCGCCTGTGCCAGATCACCGAGACCCTACTGTACCGGGCCCATGATTTCTAGTCACGTCTCTGCAACTGTACATACTGCTCATATGAACTCATTACCGTGACTGTTAGTAGGGTCTGCCTTGTTCAGTTCTGAGTTGAGTTGGACTTCCAGAGCAAGTTTACTGGATCACTAAAAGTCTGCTTCTAGATGGCGAATGTTTACAGCCCATAGTGAGTCCTACAGAAAGATAAATGGATTGCAGTCATGTGCATAAGCCTCCACAGCAAGAACTTTTTTTTGGTTATTTTCTATTTAACAATTTAGTAGAAGTAAATACATATAGGGGTTGATTCACAAAGCGGTTCTAAGTCATAGCACGGCCGCACTATGCTTCACATAAAACTTTATGCGCGCTATAACAAACAATGGCACAACGTGTACTTTTGCACGCGTTGTGCCGCGTGAAAGTGCGCAAACATTTTTTATAGCGCGCGTAAAGGGTACACAAAAACAGTAGGCAATTTTCTCAGTGTAACAATAATAAATATACTGTAACAGAATAGATGAGATAATGCTAATATCCTAATATATAGTGTAAACATGAATTTTCTCTAACACAAACAAGATCTATAAGTAGTCTAAACCAAATCATACGATCAAATCAGTTGTTTCATACACAGCCTCAATCCTTTTCTGATTTAGGGCGCGTTTCCACTAGCCATCGTGCGTCCTGCGAGACGCCTGGCGGCATTTCCTTGTTCAGCGAGTACGCAGCCAAATCCCGGAAGCAAGTGATTGGGACGGCGGCAGCATTATGCCCTAAGTCAGAGTTTCCCCGCGCGATTTGCCTGCAAGGAAACTCTGCGGAATCGGCCCGATTTCCGCAGTAGTAGAAATGCGCCCTTAACGCCTAATCAATATACCATATACATTTTCATCAGCTGTCTATTTATAATTAGATTTTTTTTTTTATTCATATTTTGCAAATACATGTTACGTTATCATGCCATTCCCACGTAGGTGGATGATTACTGGGAAAAAAAATCACTAGAAGGACTTCAAGTTACATTTAGGCTGGCATGAGTTTATATCCAAAAGTGTGCCAAAATTGAACACCAGGACCAAGTCATGGGCCAACCTCAATGTCTAGTTGCCACCTCCCTCCCCTATACAGTTTCCTGGTGTGTAATTGTTCCCCTCCCACCCCTAAACAGTTCCCTGGTGTTTAGTGATCACCTCCTCTGTACAGTTCCCTGGTGTATCAAACCTATTGTCTTATTCTCCCCACACTTGCAGCCAGGAGAGTCTTCAGATTTCAGTCAGCCTCAGGCTGAGAGCACCACAAGTTGCTGGTCACCAATGTTCTCCCTTAGGCTTCGAAGACTCCTCAGGAGGCGTAAGGTTAGTCCATGATGGCTTCCTACTGAGCTTGCCTTCCAGCGCTCACAGGACCAGCCTGCTTTATAGCTCTGCAGCCCCATCACCAAATAAACCAGTGGGGGATGCTGAACAGAGAATATCTGCTGATCAATTAGTTTGCAGATATATAAATCTCCTTCTAAAATGCATGATTTCTTCCATGCTCCAATGATGAGTGCTTGTGCTGATCAAAAAATATTCAAATGATTGCTCACAAGGAAATGGTAATGAACAAAGACTAATCAGAATCGGGAACGGACGATCAATTAATGCCCAGTTTCAATTTATTTATTTTTTATTTTTATTAAATGTTATTTCTTTACTATGTATTTTTGAATCGTATGGAAAGGGGGTCAGAAACCTTTGTGGGTTTTTATTGCTGTCTGTGTACCCACCGAAGAGATCTTATCCCAGCTCCTGTCTCTTGCACCTCAATGGACTTTTGCGGCTTTAAAATAAAAACTAGTAATCCTGGGGCAGGAAATGAAGGACAGCAATTATTGTGTTAGTTGTTGCTATTCCTGCCATTGTTGTAAAGATTTCCTCACTTATTGTCCAAAGTAGTTCTAATCCCCTCTTCCACACTATCCAAAACTATTTATACAAAATGTTTCCTATTTTTCATAAAACATTTTTTTTCTTAGAGTTGAGCCAGCAGCTGTGTAGTTGCGCCATCTGCTGTAAATTGATGGGCAGTTCCGATTTGTCCTTATACACCCTCGGAACTGAGCGAACTGACAATTGTTTACTGATGATGATTTGCTTTGGAATTTGCATGCATATCTTTCTGATCTGCAGATAATCATACTATGAATGAGAGATAATCTTCTTTTAGAACAGGACTGTCAGCAAAGTGGATACATTACAAATCTTATTCGTCATATCCGTTCAATGATGTAGCTGATTTTTTTAATTTATTGATTGACCAATCGCAGACTCCTGTTGTTGGCTTACCTTGCTGTGCTTGGCTCCTAACGGCATCCGGCTGGACATTTAAAGTCAACTTGTTGTCATACTGTGCTCATCCGTGCACACGCCACCTATGTAATCAGTGCATTCGTCTGACATCCACTAGATCAGCAACTTATTATTGATAATTATTATTAATTATAGAGCACCAACACCTTCCGTAGTGCTGTGCTTAGTACCAGGGCACTCCCGCAGCCCAGTGTGGAAATGCAGAGCACAGTGCAGCATAAGTTGTACTCTCACCTCTGCTGGAGTCCAGTGCTGTGCTTTCCCGAGTCCGCGTCCTTGATTACACGCAACATGAAGCCAGTACTAGAGGGAGCAGGAGACACAGGATAGTCACGCAGGCACAGCACTGGACTCCGGCGGGGAGGTGAGAGCAAAGCTTCTGCTGCAATATACCCTGTATTTACACACTGTGCTGGGGGGGGGGGCAGATAGTGGCACAGGGGACATAGGGAGACACAAGGGGGACAGCATGAGCCCAGGCACAGTGAGACAGAAAGATGTACAGGGGGTTAGAGGTAGCACTAGGAGGAGGGAGGTACGAAGGCCAGAAGGAGTCACAAAGGGGGACTGAAGGAGATATAGGGGACAGAAGAAGGCACAGTAAGACTGAGGGATGCACAGGGGGAAGGGGTAGCACAAGGGGACATAAGGAGGCACAAAGGGGACATAAGGAGGCACAGGGGATGCCGTCAACATGGAAATCACCACTGGAACAAGCGATTGGGTGAGTTATGCCCAATCATTCCTGGCCAAAGAAGGGAGGAAGATACGGACTAATGCAACGGCCCGCATTCAGGAGGAAAAACATTTTTGCCCACCCCTGGTTTAGGACCACATCAGCAATGGCAGTTTTCATAATTTCTCAGTAAGGGATCTCTCTAATATGGCGCGTGCACACTAAGAAATTGTGGTTGAATTATTATCACTTTACCTCATCCTATTTCCATTTGTATTCTTTAGATGAACCTGGAAGTGACAGTCAAAGCTCAAGAATGGTAAGATATCCAGCAAATGTCGCACCCAGCAGGTAGAAATTATGGTAATCTGTGTTGTCGGCATAGTTAAGCTTCATTTTTTCCTCCAAGTTGTTTCCCACACGGCCACCCAAATCTCCAGACTTCTAACACCACCAACAACTTCTTGCAACTGCTGAGATTACGTTAGTGGTTAAATGCAGAGCAGAAAGGCCATCATGTGACCAGATTGATAATTGATCATGATTCATTAAAGATAAAGATATTGGTGAATTAAAAGGGACATAACGGATATGGTCTATGGGGTGAAAGCAACCCCTAGATGTGCAGTAGTTAAAGGACCACTATCGGGAAAAATGTAAAATGTAAAATACATTTAAGCACATACAAATGAGAAATACATTTCTTCCAGAGTTAAATGAGCCATAAATTACGTGTCTCCTATGTTGCTGTCACAGTAGGGAGTAGAAATCTGACAGAACTGAAAGGTTTTGGGCTAGCCCATCTCTTCACGGGGGAGTATCACCATGGCCTTTCTTTTTTATAAAGACACTCCCTGAAAAGGATTTATACAAAGATGCTGGCCAGCCTCCCTGCTCACCGTACACTTTTTGGGCAGTTGGACTGAGCAACTGCCATTCACTAAATGCTTTCGAAAAAAATGAAAACCCTGAGAATCCCCCATGAGGAGGTGGGCTAGTCCAAAACCTGTTGTTTCTGTCAGATTTCTATTACCTACTACAAGTGACAGCAGCATAGGAGAAAAATAATTAATGTCTCATTTTACTCTGGAAGAAAGGTTCTTCCTATTTGTAAGTGTTTATATGTATTAGAATTTCATGATTATCGTGATATTGGTCCTTTAAAGAGAACCCGAGGTGGGTTTGAAGAATATTATTTGCATACAGAGGCTGGATCTGCCTATACAGCCCAGCCTCTGTTGCTATCCCAAACCCCCCTAAGGTCCCCCTGCACTCTGCAATCCCTCATAAATCACAGCCACGCTGCTGTCAAACAGCTTGTCAGAGCTGGCTGTGTTTATCTCTATAGTGTCAGCAGTGGCGGCTCCAGCTTCAGATTTTTGGGGGGGCTCAAGAGGGGCACAATGGCTGGCAGGCGGGGCTCATGGGGGGAATTTGCGGCGTGCGAAGCGCGCCGCGGCGACCATGTGGGCGTGGTCATGACATCATGTGGGAGGGGCTAACTAATGTATTTGTACCAGCTAATGTAGTTGCATAAAAAAAATATAAAGTAAATGCACATAATGACAGACAGCGTTTCCCCAGCAAATGCACGTAATGACAGACAGGGTTTTTCCAGTAAATGCATGTAATAAGAGACAGCGTTTCACCAGTAAATGCACGTAATGACAGACAGCCTTTCACCAGTAAATGCATGTAAGGAGGGACAGCGTTTCCCCAGACAGCATTTCACCAGTAAATGCACGTAATGAGAGACAGCGTTTCACCAGTAAATGCACATAAGAGACAGCTTTTCACCAGTAAATGTATGCTGAGGAAATCGAGGGACAGGGGTGTCATGCTGGGAGGACAGGGGGTATTGTGAGCTGGGGAGATCCCAAGCACATGACACCCATGTCCCCTCCAGCACAAAACCCCTGTACTCCCAGAAAATCACACCCCTGTCCTCTCCAGAACATGCCAATACTGTCCCTCTCAGCACATCACACCCCAGTCCCCTCCAGCACATCACACCCCAGTCCCCTCCAGCACCTCACTTCACTGTCCCCTCCAGCACATCACACACCTGTCCCCTCCAGTACATCACACATCTGTCCCCTCCAGTACATCACACACCTGTCCCTCTGTAACCCCAGCAGCACATCTCATTCCTCCCTCTAGCACTGACCCCATCCTTCAGCCCAGGACCCCAGAGCAGCTGGTACTTGAGTGGCAGCAAGAGAAGTATGTGGCTCCCATGGTCCTGGGTCCGTCTGGGGGGTGTGGAGGAGGAAGAAGCCATCTACTGCTGTTGCATTTCTGCTTAAATATACCCCCCACCCTCATTCTCCCCTGTGGTGGTGCTGCTGCTGACGCTAACACACCTCAGATTGGCGGCGAGCAGGATATAAGAGTCAGCCAGAACAGCGCATTGCAGCCACGCGGTGAAATCAAATGCAGGAAGTGATATCATCGGTCACGTCCAGCATTTAAAGTCCACCGTGCGGCTGCTATGCGCTGGTCTGGCTGATTCCTATCTACTGCTTGCCGCCGATCTGAGGTGTGTTAGCGTCAGCAGCAGCACCACCACAGGGGAGAATAAGGGGCAGGTGCGTTGTCAGCATCCCAAAAGATTCGGGGCACTTCTGGGCACCAATAAAAAGAAACCGTGTGACATGCTGTGGTGTTTGTGGGCATGGCAATGACAGGTTATATGTCACCATAATAAAAAAGAATAAGGCTAGAAGTTTTAGAGCTAGTCTACTTTAGGAGACCCAGCAGGAAACCTCATAGGGAACAACTCTCCAATCACAGCACCCTTTACCCCACAGAGCATTGTGATTGGCTGAACAACGTGGGCGTAGTTTATTACAACCTATCTGAAACCTACAAGTTCAAGAGCATGCCATCCACCCAATCACGTTAGCTAGATTTCCTGCTGGGTCCCCTAAAGTAGATTAGCTCCGAAGTCTCCTATAGAATCTTCCCACATAACAGCCAAAATATCTCACACATAGCAATTTTTAGGCAGCAAATCCCCTATTTAGCAGCTAGGCACTACATCTACCACATAGTAATACAGCTGCATATGTCCCACATAGTACAGTAATTAGGCATCCATCACATAGCAATAGGACTGCATGTATCCCCCATTTATACCCCTGCATGGCAGTTAGGCAGCATAACCCTCTGCACAGTAGTAAGGTAGCAGATGGATAGTAGGAAGTAGGATAGTAGGAAGTAGAAAGGTAGCAGATGGATAGTAGGAAGTAGTAAGGTAGCAGAGCACACAGCAATTAGTGACACATACCACTTAATAGGTAGACGTTTCCCATATAGCAATTAGGCACCCTGATTTTGCACCATATCATTCATATAATAGGCAACAGGTTAGCTATTAAGCAGTCAGGTAAAGTGCATTATTTTCAGTGTATGGTGAAGATGTGTGACTCCCTTCCTGCACAGCAGAGTAACATGCTAAGAGACATTTACTTGGTGATCTGTTATCCTAATGTATGCCCAGAATCCCTGCTTGCTTTCACAGTGTCTATCCTGCTGCTGCTTCTCCCTGGATGTCAGACTCACACTAGTCACTAGTAATCCCTCCGTGCCTGCTTCTCTCCGTGGTGTCAGCTATCAGACATTCATGATCTGCCCTTTAGTCCACTGGTGGTGTGAGTGAAGTCGTGGGGGAGAAACACTCACAGACACCGCTGATTTCTGACTACTGCAGCATCAGACATTCCTCCAGCCTCCTGCTTCTCCTCCTCTCTTCTTCAATTCTTCTTAGCTTTTCAAACACCCGCACTCCCTGTCAGCTGAAACTGTATCCTTCCGCCCTGCAGCTGCAAAATCCTGTATCCTTACGCCTTTGAGTCAGCTAGTGTAAATATGCAGCGATCGGGACTATTTTGTACAGTGGAAATGCCCGTTCGGGGCACAGTCGGGCTGATACCGGCACGTGCTACAAATAAATTGAGCTTAACAACGACACTGATGAGGGCAGAACATTTAAGCAGCAGCAGCATGAGGGAAAGATTTTTTTTTAAAGTACACTCAGCTCTGGGGGGGGGCTTTGGGGGAGGCTTACAGTTTGTCAGCTGGGGCTTCAGCCCCGGCAAGCCCCAGTGTAGCGCCGCCCCTGAGTGTCAGTCTGCTGCTCTCCCCGCCTCCTGCAGAACTCCAGTCCCCGCCTGCATCCCTTCCCTCCCTGCTGATTGGAGGGAAGGGACGGGGGCAGGGACTGGAGCTATGCAGGAGGCGGGGGAGCAGCTGAGACTGACACTACAGATGTAAACACAGCCTCACAGCACGGCTGTGATTTATGAGGGATTGCAGAGTGCAGGGGGACCTTAGTGGGGTTTGGGATAGCAACAGAGGCTGGGCTGTATAGGCAGATCCAGCCTCTGTATGCAGATAACATTCTTTAAACACACCTCGGGTTCTCTTTAAAGAAAGGCAGTTGCAAACCAGTATTTATAATAATCTAAATATAAACTGAATGAAGTTTTGCCTACATGAGGTAGTGGGTTCTCAGTGGAGTAGCAATGGTGGTGCAGAGGTTGTGACCAGATCAGGGCCCTTGGGCCAGAGGGGCATGTCTCAAGACGCACTCACACAATTCATACTAGAGGTCTGAAGCAAACCAACAGTAGGAGGAAGATAAGGGGGAACCTGAGGCAGCTCTCACACCCATGTCCGTGGGATTTCCCTTGCAGTATATGCATTTTTTTTGTCTGCAGCACAGTGGTACCTCATTCACTGTAATTCGGTGAAGTGCTGGGATGTTGAATAGACATGCAGCCATTGAGCATTTCACAGCCAGTCACAGCCATCTGCGTTACATAGTGTGAACATAGCATTTGGGAGGGTTCACACTGGCAGAGATTGCGTGCAATTACCAGGCATTGCAAAGTTGGAGGAAATACTTTTGAGATGCTTATGGCAGTGCAGCATTCTTCTGCACACCATCAAATGAATTAGCTTCTTTGTCTAACTGCTGGTGTTCTAATGGAGACAAATGAGTGTGGAGTATGGGAAAATGACGTACACGTTGCCTACACACTTCAAGGGTGACCCCTTCCATAAAAATGTGCCCACTAATGATACAATTTTGATTTTACAACCTTGTCACATCTATGTAATATGAGGAACTACCTAAAGCATGCATGTCTAGCTCCGGCCTGAGGGCCATGTCTGCCCCCGAAAAACTATCAAATTTGACCCCCAAGTGGTTTCCCCACTTTGCATTATGTTTGGCCCACTATTGACCACCAGGGAAGCTATATTGGAGGTGAAGCCATATGAGGGAGGGAAAGGAAAGCAATAAACACTAAGGAACTGTATAGGGGATGGTGGGGGCCACTAGACACCAGGTAATTGTTTAGGGGAATGAGGGGGGACCACTAGACACCAGGGGACTGTATAGGGGAGGGTGGGGGCCACTAGACACCAGGTAATTGTTTAGGGGAAGGAGGAGGGACCACTAGACACCAGGGGACTGTATAGGGGAGGGTGGGGGCCACTAGACACCAGGAAACTATACAGGATGGAGGAGCGCTACTGTATAGGGGTGGGATGGGGGCCACTAGACATCGGGGAACTCTATAGGGGAGGGAATGCACCATTAGACACCAGGGAACTGTATAGGGGAAGCCATTAGACACCAAAGAACTTTATAAGGGAGGGAGGTGGCCACTAGACATTGAGATTGGCCCTCAACTTGTTCCAAGTGTTTAATTTCTCCCCTCTTTGAATGGATACTTAGGTAAAGGTTGTCAAACTCAAGTACAAAGTATATTCACTTAGGTGACCTTTTACTACATAGATCTGGTAAGATTGTACAATCAAGATTGTATCATCAGTGGGCACCTTTATTCTAAGAAGATGACTGGCAACATGATACAGAGTTCCTGGTCTGTACACTTGCCATGTATTGACTAAAATGCTTTCCTTTCCAGTTCAGAAAAACTGGACACTCGGCTGGGGTTTGATATCTGCGAAGAGGAGAAGATTTTCCTTTCAAAAAGGAAACAAAGAGTCGCACAGACATTAAAGAGAGTCCTGAAGCTAGACAGGGACCTGGAGGAGCATGAGGTAAGAAGGTCCTTCTAGTCCCTGTTCTGATTTCTGTTTGAGAGTCATGAGGAGTGTCTGGCGGATGAAATCCAGGTGACGAACCTCAGAAACCGGCAAGGAAAAAGGAAACCGAAAACACCAGGAGTGCCAGATAGTGTAGTATTTCCAGGCAATTAAATCATTTAGGACACAAATACTACTTACAAACCTGGGTTGCTATTAGGCAGGTGTAGAATTCCATCCCCACACAGATTGGGTATCCTCTTCAGGATAGGTTGAGTCCCATTTCAGAAAAGGACCACTGGATAATTACCTCAGGGGACACCCCCTGGGGGAGGGGAAAACTGTACTCAAAGTGTCTTATGCAGCTGCACACATGGACTGGGAGCGCCTATGGACATACGACATTGTACTGTAGACCTGAGGAAGCGAGCAGGTCCCGCGAAACACGTCGTCCTTTCTAGTGTCCAATAGAATTATTATCCTTAAACCTCTTACCTGAGGTAAGACTGTTTCATCACCCATGTTTACCCATTGCATACTCCATACTACATGGGTGCCTTCTCCCATGTTGTGTATTTGTTTGAGAGTCACTGCTATTTGGGGCACAAATGCAATAATGACACCATTGGAAGTAACCTCTCTCGGAGGGCACCCTGTCCCTCTGTTATCCTGATCAACTGAGGTGCCCCCTGGATTTGTAAAATAATAATTTGATTTCCAGGTAGCTTCAACCCACTGGGTTGATTACTTAGTGATATAATCTATCCATACCTATAGCGAGAGCTTTTGTTACGAAATAAATAAATCTTGGCCAATCTGGAATTAGTAAAGTTCTTGCTAAAAGAACATGACTAGTCTTTGCATAACCAGGATTTGGCAGAAGTATTATGTTTTCCAGCCTAGAAGAACCATAGACAATTGGCGCCCTTTAAGTTACGGGATTCCAACATTTGCCTACTCCTAACACTAAGGGCTGTTTTCAACTACACGCGATTTTGCTGCAATTTCATTGTAATGCGATTTTGCCCAATTACACTAGTCCTACATGATGCATTTTTTTTCTGCGTTTTCTTGTTATGTTCCTAGTGTCCAGTAAAAATGGCATCAAAATTGAACTGTGAAGTAACAAAATCACACCAACATTACGATTGGGTGGAAAAAAAGCCCTAAGGCTCGGTTCACATTGAGCTGGACCACAATCGGCCTGTTGGGAGTGGGCAGTTCAGTGGCGGCTTCCATGGTGTGCTAGGTCTGTTTTGAGACTCTGAAGCAGATGTTTTGAGTCCATAAAGAGTCTGTGCTGGGTTTACTGGAGCGGATCTGTTCCGTACTCACCTGTTTCATTCCTAGGACTATATTTACATATTGGTTGGACTCCAATACAGTGTGTAAATTGTGATATTCTCTATATTGCCGTATGTGTTATAAACATACATCTCTTACTTACCAAAAACAATGATAAAACAAAATAAAGAATTGATTCATCCTTTCACAACCAACGAAATATGCAGTCTGACATGTCATAGAAACGCATTCCAGTACAGTGCGGTTATCTGCAGTGCCGTTATGCAATAGCTTTAGTTGGGGTTGTTGGTTATGGGATTACATGTACAATTACAGCTAGAAATAAGGCAGAATATTGCTTCCTGTATTCTACTGTGTCATATTCCCTACATTGTGTGATATTTGCCCAGATAGATAACTTAACGACGAATACTGTATAGCATTCACAAGGAACAATTATGCCAAACTAGCCTTCTTAGTAGTCTACACCTAGATAAGGGTTCTTGCTCCCCCCCCCCCCTCTTATTGGTGTACATATTTATTATTTAACCCTATGCGGATGATTCTACAAGCCTGATTGGTGTTTTTTTTTTTTTTAACAGGTTCCTGTGATTGCTGTTGCAGCCACAGGTGGGGGTGTGAGAGCAATGACGGGCTTTTTTGGTACCCTAGCTGGCCTTAAGAAATTGAATCTCTTGGACTGCGTGACCTATGTTACTGGAACATCTGGCTCCACATGGTAACGGATGTTGTACAATGTATTATTTGCATATTTTAATTGATTTAAAAAAATGCACAGAGTTTTATTGCGGGCCCTTTCACACTGGTGCGGTGTGGTATCGCAGCCTACTACCGCTAGGGCAATGAAAGTCAATGGGGACTTTTGTACCGATGCGGTGTGATGCGACGGAAGTGACATTTTTGCCACATCCCGATGTGATTGCTTATCTACGTTACCGTGCAGTGGACCCGAAGTCATGTAAGTCTACGGCGACGCGTGTTTTTTTTAAATACCCGCAACGGGTTTTAGGCATTGCACATAAGCGTATCTTAGCAATTCGCTTCCACGCACATGATTGCTTCAGCCACAGGAAGTGAGCGTCACTTCCTACTTGGCCAGCTGCCAGACTGAAGGCCTGTTTTTGGCGGTGCGGTCCCCGAGCCACACCGCTACCGCCGAAAATGCAGTGTGAAACCGGCCTAATGAGGGCCAAATGTTCTCAACACGACATCCATACATACTGGTAGTTTATATACAATAGGAACCACTTTGGTAAGGAATGTTTAAAGTTTGTGCACTCTATATCATCTACAGCCTAGGTGCTCAGCATGTGGTACACGTACCTCTGCGGTGTTTAGGTTGCTTTTTTTGTAATATCTGAGCTTGTCATAGTCAGTCTATTACGGTGAGTTTCAGGATTTCAAAAAAAAATATTTCTTCTGTATTAATAAGCTTGAACAACTATTTGTGTAGGTCAGGGGTGCCCACACTTTTTCGCCTCGCGAGCTACTTTAAAATTCGCCGAGGCCAGGAGATCTACCGATGTTTCAAATGCACCCATGCACCTAGTATAGGTTAGCTGGGTATAGGTCCCTTCAGTGTAGGTTACCTGGGTATAGGTCCCTTCAGTATAGGTTAGCAGGGTATAGGTCCCTTCAGTATTGGTTAGCAGGGTATAGGTCCCTTCAGTATAGGTTAGCAGGGTATAGGTCCCTTCAGTATAGGTTAGCCGGGTATAGGTCCCTTCTGTATAGGTTAGCAGGGTATAGGTCCCTTCAGTATAGGTTAGCAGGGTATAGGTCCCTTCAGTATAGGTTAGCAGGGTATAGGTCCCTTCAGTATAGGTTAGCCAGGTATAGGTCCCTTCAGTATAGGTTAGCCGGGTATAGGTCCCTTCTGTATAGGTTAGCAGGGTATAGGTCCCTTCAGTATAGGTTAGCAGGGTATAGGTCCCTTCAGTATAGGTTAGCCAGGTATAGGTCCCTTCAGTATAGGTTAGCCGGGTATAGGTCCCTTCAGTATAGGTTAGCAGGGTATAGGTCCCTTCAGTATAGGTTAGCAGGGTATAGGTCCCTTCAGTATAGGTTAGCCAGGTATAGGTCCCTTCAGTATAGGTTACCTGGGTATAGGTCCCTTCAGTATAGGTTAGCTGGGTATAGGTCCCTTCAGTATAGGTTAGCTGGGTATAGGTCCCTTGAGTATAGGTTAGCAGGGTATAGGTCCCTTCAGTATAGGTTAGCTGGGTATAGGTCCCTTTAGTATAGGTTAGCCAGGTATAGGTCCCTTCAGTATAGGTTACCTGGGTATAAGGCCGGTTTCTTCCTGCGGCGGCGTCCAGGTATTCACTCCCTCAGCCGAGGCTCCGGTGGGCAGCGTGAATGGAGTTGCTCTGCTCCCCTGAATGGTTGCACGCCTCTCCTCCCCTGATTGGCTGCGCGCCTCTGCTCCCCTGATTGGCTGCGCGCCTCTGCTCCCCTGATTGGCTGCGTGCCTCTGCTCCCCTGATTGGCTGCGTGCCTCTGCTCCCCTGATTGGCTGCGTGGCTCTGCTCCCCTGATTGGCTGCGCGCCTCTGCTCCCCTGATTGGCTGCGCGCCTCTGCTCCCCTGAATGGCTGCGCGCCTCTCCTCCCTTGATTGGCCAGGCTCTCTCCTCCTTCGCGATCAGCGGCCAGCAGCAGAAACTGCGTTCTACAGCTGCTGGCTGCTAAATTCAATGGGACGCGGCCAAGAGGCCGCGATCTACCGATCAGGCGGTCGCAAGCTACCGGTAGATTGCGATCGACCTATTGGGCACCCCTGGTGTAGGTTATGGAATGCAGAAAGGAATATTTAATAAGTATTCATACACAACTATTGAGCACTTCTACATGTGTATTTAGGGGTACTATCCATAATAGGGAGGTACACGGTAAACATCACCTTTCATTTAGGGTATATTTAGGCCTCAATACCACTGTGTATCAGCGACTGCTTTTTAATCTGTATTATGATTGGTCTTGATTGATAATTAAGTTACACAATAAGTACTCAACAGGTGCGGAGCAGAAAAGTCCTTTACAGATTGTAGACATCAAAATAGTAAGATTTTAAGGTAGGAAACTGGGTGAGGCAGAAAAGGACCTTCCATTCATTCTCCATACCTATTCCTTCACTAAACCTTTTTTGGTTCCTAATGTTCCCTCTCCCCCCCCCCCCCCTCCCCCCTCAATCCTTTCCTTATGGTACCTAACTATAGTGATGTCTGTAATTCAGGGAATTCTCTGTAACCTAATAAGGCACCATATATGGCCTATATGGGTTCATGAAAAGGGGCACGAGGAAATTTGGGCGCCCTATTTCGGCTAGTAGAATATTTATAAAATTTACCAATATACTACGTTTTAAAAGTGTAATTAGCGTTGCAAAATATTGTTGTATAATAATAATAATTTTACTACAACTTTACCTTACACTATTCTTACACAAAACCCTCCCTTACCGATGCCTAGCCTTAACCGCTCCCCCGCAACCAACACCTAACCTTAACTGCCCCCCCACCCCCCACCCCTAACCCTTAAAACCACTATTCCATGCCTAACCTTAACCACCCTGTGCCGCCTATGGTGGTGCCCAATTTTCTGCCGGAAGCGGGTGCCCAAATTTTGAGCTTCACCCTATAATACTGTAGCTGCTTTTGTAACAGTGATGGAACATCATTCCTTTCAAAACAGGACAATGAGTAAACTGTATGACGATGCCAACTGGTCCAGCAAAGATCTGTGTGAACCAATAGAAGAAGCGTGCAGAAATGTGATCAAAAGCAAAAAACCCTGCTTTTCCTTTGAAAAAATGGCTCACTACAAGGAAGAAATGAATAAGAGAGCACAAATGGGTTATAGGAATTCTTCCACAGATTTATGGGGTCTGCTCATCGAGTCCATGTTTTATGATCAGGTAATTCCACTGAACTATTATGCCTGCTTATATCAGCTATGTTGTATGATAATGTCATTTCACAGATTTGTGGGACCGCCTAATTTATGATAGGTTAGTATCGTATAACTGTGGGGCCTGCTCCTCTGGTAAGGTAACGTTGCATTACACAGTAATTCGACAGATCTATTTGGGCCTTTTAATGTAGGCCAGTGGTATTATGAGGTAATTCCACAGGTCTATGGTGTCTTCTTATCAAGACCAAGTTGTGTGATAAAGTCAAAGCATCTGATCTGCATGCTATGGGGTATAGTGTGAGTTTTTTACTGGGCCCTCTCTAGCACTCTGTACATAGCAATTTGTATGAAGTAACAGAACCCGCCAAATAAGCAGGGGGAGGTAAAAGTTTGTCAACGATTAATGACCACTATTCAGAGCATATATAGAAGTGATCATTAGCAGCATAGCACCAATAAAGAGCTAATAAAGTGGTTAAAGACGGACCACTAGTGGACCCCTATGACCTCGACCAGAGATGTTAAACTCAAAAGAAAGTGGGCAGAAATTGAACACTGAGCCAGCCTCAATGTCTACTGGCCACCTTCCTCCCTTATAAAGTGTCCTGGTGTCTAATGGCTCCCCTCCAACCCCTATACGGTTCCCCGGTGTCTAGTGGTGTTTCTACCTCCCCTATACAGTTCCCCGGTGTGTAGTGATCCTCCTCCCTCCCCTATACAGCTCCCTGGTGTCCAGTGATCCTCCCTCCCCTTATACAGTTCCCTGGCGTCTAGTGGTCCCCCTCCCTCCCCTATACAACTCCCTCGTGTCTAGTGGTCCCCACCCTCCCTTATATAAATCCCTAGTGTTTAGTGCTTTCACCCCCCCCACCCCCCCAAAATGGCTTCCCTGGTGTTCTAGGGCTTCACCTCCAATATAGCTTCCCTGGTGGTCTAGAGTGGGCTAAACATAATGCAAAGCGGGGAAACCACTCTGAGAGACAGATTTGGCCCCCAGGCCAGAGTTTGTATGGTCTAGACATTTTGATGCAGTTTCAACCATAAGGAATACAGATCCCTTATTGCTATGCCACAGCTAAAATAAAACTCCCCTGAAGATGGGGAATGGACGGTGTGGGACGTTGGTAGATCCAGATATTTGTGGCACCCTAAAATGTTAGAAGATCTGTAAAGTAGACACAATAAGCACTCCTGGGTTTGTAGTTGGGTTTCCTCAGGTAAAAACTGGGACCTTTTACAACCTTTAATAAATGATGGTTTTGTTGTGAACAGGTATATGAGACTACGCTGAGCGATCAGAGGAAAGCGTTGTGTGACGGGCAGAACCCTCTCCCCATGTATGTGTCTCTGAGCGTCAAATCAAATACAACTTCCACAATGGATTATAAAGGTAGGTGTGTGATGCACTGTAATAAGTGATGTAATAAGCCTCACAGACTGTATTTCCCCTTAATGGGGACAACACCAGACAGATTCAAGAGAGGTTAGCTTGAATAAAAAGAGTAGTATTCCCGGGAAACTGTGCTCTGCTGAACCCGGGAGAGTTCTATTTCCAGATACAGTGTGTTGTGAGCAAGTAATGGAGGGAGTGCAAAGACTGGATTTTTCTAGTAACACAAGCCAACAACAAAAATTGTGTTTCTGGCATCCTCCCCATACTGGCCTCAGCAACGTGTCGCTGGAAACAACTTGTTTTACATCCCTGGTTCAGTAGCATAATGCCTCCACTGGTGAGTAAGGGCTACTGTATTTTTTGGACAATAAGGGCCCATTTCCACTTGTTGCCGGATGTGTCAGTGAGACGCGCGGCGGCACTTCCGGGTGTGCGGGATTGCAGGCGAATCCCAGAAGCTGTGCCATGCACGGTTATGGGAGTCTCAGCCTCCCGCGCGAAATCTGTGGCCAGTGTCGGCCGAATCGCTAGGGTAAGCAATTCGGCCGGCGGCGCCATAATTTCCTATGGCAGAGTTTCTCTGCGCAATTTGCCTGTGGGGAAACTCTGCGGATTCGGAGCAGTTTCCACTCCAGTGGAAGCGGGCCCTAAGACAAATTTTTTTGGGGGACAAAAGTCACTGCATCTTATAGTCCAAATGCAGGGAGTTCCTGACTTGTGAATGCCTGCCAATACCAACCTCCAACCCACCGCAATGTCGGGGACTCCCTGTACTGTGCCCATCCAGAGGAGAACATGGGGAAAAAAACGGAGGACTTGGGGACACAAAGGGGTTAAAAAGGGGCATAGAGGAGGACAGAGGCAGACACATGGGGGTCAGAGGAGGACACAGGGAGACACAAGAGGTACAAGGGGGCATAATCCACAAGATGCCCCTTCACCATGGATGCACCAGGTTTAGCATATATTTTTTTTTCCTCCTGAGTTTTGTCCTCTAAACCTAGGTGCATCTTATGGTCAGATGACCATGGTAAAATTGGCCAATCAAATTGGATGTGTGTATGCACCCTTAGTTCAGTGCTTTATAACAGTTCTGTTGTGTTTCCAGAGTGGTGCGAGTTCTCCCCCTACGAGGTGGGCATCTTGAAATACGGGGCTTACATAAAGTCTGAGGACTTTGGCAGTAAATTCTGCATGGGGAGGAAAACCTGTGCGCTCCCGGAATCCAGGATCTGCTTCCTTCAAGGTGAGTGAGGGACTTGTTCATACACCATGCTGGGTCACATCATTTTTATGTTTTTAAATTGGGTACCATAGGCACCCGCTAAATGTACATTTATTATTGCTCTGTACCTAAAAAAAAAAAGTTCCCATGGGGGGTACTCACCTCGTATGAGGGAAGCCTTCGGATCCTATCGCGGCTTCCCCCCTCGTCTCCTGTGTCCCACGGCTGCAGCGATAAAGCTCCCCCAATGGCGGAGATGTAAATATTTACCTTCCCGGCTCCAGCGCAGGCGCAGTATCGACTTTCCGCACTGTCGGTCCGCTCTACTGCGCAGGTGCAAGCCTCCTGCGCCTGCGTAGTAGAACGGACCAGGCAGAGATTGGCTATTTCCGCCTATTTCCGAGCGGAGAGCTGCAACAGCGCCCCCGCTGGAGCCAGAGAAGGTAAATATTGCACTGCCTGACAAATTGTCGGCTGTGCGTTCTGTGGGCTGCAGCGAGACCGCCGTGAGACACAGGAGGAGGTGGGAAGCCTCGATAGGGTCCAGAGGCTTCCCCCTACCGAGGTGAATACCCCCCAGTGGAACTTTTTTCGTTACAGAGTCTCTTTAAGGTGCCGGTGTGGGGTTTTTTTATAGTCCCTCAATGCTAGTTGATGTCTGTGTAGAGTGAAATAATTTTTGAGTTGATGCAAATTGCATGTTAATTTTATACAAATTTGCGCAGCTTGGAAATGAGGTTGGTGGGTGGTTAGTTGGCTCAAGGTATGTACACACGTCCTGATTTTCTGCCCAACTTGTCGTCCGACTTGTTGTTTGAACGACAAGTTGGACGTGTGTATGCGCAGTTGAGCGAATGATAACAGCCAGTTTGCCCAATCTGCTTGGCGGATCAGTTGGACAAACTGTCATTCAAACGACTGTCAGGATTTTTCGTCGTTTGTACAACTAATAGACATTCAAACATACTTTCGTTTAATCTAGTCCATTGTTCTATCCAGTCCATTATCAGGTTGGTTAAATGACATGTAAATTAGGATCAGCCGCTTTGTTGGTCAGTGTGTACGGGATGCTTGAACGACTTGTTAGCACTTCAAGTCGTTCAAGTGACCAGTTTAAACGAAAAATCAGGCGTAAAGTTGGACGTGTGTACACACCTTAACAGGGTATCACTCCTGCCTTACAGTGCTGGAGTCCTTTGTTTGAATCCTGGCCAAGACACTATATGCATAGAGTTTGTTCCTCCCCATAACTAGTGGTTTTCTCTAGAACTTCAGTTTCCTTCTATAACCCAAGATATGCTGGCTTATTGGCTTCACTACGAAATAGCCTTATGCCAGTAAGGCCCTCTGACAGACATCTAGTGACAGCAATTGTTCAATATACACTGTAAAGCACTGTATCAATGAGTGGTAATCGTAATGGTCATTGCACCCATCCTAGTTGTCACTTGGTTCCAGGTAAGACCCAGCAGCTTGACATATGAAGGTTACTGTAATTAAAGACCACAAGGTAACTGTCACTGCCTTTATAAGGTACTGTATAGCCTTAATGATTATTGCATGCTTTGTTTTGTTAGGATTGTGGAGTAATATCTTCTCTATAAACCTGATGGACGCCTGGTTTTCAGCTGTAAGCTCTGAACACTTCTGGTACAGGTTCACCAGAGATAACGTGCTGGATCTGGGTATGTCAACTCTTCCTCTTACTTTATTTGGTACTTTACATATTATCTCATATTCCCCATTCCAACAAGTGTCTTTTCAGTTGCCACAGAAATCTTATTTTCCTACTTCCAACTGTCTTTTTTTTTTTTTTTTTAATAAAGTTGGGTGATTTAAAAACAAAAAAGTTATTTTTTGCCGATGTACGCTACAACCGCGGTACACTTCTGAATTCTCTTATTGGCCTCGTCATTGGCCTACATTGTTTCATGTGGTATTCTGATTTCCATAATACAATACTGATTCTTTGATTGACCCAATACTTCCGAGTCTTATGATTGCTCTATAATTTCCGTGTCTTGGTAATACGGCATTTTGATGAAACTCAGAAATCATAATTCGTAAGCTCATCCTATTCCCTAAGTTACTGATCTGTTCAGAGCTTTCATCCCAAGTTCTGTATAAAACAACCTTCAAGGCACCTTTCCCTCGTTGTAGTTTTTTCCCCACAGACCTGTCTTTCTTTCTATAAAATCTGGCTAGGGAGCATGTGTATCTCATAGCCTGTTAGTTATATTTTTGTGATAATATGGCTAGGAAGCATGTGTATCTCATAGCCTATCAGTTATATGTTTGGATAATAATATGGCTAGGGAGCATGTGTATCTCATAGCCTATCAGTTATATGTTTGGATAATAATATGGCTAGGGAGCATGTTTATCTCATAGCCTGTCGGTTATATGTTTGGATAATAATATGGCTAGGGAGCATGTTTATCTCATAGCCTGTTGGTTACATGTTTGGATAATAATATGGCTAGGGAGCATGTGTATATCATAGCCTGTCGGTTATATGTTTGGATAATAATATGGCTAGGGAGCATGTGTATCTCATAGCCTGTCGGTTATATGTTTGGAATGATATGGCTAGGAAGCATGTGTATCTCATAGCCTGTCGGTTATATGTTTGGATAATAATATGGCTAGGAAGCATGTTTATCTCATAGCCTGTCAGTTATATGTTTGGATAATAATATGGCTAGGGAGCATGTTTTTCTCATAGCCTGTCGGTTATATGTTAGGATAATAATATGGCTAGGGAGCATGTTTATCTCATAACCTGTTGGTTATATGTTTGGAATGATATGGCTAGGGAGCATGTGTATATCATAGCCTGTTGCTTATATGTTTGGAACAGATACTGAAGAAGCCATGAAGAGGAGAAATGCCTCAGCAGCCCTGGACACCCGTCTGCTGCAACCATCGGGGGATTTCAACCGCCTCATACGGGGAATTCTAACCGACCGATTTCTTGATGGAGAACACCATAATTTCCTCCGAGGATTACAGATGCATTGTGACTACAACTCAGGGGCTAACTTCGGTCCGTGTGATGGTAAGACACACAACACCTTCAATTCAGGCTGTTGGGGAACTCAAAATGGTTGTTTTCTCTCTGAGTGGATGCTTGTATGGCTCAGTGGTCAGAAGCTGTGCTTGTTCCAAGCTAAGTGTATTATGGCTCCTCAAGCTGCAAACAAATGCTTCCTCACACTGCCGAGAAACGCACAGGAATAGGGCAACTGTAAGAAGACAAGAATGCTATTAAAGGAAACCTAAAGCCAAGGGAAAAATAAAAAAGTGGTGGTGGTAGGGGGTGGGGGAGGGGTTTAGGGGTAGGGTCAGCGGAGCATCGTTGAGGATGGGTGCCTTTAGTTTTCCTTTAATAACCATGTTAAAAGCATTACAGTATATAAAATTTACAGTATGCTCAAAATACTAAATTGAGTAGATCAAACGTGGCTTTAGAAGGGGTGTATCAGTGTATGTATGCAGCTTTTCACCATCGCTTCCAGCTTCCTGAACACTCTGTACCTCTGATTTAGTCATCTCTAAAGGTGCATACACACATCAGACCATAGTCTTTGGAAAATGAAAGATCACAGACCAATCTTACCACCCTTCATGTAGTATGAGAGCCATACTCTACACAGTCTATTCTGTGGAGCTGAACTCCACATCAGAAAAAAATCTTTGCAAGATGCTGCACACACAGATGCTGTACAGACACAAAAGATCAGTATCTGCAAAATATCTGTTCCTGCCAAAAATCCGTTCCTGCAAATTGCAATGATAGTCTATGAGATCTGCAGATCATCATACACACATGATTTAACTGACATTCATCTGCAGATCAAGCAATCATCTGCAGATCTGAAAATCCATCCTGGTGGATCTGATCTGCAGATGAATGTCAGTTAAATCATGTGTGTATGATGATCTGCAGATCTCATAGACTATGAATGCAATTTGCAGGAACGGATCTGTGGCAGGAACAGATCTTTTGCAGATACTGCTCTTTTGTGTCTGTACAGCATCTGTGTGTGCAACATCTTGCAAAGATTTTATCTGATGGGGAGTTCAGCTCCATAGAATAGACTGTGTAGAGTATGGCTCTCATACTACATGAAGGGTGGTAAGATTGGTCTGCGATCTTTCATTTTCCAAAGACTATAGTCTGATGTGTGTATGCACCTTTAGAATGGTTGAGTATTTATTAGATGGGTCCCTCTGGGTCACCCGAGATGCTTCCTTTGTGGCAGCAATTTACACTTAGGCTGGGAGAACACTTATCCATGCAGAAAAGCTGGGTGTCTCAACTTCAGAAAACTTTCCTTCATAAATAGTGTGGGCTTTGGGGGGGCAGTGTGCATTTACTTGCCTACGCGGCTGCTTTGTAGCCCCTCTGTCTACATGTGAACCTCTTTCTTCTGTCTCTGTACTGCAGGTTGCAGTACCTGCGGTGATGATGTGCGTCTGTCTGGCGCAATGCATGCTGGGAGATCGCGTTAATTAATGTGATTACATCATCCAGCATTGATTGCTGCGTCTGGGGAGACAGGACAAGACCGCAGGTACTTCAACCTGTGATTCTGCAGCACAGGGACAGAGAAGATGGGGGGAGCCGGCATTCTGCAATCATTTGCTAATGCAAAAATGATTGTTTTAAAACATCTATTTTGCATTAACTAGTTAAAGGCACCCTGAGCAGTGCGATAAAGAAATCTGGAGTTACCTGGGGCTCTCTCCAGCATCCTCCTGGTCTCTTCTGTGGTCCCGCTGGCGGCTCTGGTAATCCCGCGACTTTGGCTGAAGTCGCGCATGCGTGGTTCTTTAAAAACTGAACAGAGCATGCGCAAGACACTTACGGCGACCGGCTTGATGATGCGTCGGGGGCGCGCACACAAGCGACTTCAGCCGAAGTCGCCGGATTACCGGAGCCGCCAGCGGGACCAGGGAAGGGAACAGGAGGATACCGGGGGACCTCGCGGACTACGGGGGCTGGAGGAAGCCCCAGGTAAGTCCAGATTTATTTTTTTATTGCACTGTCTAGGGTCCCTTTAAGGAGTTAATTGTCACTTTTGTAACTGTTATGTTACTTGTTTTAGGCATTTTAAATCATTCCCCCAATGACCTCACCCCTTCCTCGGAGTATCTCTGCATGGTGGACAGTGCCTATTACATCAATGCCAGCTTCCCACCACTGCTACGAGAAGAGCGCAAAGTGGACCTGATTCTGGCATTTGACTACGGGCTTGAAGATAAATTCAAAGTAAGTATAAAAAAATGCATGCTGTTCATTCTGATATTAATCTATGGTATGCAGTGCAGACAATCTTTTTATGCTCTCCTATTGGTCAGCAACTGTGTGCATGTTTCTCTCTGTGTTAGTTCATCATCATTAACTAGTAAAACAAGAGGTTTTGTAGCACCTAAAAACAAAACAAAAAGTTAAAATAAAAAACTAATGGCTAGTATATGTGAGAGGCTTACGAACAAAAGAATCAAAATGGTCGGTTTGTCAATTGATCAGAAGCAATTTTCTCAGCAGCCCAATCAGAAATGGCGCTAAATGGTCTTGCTTTTCTACCCCCACCCCCCAAAGGCAGCAAGCAGAGAGATCACAGAATGAAAAAAATAAGAGGCTTCCCCTGTGGCCGCTCGGCCATTTAACCTCTTAGGTTCCTGTTTAAAGATGCAGAGGAGCTAGTGGGGAAATCACATAAGCATGTGTAATGTCTGCTGGAAGCTCTTCTAAGCTGTGGCAACTAAATCAAATGTTAAGAAAAACTATCGGACAGATTCAAAGCGAGCAGAGGCATTTTAACAAACAGTATAACAAGCATGTACATCTAAAGGGGTGTCGGGATGCCTCTTACTATTGTAATGCTGTCTCTGCACGGAGAACAGCATGTAACAACAGAGACTCTTCTCAGTATAACCCTATCTGAAGTTGTCTTTCACTGTCTCTTTGATGTATAAGTGCTATAGAAAATAGCTGCACTTTGCCTGCCCGCTCTCGTATCCCCTGATGACGGCAGAAGGCCGAAACTAGTCGGGACGAGATAGGGCAACGCTGCACAGATCGCAAGTATATTGGAGTAGTACCACATTGAGTGGGACGTGTACTAGCCTGGGGGTTCCTACTGGAGTAGGACCCTCTGAATGTGAGTGTGCTAAGCTGTACTTGTGAAAAGCTTTTTACTCAAAGTGTCTTTGGAATATTTCCACTGAGAGATTCCCTCTTCTGCTTATTTTGTGCACTGAGCTGCACCTTAGGTATACAAAAAACTTGTATGGGATCTCTGGATGTGGATCACTTGAGCGCTGCTATTTGATTGATAAGGAACTGATAATGCCAAGGCTGCCCTTAGGGCGCATTCACATTATGTGCATGCGGTCAGACCTGCACATTGAATAGTAACATAAAAGTCTATGGACTTTCATGCGGATTGCACACTCAGTACAGCATGCGTTCACGATGCAATTCGGGCGGGAACATTTTATCGCATGACACATGCGGTTTCCTGTTGGGTCCTATAGTGTTGCGGCTGCCAACATCTGCATTGCGTGTGTCAAGAACGCATGTGCAGAATCGCAGATCATGCATGCATTGTGTGGTGTGATTGAGTCCTATTATTTGTTGACATTTCATTTTATAGATAGATAGATCTACATGAATGTGGATGCATATTGTCTACCTCTTGTGTGCAATTTATTGGCTGTATTCCATCACTGTTTACGTCTGCGTACATTCTATGTATTCACTATTAGAGCCCTTTTCCACTTGCTGCGTTCCACTCCAAAAAGTGGACCACTGGCGATTTTCCGCCTGCAGCAGCGCCAACAGTGCTCATTTTCCAGTAACGCACTTTGATATTTCCAGAATTGCAATCAGTTGCTGGCCTGCATGATTTTTGGTGCAATCACACTCCATTCTATCGCGGCAAGTGGAAATTTAAGGTTGTGCAATCGCATTGTAGCACAATTTAACGTGCGATGGCGCTTCCTAGTGGAAAGGAACCCTTATACAACTCTACAGAAGATGCTATAAATCCAAAATAATGATAATAATGAACAATTTTTCATTGCAGACATTGGTGGGAACCCAAAGTTACTGCACGGACCACAATCTGGCCTTCCCCAAAATAGAAGTGTCAGAAGAGGACAGGAGTAACCCCAAGGAATGCTATGCCTTCTCCGGGGACGAGTCCACCAAGTGTCCAGTCATCCTGCACTTTCCCCTAGTAAACTGCACGTTTAAAAAGTACAAAGAACCAGGTGAGTTATCTGTGCTAAAGCAGAATCTGCCATCAGTTCATATTAGCATCATCAGGTTGTATTGGATTCCTATAGTGAACTTGACTTTCATAGTTGTGTCACCTTTTCAGTATGTTATAAGACTATGAATTACTGCTACCTTGGACAGTCTAGCAATGTTCCCAACCCTGTCCTCAATGCCCACCAACAGTCCATGTTTTGTGGAAATCCACACAGGCAGTTATTCAGCTCTGCTGAGACACTAATTACCTCACCTGTGCAAGTTTGTGGTTTTCTGCAAAACATGCACTGTTAATGGGCCTTGAGGTCAGGGTTGGTGAACAAGTACATGTCTCTGGCCAGGGACACTATGAGAATTTACACAACTACTTATTAAATTGGCATGTTTGCGTCTGTACTGAACTCAGGGCCGGTTCTAGCTACAATGGGGTCACGGGGCAAATGTAACCTCAGGCACGCACGCACGCACGCACGCACGCACGCACGCACGCACGCACGCACGCACGCACGCACGCACGCACACACACACACACACACACACACACACACACACACACACACACACACACACACACACCTTCTATGAGTTCCAGGCGCTGGAAGTCTCCTCTGTCTTCTCCGTACCGTCACTGCTTTGCATTTCCTGCCTCTCACAACAGGCACTAGAGCCCAACAGAGAAACAGGAACTACAGAGCACCAACACTACAGAAAATTTTAGGGGGCCTCTATTGATGCTGGGGCCCTGGGGCAATTGCCCCCTTTGCCTATATGGTAGCACTGGCCCTGAATGAATTCAACACCACCATAACCAGAGTATGCCAATATATGGCTATTTCAGGCATGCTTGGCACCTGTTGATCAGCTAAGCCTTACTAATAAGCCCCCTTTCTAATAACTACCATCCTCCCAAGTTTAACCCCTTCTTGATCCCTAAACCTATTTTCTGTACACCTGATGTGAGAGGGCTATGGAGGCTGCCATATTTATGTCCTTATAAACTATGCAAATATAGCCTGGCTGTTCTGTTGATCCTCTGCCTTCAATTATTTTAGCCATAGAATACAATATATAGAAAAATTGTGAGCGGCCATTCCTCTTTAAATTAGCACAACTCAATTAAGGAGTGCCAACCAGGTAAATTAATTCGGTGCAAAACTATACAAAAACCCGATGGCTCTGCACGTGCTTGAAAAAAAAGTTTTATTGAATACAAAACATTCCAAGGAAACTGCATAGTTATCTCCTGTTAAAACCAAATGCTAAAAACATGCGGGAGGGAGCACTCCATCACCTTTGTCCACTAATCACTATACAGTTATTGCACAAAGCAATCACCTGGCAAATGCCTTTACAAATCGCTATTGGCCACCAATATGGATTGATTGTGTGTGGACCCACTACCGAGGCCTCAAAAAGAAGCTGCAAAACCCTATCCAGTTGGTGCAGAAACTGATGTCCAATGTAGCAACACCTGCCTTTTGCCATAGCTTGCTTATTTAAACTGTTGACAACACAGGCAAGTTCCATATAAATACAACAAAGCAGAATCCCAGCAGCTGCTGCTTAACTCTCCTTATAGATCTCTGTAATTCCCTTATTAGTCCTTTTTTCACAGTCGAAGTGAAGCAATCATGAGCTTTGGATTAATGCACTTGGACAGGAGCAGTCGTGGGCCATACCTTGAATGCGCCTGCACCTGTACAATAATAGTGATTTGTTACTCATGTGTATTTCATGCCACTGTCTGTCTCTGCAGATGTGGGTGTGTCTCTTTCTCCTCCAGAATGAATGCTGCGTGTGGCTCGTGACCATTTCCCCCAGAGCTCTGAGGCCTGTCTGGCGAGCTGACAGCTCCAGCCATGGATTTGCCAAAGACATTTTCCACTGACACAGCCAGATTAGTGGATGCAAACCTCAGATCTCGGCATCCCGGGTCCATGTGAGCGCTTACCGACCTTTCAGAGTAGGCGGGGAGAGAGCCTGAATTATGCAGGCAGATTAATTATTAGGTAGTACTAGTTAGTAGGTGAATAGTTTTGAGAATAGCTAGAGCAGGTTGAACAGTCTTTCAACTTCATCTTGTGGCCAAATGTAGCCGTGCTCTTATTGAATCTACACCACGATAGAGAGGGTTCATTTACCTGTACGACTGCCTCTTGCGTTGGCACTTCATCCTTCTGACACTTCCTCCTTCACAGTCATAACTTCCTCTATGAAGAAGGAAGGGTCAGGAGGATGGCGCACCAAACCTAGCGGCGATCTTACAGCTGAATGAACCCTCTCTGTTACGGCCCTCTTCGAAGAAGAGCGGCTTTTCTAGGGAAACTGTGCTTGCTTGTCCCCCTACAAGAGACTGGTTATGAAAGTTTTTATGTAGCCTAACAAAAAAATATTAAGGATGAAAATAAATCATTTGCACATTTTTATTTCCCTCAGGAGTTCCGAGGCAAACAGTGAGCGAGATGGAGGATGGAATTCTCCAGATGGAAAGCTTTTTTTCTCCTTACCAAGTCTTCAGATTAACCTACAGCAAACCAGACTTTGACAAACTGGTGAAGCTGACGCAATATAACGTGGAGAACAACGAGGAGATGATCCTGCAGGCCCTGCGCAACGCCATTGCATGCAGACAGCAATGCCGGGCGAAATGACGACGGTTCTACAGGGATGGGGAACAGTGGAGAATTTAAAGCTTAAACTCAAAACTGAACAAAGCAAAATCTGATGGTGATCAGGATGACAGATGAATATAAACAAGATACAGAAGCAATATGGTGGACAAAATACATTTTCAGTGAGCCAAAGTCACTGCAGTACAATTTGCCTACTTCTCCTCTCTAGATCTAGATGCTGGGCGGATAAGTCAAGTCTGACCATGCCACAAAGCTGGAAGAACTTGCATGACTACATTCCCCAGAATTCCCTGCCTTACAGTAGAAATAATGTGTCTACACCTCTTTCCTTTCATCTACAAGGATCCATCCTTTTATGCAAAACATTTTAAGACCAAATCTCCTTTAACAGGAAATAACAGGCTCCAGAGGTCTTGTATATACGCCTGTATAGAGAAGTGCACAGCTGCAGCAAGTGCAGCTGCATAAGAGATTTTCGAATTTGAGAAGTTCAATTCCAAAGGTAGTACTTAATTAACATGATGCTGTCAGAATTTGCCTTGTTCATTTTGTTTTTGGTTTTAAGTTATCCAACAATCCTAGCTCAAATTTATATATATAAAAAAATGCCTATTACATGGTTTGCAACTCTAACCTTTAAGCAATCCTATCAGTGGTTTGCAATGATCCAGAGGAGGGTTACAAATTTATATGTAATAGACAACATTAAAAAAAAGGCCAGAATTCCTGGTTTGCTTGTTTCACATTGTTCTTCAGATGTGGAGCTTTGTCACTGAAACAGGTTGACCTATAGCTGCTATGCATCTTGCACATGTGGATTGTTGCCTGACTGCAGGCCACAGCCATCTTATTTTAAGTAGTTAGAAAATGTTTCAATAACTGTGAAGTTTACCCTTTAGGGACAATTTTTACACTTCCCATTCCAGTAATAGGTGCCAATGGGAAGCAAGTGTACACAAATTACTTCAATCCTAAAACAATTTTTTATACAGTCAGTGGAGGCTTAGAGCCTCCTTTGGGGTTTTGTTTACAATCTCCCACCCTGGGGCTACTCGATGCCTTTACAGCAGACCTTTTGGGCCTGTCCAATAGGTGACACAAATAACTGTTTTGCATAGGTTTATTGGCTGTTGGTGTCCTCCTGTCTCTGTAGAACAGTCCATACCGCTTGGCTGAGCATGAATGGATTGTCACTAGCTGCAGGAGGGAGGTTGGCATTTAAAGGCAAAAATCTACCGACTGTATGGGGCATTAATCCCAAAGGAGATTTTTTTAAGCCATTATTAAATGAAAAAAATTCCACTGGTCTTCCAGTGTATCTGCAAGAACGACATTTTCAGGCAAGCAATCCACAGGGGTGCATCCGTACACTTGCTCATGTTTGTTAACGATGGTTTCATTTATTAGTCAACCTGAGAAAATACCAGAAGATGAGCTGCACCTGCCTTATGTGGTTCATCAGCCAGTGGAGATGCAATTCTGTGTCTTGATCACAAAGCCCTCATACCTTAATAAATGTAGATTATTAGCTACAGGTGGCAAGAGGCTCAGACAGCTACAGATATATTCTACGGAATATAAATCTAAGCATTCCACTAGATAGTCCCATTGTTTAAACTATTTTTTTTTATGTGTGTAAATATTAGTAATTATTTATTTATATGATGATAGTTCTAGTTCTCAAGGATAGCCGGATATCCGACTATTAGATGTAATTCCTGTGAGCTGCAACTCATCTGGCAAATCCTGATGTTTACATTAAGTATTCTTTGTGAGTCACTTTTTATTGGCGTTTTATGTTTTGTTTAATAAATGAATTGAATTTGAATTTTCTTTTCATTTTGATTACTACTTAAGTATAACGTATTGTGTTGCTATAGAAGTACCTATGGTAAAGCTATAGAAGGGGGTTCTTAGGTGGTGTTAAAACAAAAACGACACTTACTTGCGGCTTCTATCGGCCTCCTGCAGCTGTTATGCCCCGCGCCGTCCTCCAACGATCCTCCGTTCCCCGCTGCCTGTCCCGGTCTAATTAGGTGTCTAACTAGACTAGGGCTGAGCGGCCGGGTGCATCATCATCATCAGCTTACTGCGCAGGCACAGTACAAGAAATCTTTGTACTGCACCTGCGCAGTAAGCTACCGATGACGCGAGTGGGAGCGAGCACGATTTGTCTATTTAGACGAATATTAAACCAGGACCGGCAGCGGGGAACCGAGGATCGTGGGACAGGACAGCTGCAGGGGGGCGATAGAAGCCCCAGGTGTTTTTTTTTTTTTTTTTACCACCACCAAAGAACACCTTTAAATGAGGGAACTATATCCCCGTAAGTCAAATAAATAATTGAAGTTTCACTGTAAGTCACCTGGGCTGATTTACACATTTAGATAAATTCAGTAGCGCAGTGTTTCTCAAACCTGTCCCTTTCACTTCCCAACAGTGCATGTTTTGCAGGCAACCTCCCTATGCACAGGTACAATAATGTCTCAGCTAGGTGGATTCCATGTAGCTGAGACACTAAATAATTACCCCACCTGTGCATAGGTGAGGCTACCTGGGAAACGTGCACCATTGGGGAGTCACAGGGACAGGTTTGAGAAACACTGCCCCCTAGCGAGAAACAAGGAAAACTGTCAAAATCAGCTGCACCAGCACTAATCCAGCACTAATTCACAATAATCTATGTTTATTAGTTCAAAGGCAATGCAATAAAATAGGTCATCGATCTGATCAAACCAATTAAAATGCTGTACACACAACAAACAATCTGTCTCCTCTATGTCCTGTAACATCAAAGAGGCTGACACAATACATTATCGATTTATTTAGAAATCAAATGCGATAGTACAACAAAAAGTTACATTGTATGAAATCATACTATTGTAGTACACACATCCAACTGTATAATTCTCAGAAAAGTATAATGTGTATGCAAGGCATTCAAAAATAAAATATATATATTACAATGCAATGAATTCTAGTATTAAAAGGAAAAAATGTGACTCAGATATGTTCTTTATAGATCTAGAGAGAAAACCATAACCAACCATTATCTTGGCTCTCACGGCTGGTTTGACGTCACTCCAGTAGACTTATTTGCGGCTGATATTAGGGTCTTTGAGACTTACCAGCACTATATCTGCCTTTAAACTGTTGAATTCACAAATACAAAATTGGATGTCACAACAATTGGGCCTGGGTCCTAAGCGCTACTTAAAGCGGAAATTCAGCCTAAACATCCATATATACAAACATACTATCATTAAGTTATATTAGTTATGTTAATTAAAATAGATAGGTAATATATCTTACCCTGTTTTAAAAGAACAGGCAAATGTTTGTGATTTCATGGGGGCAGCCATCTTTTTGGGTGAAAGGAGGTGACAAGGAGCATGAGGCACAGTTCCAACTGTCCTGTGTCCTGATCACCCCTCCCAGTTGCACGCACTAGGTTTCAAATCTCAAATAAAAAAAAATTTGCACCAAAACAGCAGAACGAGAATAACAACATCAGAAATCCCATCATGCTTTGCACAGCATCAGGGGTAAAATGCCCGGGCAGTTTTCTTCTGTGCAGCTAAAAATGAGGCTTGGGTAAGAAAAACAAAGTTCTGAAACTGTTAAAGAAACACCAAGCCTTTTCAGTCTGGAGGTTCTCTTTAAGGTGGCTGATGTGCATATAAAGAAGCTTAGTACCTGGGCACAGTTCCAATGTTTGCATTCACAAATCCAAAATTGGATGTCACAACAGTTTAAAGGCAGATATAGGGAGTAAGGTGGTTTCTACAGGTCAGCCTCTTTGGTGTTACAGGAAATAGAGGAGACATTGATTGCTGTGTGTACAGCATTTTAATTGGTTTGATCATTTGAACTTTTGTATTGACTTTGAACTAATAATGTTGATTATTGTGAATTGGTGCAGCTGATTTTGGCAGGACTCCCCCCCCCCCCCCCCCCCCCTTGTTTCTCAGTTGTGCAATTGTCTTGCAGCTTGCACACTATTTGTGGATTAGATTAATACTGGTGTGCAAATATGTATTCATTGCATAGGCTGCCAGATTCCATACTGCTTTACATCACTTTATGCAAACACACAGTTATAACTATTATGTATAAATAGCGATACTTTCATGCAAAGGTAGGAAAACAACCACCAAGGTAAACTTTCTCCCTGACCAGATCAAAGCACACCTGGAGGCTGCCATATTTATTACCTTTTAAACAATACCAGTTGCCTGGCTATCCTGCTGATCCTCTGCCTCTAATAGCGAGCATGCAGGTCAGATGTTTCTGACTAGTTTAGATGTATGCTGGTTTCAGATGTGCGATTCTGACAGTACTGCAGCCTAGAGATCAGCGGGACTGCCAGGCAACTGGTATTGTTTAAAAGAAAATAAATATGGCCGCCTCTATATCCCTCTTAGTCCAGGTGTGCTTTAAAACCTCTCTGCCAGACACACCTTTTGTCCATGTAAGAGCAGATTGACATTGAGTTCCAAACTGAGCATGCCCAGAAAATGTGTATGAGTGCATTTCTACAGCATGTGCACAAGTTCACTAACCACACATGCCCAGTAATAGGAGCTGCTCGTGCACGAAGGAAAGAAGCTGTGCACAAGCACTTCATGAACTAATCTTTTACTGGGCATGCTCAATTCATAAACTAATCTTTTACTGGGCATGCTCAATTCATAAACTAATCTTTTACTGGCCATGCTCAATTCATAAACTAATCTTTTACTGGCCATGCTCAATTCATAAACTAATCTTTTACTGGCCATGCTCAATTTATAAACTAATCTTTTACTGGGCATGCTCAATTCATAAACTAATCTTTTACTGGCCATGCTCAATTCATAAACTAATCTTTTACTGGCCATGCTCAATTCATAAACTAATCTTTTACTGGCCATGCTCAATTTATAAACTAATCTTTTACTGGGCATGCTCAATTCATAAACTAATCTTTTACTGGCCATGCTCAATTCATAAACTAATCTTTTACTGGCCATGATCAATTCATAAACTAATCTTTTACTGGCCATGCTCAATTTATAAACTAATATTTTACTGGGCATGCTCAATCTATAAACTAATATTTTACTGGGCATGCTCAATCTATAAACTAATCTTTACTGGGCATGCTCAATTCATAAACTTATCTTTTACTGGGCATGCTCAGTTCATGAACTAATGCACTTCTGCACGGAGCCAATGAACTTCTGGAACACCATGAATAAAAAAAAATCCTGCCAGAACAGGAGGGTCCATGAAAGTAGCAAGATTCAGAAAGCAGTTTAAAGTAAACCTAAAATATGGTGGCTGCCATTTTGGTAATGAATCCACTGGATACATTTGTCAGTAAATGAGCAAGTAAATATATCTCAGCCGTAGCTGGTCCTATACGTACCTCACCATGTTACCTCCTGGGATCCATACACTGGCTCTTGTGCACATACAGACTGACCTAGGTGCTACAGAAAAAAAAAACACATGATCATTGGACCAAAAGTAGAACTCCGTCCACAAAGTAATGCCGGTATTGTTGCAACAGGGCAGCTATGATTCTCTGCGGTGTCTTCACGGCTAACTGACCAAAGTGAGGCTAAGGCCATATTCACAGTGGGACATTGCATTGTGTTCCATGTATAACAGGAATGCAACAGACTTAAAAAGTTCTACTGCACGTTATGACCGCATTGCGTTGCATACAGTGAAGCATTCAGTCAATGAAAAGTATACTTCACTGAGTGTATGATTAGCGGTAATGCACTGCATGCAGTGTGTTGCTACCGCCGCACTGTGATCATGGCACAAGCGGTGGATTGCAGTGCAGTAAGTAGTGTTAGAAAGCGGCCGTTACACCGCCCTGCAACGCACCACAGTGAACAAAGCGCCTCACTCCTACTA
The DNA here is from genome assembly GCF_040937935.1 of Hyperolius riggenbachi. Taxonomy (NCBI): domain Eukaryota; kingdom Metazoa; phylum Chordata; class Amphibia; order Anura; family Hyperoliidae; genus Hyperolius; species Hyperolius riggenbachi. The sequence continues at coordinate 253,559,490 of NC_090654.1, forward strand.
CAGTAGCGTAGCTAAGGAGCTCTGGGCTCCATTGCGAGTTATGCATGGAGCTCTTGAAGGAGCCCAATGTTTATCAATTGATGTGGAGCAACAAAACCTGCCAAGGACAGCCACAGTGTCAGAGAGCTGTAAGCGGGGGGGGGGGGGGGGGGCAGTCTAATGGTTGCTAATAATACAAGTACATATAGAGGTGATCTACCATTAATAAAGCAGTTGAAGGAGAGCCCCTTACTGGGCCCCTCTGGTCCAGGGGCCCTAGTGCGGTAGCTACCTCTGCATCCCTTTTAGCTACGCCACTGTCTTACTACCCACCCTGCAACAAATACATTTCCATGAACATGCTGCCAGCAAGAAGGGACCGCTGTAAGATAAAATATACCGCATAGTCTGTCCCATTGGGAAGTATCATGTCTGTTGTCATGTTATTCAGTGGCGTAGCTATGGGCCCCAGTGCGAGTTTTACATGAGGCCCCCCAAGCACTCTATATGTAACACTTGATACCTCCTTACCTCAGCAGATCAGGACAGCTCCATCCCTGGACGTGTTTAAATCCAGACTGAAAACCCACCTGTTCAGTTTGGCATTTGCAGAAATATAACTTTTGTTGTGTGAACACTTCATCCTACTACCGTCTTTCCCCGAAAATAAGACAGTGTCTTATATTCATTTGTGCACCAAAAGATGTGCTAGGGCTTATTTTCAGGGGATGTCTTATATTTCAATTCCTGTGCTGTGTGTCTTCCTGACTTCCCCACTGTGACACCTTTTCCTCTGTGCTGGATCCACCTCTTGTGTGCCACTTTTTTCCCCTCTGTACCATTACTGTCCCCTGGTATCCTCCTCTGTACCTGTCCTCCTCTACCACCTGTCCTCCTGTGTCCCGTGTCTACTTGCCCGCAAGACTATGGGCTCCAGTAATAACACAAGTTTCCATATTTTTCCCCCTTACTGCTGCTAGGGCTTACTTTCAGGGTAGGACCTATATTTCAAGTATGCTCAAAATTCCTACTATGGCTTACTTTCAGGGGATGCCATAATTTTGGGGAAAGAGGGTACCAATTACTGAATCTGAGAGAGCCTAAGGGCTTTGAGTCCTATGAAAGAAAAGCTCTATATAAAGGTTATTGTATTGTATTGATTACGGCGCAACACAACCTGCCAAGGGCAATCACAGTGCCAGAGGTGCAAGAAGGGGATGAAGAACAGTTTGTTAGTGATTACTAATATTCACAGCATTTATAGAAGTGATTATTACCACCACAGGACCAATAAACAAGCTAATACTTTGGTTGAGGAAGGGCCTCATGGGGCCCCTCTGGCACAAGGGCCCCGATCCGGTCGCTACCTCTGCAACCCCTATTGCTACGCCACTGAGGTTATTTATATGACTCTGAAATTAAAATATACTGTATAAGGAAAAAAATGAATCAATGTTTCATGTTACTAAAATGCTTTATTATTTAAAGTCAATACATTTCTATAATAGAAAGTATATAAACCTAATCTGCTCAGTATATATATTTATTTTACATTTAGTATCTTCACATAAATTAAGACTTTGTTTTTTTTTAATTGGGGTTAAACTGACAAATTTCTTATCTACATCCATAAATTGTCTTCATTATTAAAACAGATTATAAAAATAAATATGTTTGAATAGTTATAATTTTGGTAATTGCACAACTGGTAATTGTGTCCCTGAGTCAGTGCAGTAAAAGCAATGCCATATGTATCAACCAAGTGTGCAAAACTAGAGTCGGGGAGGGGTAGAATGTACCCCCCCTTCCTGCTCCAGTGCAGGACCGGGAATCTGCTTTGCCACCAGTGTCTCTTACTGCTTCCTTGTGCACACTGGAGTTTATTTCATGAGCTAGAAACAATTATTTCACTCCGCTAATACTTGCATGGGGGGGCGGCACCCGCCTGTGTGTGTGTGTGGGGGCGGCAACCGCCTGACCATGGGTGGGTGTGTGTGGGGAGGGGGGGGGGGGGGCGCGAGGGGGGGGGGGGGTAGCGGGCAGGAAGGGGGTATCGGCAAAGCGGCGGGGAGGGAGGTGCTAATACTTGCATGAACATACCTAGCAGTAAAACTGGTCACATCTAGGAGAAGTCATCGAGAGGCATGAGACCAGTTTGGTCAGGTGATAGATATGCAAGTCTCTGATTCGTCAGCCCTGATCATGTGCTAAAGCAGGGTGCGGTCACAGCAAATCAGAGCTTTGCAAATCTATCAGGTGATCAAACAAGTCACATGCTTCTCCATGAAGTTCTCCTAGACATGACCATCACCACCCAGCAGTTGGTCAGATTCTCTATGGGCTTCCTGGAATTTTTGGAGAATATAAGTGAGACCGCAGACTTGGCCTGGATTTATTAAAAACGGTCTGCTTTTGGCAAAGGGGTTTGCCAACCTTGCCTGGGTCACATCAGACCATAGTGAGGGCCGCTGAAAGATTAGTGAATTAGCATTTGAACAATTGGTGTTGTGTGTAATCCAGGTTGTCATTTAAAGTTTGGGGGGGGGGGGTTAAAGGAAGACAAGGTGAGTGAGAGGCATCTAGAGGCTGCCATATTTATTTCCAACAATACCATTTGCCAGGCATCCTGCAGATCTCTGGCATCAGTAGTGCCTGAATCATACACCGGAAACAAGCATGCAGCTAATCTTGTTAGATTGTTGTCAGAACCATCTGACTCGCATGCTTGTTCAGAATCTATGGCTAGAAGCGTTAGAGGCAGAGGATCTGCAGGACAGCCAGGCAATGTGCATTGTTTGAAAATAAACAATTTTTTTCCCTCCTCCATTGAGGGCTAAAGTCTGTCCCCGGCATTAGGACAAGTTCATTTCCATACAAGCCTTATTTAGTGGTGTTCCTACAGTAATGAACTTTTGTGACTATACAGCTCAATGTTCTTTAATGTCCCTACTAGACGGGACATTCCTATTTATTAAAAATAGAAGATAAAATCAGTAATGCAGGTATACTGATATTTAAAGCACACTGTGCTGAGACGAGAAGAGCGTGATTCCGTTTTAAGCCACTAGTACTTTTATCAACATAAAAAATAAACTACAGTGCCCCCCAAACAAAAAAAATAAGACCGAAGTGGTAAGGATTATATTCTTGAAAGTTGACAGTTTTGCTCTCAAAATGGGTGTGTCTGCTGTTACCAGGCAACAGGAGATTGGTCCGATCCGCTTGGCACACTCAGACGATTGCATCCAACATAGAGTGATGCTATGACCTCATCTCGCTGCATTACTTCTTGAAGAACTTCTTAAAAACATTCTTCTTATGTTTCTCTTTGACATCATCTGTCTCCACCACATTTGGAGTGTAAGATGCTCCTAGATTGGTCCTCTCTGAGGTGATATACACTATGGAGGAAAGGGAAACATGATAACGTGCTCTGCTAGGTTACATAGGAGATGATTATTAATGAAACAGGAGCTATATGAAATTAGCATTATACTTGGTTATATAGACTCATCAATAGGCCTCAACGATTCTAGAAAAAACATTGAATTGAGCAATTACTATCCGAAATTTCGATTCGATTCACGATTTCCTTCAAATCAAGCTTTGTTCCCCCTCTCTCTTTGTGCACCCTCTGTGTCCCCTCTTCTCTCTCTGTGCCTGTTCTGTGTCTCTCTGTTTTCCCACCATCTCCCAAACTGCGGCAGTGCTGGACATACCTTCCAGGACAAGTCCAGCAATGCCCGTCTATTCACTTCGCCTTCTGCAGGCTCTAATGCTTGGCATACTTCCTGTATGTCATGTGACCCTAGTGAGGCCTCTGTTCTGATATACACAGTTACTTACACCAAAATGCTGGGACACTCACCACCCCTCTCCTGCACATGTGACTTTATCTGTAAAACATGCCAAACTGGTGAGAGGTGAGGACAGGTTTGGGAAGCAGCATTCTGAAGTACACTGAGTAATGAAGCAGATTGCATCTTCATAAGGATGGTGAATAAATATCCATTTGTAATTAGTGCAGAGATTTGCATCTGGCTTGGTGCAGACAGGGTGACCTTATTACACTTCCGTGAGAAGAACCTGCTAGATCAACTCTTGTATGTTTAGAAAACTAATTGAGTCATTTGTGCTGCCACAACAGAAATTAATTGTGTAATGGTTATTGGAATAGCTTCTTCTCATTGGCTATTGGTGAATACAGCATGATCTTACCTCTGCTGCCAGGGATTCCGTGGCCATTAGTGTCTGGTTCAAACGATAATGTCCTCCTGTACAAGTCACAAAATAATTTAAAGGTGAATTGTAGTGAAAATAGTGTAATTAATAAAATTGCTTATTTTTTAACAATATTCTTTTATAAAATATTTAGTCAGAGTTTGCCCACTGTAAAACCTTTCCTCACCCCCAATTTACATTTTGAAATGTATCACATGTGGCAACATCTTTACTGCTGGCAGGTGCATCACTGAGGAGCAGGGGCGTAACTAGAAATCACTGGGCCCCTCTGCACATGTTTGGATGGGGCCCCCTCCCCCTGCATGCATGGTGTACAGAAAACCCATACAGAAAACTGACAGATGATTGTGCTCCCAGCCTCAGCTTATTACACTCACTCTGTCCATCTCTGATGGAGCAGAACTGGCTCTGCAGACTTCTCCAGCATCACTACAGTACACAGCACTTGGGGAGAGGTTGGGGGCTGGGCGCTGTGCACAAGACCCTGCTGCACACTGAATAAGGACAGTCTACAAATCTTTGTATGATTCCTCATCAGTGACTGAGCAGAGGCAGTCATTAGAACAATTGTGCAGACAACAGAAAGCTTTTTCTCTTTGTGCCCTTAGTTGCAGTATCTCAGGACAGGGAAAATAAACTTCTCCCCCCATGGGCCCCCCTGCTGCTTCTGGGTCCCCCCTGCGGCTGCATCCCTTGCAAGGTCTATTGTTACGCCCCTGCTGTGGAGCGTTCGATTACTAAGAATTCTTTGCACAGAGGGAGATATTGCTTGCTTTGGCAGTTGGAAACAGACGTCACTTCCCACAATGCAATGAGGTACACAGAAAGCAAACTGTCAGGACCATGGTCATGACATCGCACTGTGGGAGGGGTTTCACCACATTATCAGTCATACAGATGTCCTTTATTATCTATCCAAGAAAAGGAAAAGATTTCTCATGGGAAAGGGGGTATCAGCTGCTGATTAGGAGGAGGTTCAATCCTGGGTCAAAGCTCCTCTTTAATGTATTTTTGTTAATATTCTAGCAAATACAAATGTAAGCATTGGGTATGGAAAACACTAAAGGTTGGTTCACATTGGCACTCTTGAGCGCTTTGCTGATGGCCGGCGATCAGCAAAGCGCTGCTACAATGTATCCCTATGGACACATTCACACTGCAGGGAGATTTAAGTTAAAATCGCGATCGCGGGCTAGCGGCTACCCGAGTGTGAACTATCCCTAACAAAGTATTCCCCTTTCGGAGTTGTGCCCTCTCAGATGGCTTGTACCTCAGTGTTTCTCACCCTATATCCTACATGTCAAACTCCAGCCTGTGTGAGCCATCAGATTTAGCCCTCAGGTGGTTTCCATTATGTTTGGCCCACTCTAGACAACCAGAGAAGCTATATTGTACAGTAAAGGTAGCCATACACTGGTCGATTTGCCATCAGATTCGACCAACAGACAGATCCCTATCTGATCGAATCTGATCAGAGAGGGATCGTATGGCTACCTTTACTGCAAACAGATTGTGAACCGATTTCAGCCTGAAACCGTTCACAATCTGTGGTGGTGTTGGTGCTGCCGCCGCTTCCCCCCATCCCGCACACATTACCTGCTCCGCCGGCGCGACTCCCAGATCTCCGCTCTTCTTCTCCGCTCTGGTCTGGTCTGTTCTCCGGCATGCTTCCCTTCTTCCTGTCTGGGGGAAGTTTAAACAGTAGAGCGCCCTCTACTGTTTAAACTTCCTGCCGGGACAGGAAGAAGGGAAGCATGCCGGAGACCAGACCAGACCAGAGCGGAGAATGAAGAGCGGAGACCCGGGAGTCACGCCCGCGGAGCAGGTAATGTATTGCAGCTCTATTGCGGCGGTCGTCGGGCACTCGAACGCTGCTAGTGATGCGCTCTTTACCCGCGGGTGATCGACGGTTATTTTCCGCACGGCGCAATCGACGGGATCGGATGGAATGGATCGAAATTCGGCGTGTAGCGCGAACGATTGGCAGCAGATTCGATCCCAGTGATCGAATCTGCTGTCGAAACGGCGGCAAATCGCCAGTGTATGGCCAGCTTAAGCCCTAGATCATCAAGGAAGCCATGAGGAGAGGGAGAAAGCTCTAGACACCAGGGAACTATATAGGGAAAGGAGGGAGCCTCTAGACATAAGGAAACTGTATAGGGGAGGGAGGTAGAACCACTAAACACCAGGAAACCGTTTAGATGAGGGAGGGAGGACCACTAAACACGAGGGAACTGTATGGGCAGAGAGGAGGGCCACTAGACACCAGTTAACAGTATAGGGGAAGGATGAGGGCACTAGACACCAGATAACTGTATAGAGGATGAAGGAAGCTATTAGACACCAGGTGACTTTATAAGGGAGAGAGGTGGCCACTGGACACTAAGGTTGGCCTGTGACTTGGTCCCAGAGCCCTACAGTGCACCGATAGCCCCTCTTGAAAGATCATCAACCACATTGTTCTGCGATTGCGCAGTTCACAAAGACTGAGAAGAGTATGGGAGAGCAATCGATCGAGGCGCAAGGATGCACCCAACACAGAATCCCACAACCACTGCTGTGTTTAAGGCTCTTTTGGAGGGGCCAGCGCTGCACTGGAAGGTATCAGAACTGCAGCGTTGGACCAGATATACTGCCGGGGGGATGAAAATGCCCCAGGTAAGTAAACTTTTCTCTTTCAGCTTGGATGTCCACGATGGGCGTGGCCGCGGCGGCAGCAGCCCCAGGACTGCCTAACGCCGATCGGTGTTAGGTCCTGTGGGCCTGTTTTGCAGGAGATCGCACACGCCAATGCGCGTCATTTCACTCCGTACAGCGATGCGATCTAAGGCAGCATTGTACTGGGGACAGAAGTGTGACACGGCTGTCCCCTCCAGAGGCTCAGGGGTGATTGGCTGTCATAGACTGAAGCCTATGAAAACCGATCACAGTGATTGGGTGGCAGGGGGAGGGAGGGTGGGTTTAACAAAAATAATAAGGAAATTTATTACAAAAATAATGACAAATATTTGTAAAAAATAAATAAAAATAAACACTGGTGGAGTGATAAGACCCCACCAACAGAAAGCTCTGTTGGTGGTGAGAAAAGGGGGGGATCACTTGTGTGCTGAGTTGTGCGGCCCTGCAGCTAGGCCTTAAAGCTGCAGTGGCCTATTTGATGAAAAATGGCTTGGTCTTTAGGGGGTTTAACACTGCGGTCCTCAAGTGGTTAAGGTAACAAGGGTCACTTAAATGTTGCCAGAATGTGGACAAGCTGGACTAACCACCCAGAATGTGTAGAAGTTTGGTGAAAGTTAATAATTTGAGCACAGAGGAACAAAAAACCCCAAAACAAAACTATTTTGATTAGTCTACTTGAAGTTAACGAGAAGCTAATTAAACCCAAACAGGCTTTTTATGCATATATATGATTCAGGGGGCTGTTAATTGTATATCTGCAAAACACAAGTCACTTTTATAGGACATCATTTTTCCTATATGATTATTACTGACCTTGTGATTTCACGGATTGGAGTGTAGGGCTTTACCTCTGGTTTCACAGCAGGTACATCTAAAGAAATGACACAGATTTGTGATTATTTAAAAAAAAATGAATATGTAGGGCAGAGTATGAATAGTGACAATAATGAATGCAAGGAAAAAAATTAATAAACTGCAGTTTGACTTATGACCACAAGATGGAGATGACAGTGTATATATTATATAGCAGTGTTTCTCAACATTTTATTGGTTTGTACCCCTTTTAAAACCCTGTACTCACCAAGTACCCCCTAGCATAGTAAACATTATCACAAGTACCCCTTGACAAATATATATTTGATTGTAGTACATGAAAATTGGTTCTAAACACTTTCCAAACATTTACTATTGCTTTTAATTAGCAAAAATATTAATTTGGTATTGTTTAAATAAGATTTATCATTTTCTTAAACTCAAAATTTGTTATTATTGGTAAAGTTTATCAAGTCGAGTACCCCCTGGAACCATCAGAAGTACCCCCTGGGGTACGCGTACCACATGTTGAGAACCTAGGCTATATAGGATTCAGATGGTACTGCATCTGAGTGTCATCAAACGACACTGTTTCTATATAAAAAATAAAAAAAAGTGACAAACTATTGATAACTAAGAGGAAAAATGTTTTTTTTTTCAAAAAGACCTTATACTATTTGAGAAAATCTATTTTAAAGTTTCAAAGAAAAAAGAGCCAATTCATTAAAAAGAACCGGATCATTCATGAACCGTTAGTATAGCTTAGAATGCGTCCTGTGCAGGACGTATAGCTGCCGGCTCCCGCTGTCTCTCCCCAACCTGCCTTCACCTGTCACCCTCACCTAGGCTAACGGTGACAGGTGAAGGCCGGTGGGGAGAGACAGCGGGAGCCGGCAGCTATGCGTCCCAAAGGACGCATTCTCTGCTATGTGGGGGGCGGCGGAGATCTTCAATCAACTTAATTGAAGATCGCAAGATAAGAGGATTCTGTATTCGTGGGATCATTTACTGAGGATATTGGCATGGGAAATTTTTTGTAAAAGGTACAGGTAAGTATTGCTGGTTAATTAAGAACATTAAAGGATTTTTTTGGTTGTTGTGTTTTTATTTCATTTAACCCTTTGTGGAAATGGGTAAGGGGTACTTTGTACCCCTATACTATACTATTAACCGCTAAAGTGGGCGGGGTTAATTTTCCCACGGTCAGAAGGAGAATTTACATTAAAACTTTAAAATCGATTTTCTCAAAAACTATAACGTCTTTTTGAAAAAAAAGTCCCTCTTGTAGTCACTGCCCTCCTCTACATACCCTGCAAAATTGGTGTTTTCACTATGTAAGGGGACTTTGCTATTAACCGCTAAAGTCGGTGGGCATTAATGTCTATGGGAAAAATGCGAACACAAACGTTTTTGAAAAAAAATTGTGGTTCAACGCGAACCACCGAAGTTCGCCGGCGAACCGTTTTGGGCCATCTCTAGTTGTAACCTCGTCTTTAAGTGAACAACTTTGCCAAGTTTGGGGATTCTGGCTTTATTACTGTGAGAATGGCAGCCTTTTACATTTCTTCCATTGACTTCAATGGTTGAAATCTCATTGGCTGTTTGTGGTTTCTGCACTGCTCCGCATATGGCTGGATGAGGGAGGATATTCGGGGAGGTGTGCCCTCTGAATTCTGTGCCCAGAAGCCACTGCCTCCTGAGCCTCTCCCTCGGCTTGCCCCTGATGCTCATACATGCAATCCCATACATGCAATGGAGGACAGTATCCCTGGAATTTCCCAATGGAAGGAATGAGCAGCTTTGAGGCAGTAAGACGGTGCTCTAATGAACAGCCAATGTCTGTGGACACACCTCAAGCACAATGGGTCATAAATACATGGGGGATTGTTGTAGGGGAACTGGAGGGGAGGCAATGATGCATTTTACATTTAACCTAACATCAAATGGTAGGCAGAATTTCACATGCATTACTGACGCATAGCAATCAATGCTCACCTGCTCTCCTGTCAATTGATTGGATCCAGACCTCCATCTTCCTGATTGAAGGAGCTGAGAAGATGTATTCAGAGCCATCGGTGGTCCTGGAAGCAAAATACATCCACACATTTAAATACAATACCACAAAAATATTACACTGGAGTACATAGAACTATACAGTAGAATCTCGTTATAATAAACTCTGATATAGTAAACCTCTGGATATAGTAAACTCAGTCCTCAGGTCCCAACAACTGTATTTACAGTATGATTTATTTTCACATTGGGTTTCGACATTTAGCCAGTAGCAAAACTATAGGCCAAAATGATAGCTGTGAAATAGTCATCATGGGGTGTACTCTCTAAAGTTACTGAGCATGGAAAACACATGTAAACATTAGCAGAGGTAATGAAGCAAATAGCATAACTCGCATTATACATACAGCATTCACGTTGTAGGTATAGCCTGTGTTACCAGATGACTTGGTCCGCCATTGAAACGCATTACGCTCAGTTCACACTAATGATGGATGCACAACAGTGCACTCTCAGCATGTACTGTGCGGATACGCTGGGACCAATCTAGCAGGGCCGGGCCGAGGCATAGGCTGGAGAGGCTCCAGCCTCAGGGCGCAGTGTAGGAGGGGGCGCAGAATTCAGTCAGCTGTCATTCCTAATTGTGTTTGAAGCAGAGAGAAATAAGAAAAAGGGATACATGGCAGTGACTGCAAGCCAGATAACTAGATATTAAGGTGTTGGGGAGGTTGTGGGCCCTGTGGCGCCTCTTAGTCTAATAGCAATCAGTGTGTGACGGCTGGGGTGGGGGGGATGGAGGGCACACTTTGGTGTCTCAGCCTTGGGTGCTGGAGGACCTTGTCCCGGCTCTGCAATCTAGGGCTGGCTCTGCCATATGGGCAAAGCAGGGGACAATTGCCCCAGAGCCCCCGCACTGCGGGACCCCGCCAAATTGTTTCCCTCCACTGCTCCCTGGGGCCCCTTCACGTGTAGCAGCATTAATCACTCACTGGCTGTCCCGGCTGGTGGCGGCTGTACCGTCCATGCATGCTTAGCCACACCGTCTGCCTCTTCTCGATACGGCGCGTGTTTACACTTGACACACGGTGAAGACTACCGGGACAGCCAGTGAGTGATTAATGTAGTTGTATGTGAGGTGGCCCCCTGCTTATGTTTTGCCCTGGGTCCATTGCAAGTCTGTTGCAGACAGTTCACTGGTGCCATTATGGATCTGTCACCTGGTTTCTTTGCCACCGCTCATGTGACTGAGTTGTGGACCAATGGGAATCCTCCCTGTGGAGGGAAGATTCCTATTGGTTTGGGGAGCCCCAGCAGTACACTTCTGTCAGTGCTCCCATCAGTATTGAGGCGCTTGCGCCCGGGGTCAGCAGTAACGACGGACTCGAGCAGCGGGAAAGAATGTGACAGATGAAGGAGGAAGATGGCAAGACTGGAAGACTCCATAATGGCAGCTTTGATAATAACTCTCCCTACAGGCCCAGCATAAGTTTATCCAGAAATGTGAATGCATGCGATACCTCATAGCAAAGGTGTTCACTTTGTCTGATGTGTCCTTCATCCTCTCACAGACGGCATCCACCACACTGACCGATGGGATCGCAGTTTCATTCTGGTGGAGAAACAACATACAACTCAGACTATTGTGCTTCTAGCCGATAATTCTTCCAGTGTGAATTCATGAGGTCAGAGATGACAGGGAATGTCCCCTGATCAGCTAGTGACATTACATTACATCTAGAAACATTGCAGATAGCGTGGTTTGCAATCTTAAAACAGAAGGTATTTGCGATATTTCAGATTTAAGTGTGTAACTGTGGTTACCCACAATGCACAGCTACTGAATATGCAAATTATCTCTTTATACCCCTGAAGACAGGCTTATATTTAGAACCGCTGGTGGCAAGCCTACAGCTTTACATTTCACAGAGTCACATCAACCCAACATGCAGACAGCCTGTTTCAGAATGTTGGTCCTCCTCAGTGCATGGCAGGGATTGATATTGCAGTATGGGATAGGGCTTGGACCAGTACAACAGAGTAACCAAGCATTTTTTTGTAGGAGGGCCTTAGTCCCCTTTACTTTCCTAGAGGTTTTGGGTCACCCTGAGATGCTTGGTTACTCGGTTGTTTCATCTAGAAACATTCATTTCCTTAGCCATTGGAGCATTTCATTAAAAAATAAAAAGTTTTTTTTGATAATTTATTTATTTATTTAGTGTTTCAATAGCACTGACATCTTCTGCAGCCCTGTACAGAGTATATAGCCTTGTCACTAACTGTCCCTCAGAGGAGCTCATAATGTAATCCCTACTATCCTATCATAAGAAATCAAAGTGCCCCTCCTTAGAATCTCTAGGCCAGATTTATCAAGAGTGTCTGAGACGAAATATTAGTAGGTTTTTAGAAATCCGTGCAGAAATGTCTCAGACAGCCTAAGAAATCACTAAATAGTGCAGATTCCTTCAAAAATTGTTGTAAAATAGGAGGAGCTAGGAAGGTCTCTCAGACAGTGCAGTGTGTGAGGGGAATTCCTGTTGCTGAGGTAACCAACACACTTGCTGTATTGATAGCAGCAGGCTCTGAGGAGGAATTCAGCAGGGGGGAGGAGCACATCACAAATCATGTCTAGCCTGCATTCTGCAATCATGTCTAGCCTGCAGTTCTACATCTTTAGAACTGCCATCAAGCACTTCTTAATCTGCAGCAGTTTAGGGATGGATTTGCACTTTTCTTAACTGTAGTGCAGCTCTAGAAATTCATGCTAAATTACCACTATTACCTAGGATTTAAGAACCAGAACCGCTGCCAGATTGTGTATGTTGGGGGACCCCTGCTGCCAGATTACATGTATTTTGGGTGTTGCGTGTATTTTGGGTGATCCACTGCCAGGTTTCGCGTATTTTGGGGAACTGCTTCCAGATTATGTGTATGTTGGGGGAACTGCTGCTGCCAGATTGTCTATTTTGGGGGAACCACTGCCATATTATCTGTATTCTGGAGGAACCTCTGCCAGATTATGTGTATTTTTGGTGAAATGCTGTCAGATTACATCTACTTTTTGGGGATACACTACGACAGAGCTCAAACTTCCCCTGGCAAACCTTTTATACCACTGCTAAGGCCAAGTATATTTGGCCCCACCCATGACCACGCCCACGCTATGCTTAACCACGCCCATTTTTGGTGCGGAGCAGAGGTTTATAGGGTGAGTCCACTCACCTCTTTTTTTCAGGACTAAACCCCTGGATAGTAGACATTGCACAACAGGACCCTCGCCCGCTCAGCTTTGGCTGGAAACTCGAGTGGCAAGGTTAGTGCTGCTGGTGGGTATTATGAGGTTAATTTATGTGCAGTATGACTTTGCACATACTCAGTAGCATTTGTATGCTATTTCTATGGGTATGCTGAAATGTTGATAGACCAGATGTCATCCTCCTTCAGATTGCTCCCTGGGGGCCCCTGCTGCACGATTTGTGACTTTGTTGTAACTCACCTGTCCCGGCGCACTGCTCCGCCCATGCATATGTCTTTAGCCACGCTGCCTGCCTCCTCTCCATAGCCAGGTGCATGTTAGCGGTAAATTACCTGCGCCGGGTCATGGAGGCAGACAGGCAGTGGGGATGAAGGTGGAGCATGGACAGAGCAGTTTGCTGGGGAAGGCGAGTTACAATGAAGCCACAAATCGTGCAGAGGCCCAGAGAGTAGACAGGGGAGACCATCTGGGGGGTACGGCGGCACGGGGAAGGGCCCGGGGAGCAGTCGGGGGTTCTGGGGTAATTGTCCCCTTTGCCTTAATGGGAGTGTAATGGTAAGCCAACCTTTACTTCGCTCTTTAACCTGTTTTTGACAGTTGTTTCCATTTCGGGCTCCTTCACTCATCAGTTATTAACTTCTGATTAGATGCTTTAAATAACAGCTCTACTTTTGCTCCAATTTCTCTATCTCCAACATGCAGGTTTATGGCAGTGAAATGTGCACAGATCCTGTATTGGTTGGTACCTTGGCTTCGTCCTTCTTGGCAGAGTAGAAGCTCATTATCTGGCCACGTAGTGTGATGTAGTATGAGTGCCAGAAGCTGGCTTCATTCACCTGCATGAAAATGAAAGGTGTAAATGAAAATGTAGAGTACATCATACTTTCCGTAATACTGTAGAGATTGACACTCTGGTCTGTCAGAAATAAATTTTGTGTAATATCTGGATCAGGGCCGGCCCTAGACTTTTTGGCGCCTGAGGCAAAATTAGAAAAAAATCGCCGCCTCCCCCCCCTCCCACCCACGGCTGAGCTGGAGGGGTAGTGGGCAGAAAGGGGGTATTGGGCTTAGTGGTGGGGAGGGGGGGGCTTGTCGGACCCCCCCCCCTTCCTTTGCCTGGGTCCCCCAATCTGCGCTCCTCCTCCAGCGTTAAGTACCAGCGTGCATATGATTAAGAGGTAACGGGCGGGGGAATCACTCACCTCTTCCGCGTTCCATCGTGCGCTCCACTGACGTCACTTCCTGCAACGCTGTCCACTTACAATACAGTGGGCGGCGTTGCCGAAAGTGACGTCAGTGGAGCACACGATTGAACGCGGAAGAGGTGAGTGATTCCCCCGCCTGTTGCCTCTTAATCATATGCACGCTGGTACTTAACGCTGGAGGAGGAGCGCAGATCGGGGGACCCAGGCGAGGGAGGGGGGGTCCAACCCCCCTCCCCACCGCTAGGCCCAATACCCCCTTTCTGCCAGCTACCCCTCCAGCTCGGTGGGCGGCCCACAGCAACCATGGACAGGCGGGTGTCGCCCCCCCAGATCTGCCGCCTGAGGCAAATGTTTCACCCCGCCTCATGAGCGGGCCGGCCCTGATCTGGATGATAGGAGGCACGCTGTGTTTTCTGTGCATATCAGAAAATGTTCTGGATGATTTAGATATGTGTACAGGGCCGGATTTCTGGAAAGGCCACAAAGTCCCTCACCTTGGGAACCAGCAGCCCAAGGGGGTGGCTGGACAGGGAAGATAAGGATATAAATTGAAAAAAGGGGGGCTGGAAATGGGGAGCAACACATGGAAGAGGGGTGCTGCTGCCCAAGAGAGCAGTGCATGAAAGAGTGGTGCTTGTTACAGGTAGTAGGTGGAAAAAAACACCGCTCTCACTCCCGGTATCCAGGCCGTGCCTGACCACAGGTAGCCAGTCCACAGAACAATAGTAAGCACAAAAGATCTGCACTTAGGCTATGGGCTATGACTAAGGACCAAGTGGGTCCAAAACATGTTTCTTACTGGATATATCTATAATAAAGGTTTCCATTCGGATATTATGGGCTAAGTGCGGATCTTTTTTTTCTTACTTAAAGAGGAGCTGTCAGCCATACTATCTAAAAAAACCCCGCATATATAAGTAGATAAATACTTGCTCTACTTACATAACATATGCATTGCACTGTCCATGTTTTGATTTTAGTGATTTTCCTACAGTAAAAAAAAGAGAAAATCCTTCTTTGCATTTCCCATTTTAGCTGTGGCTATTTTGAAGCCAATCCTGATGTAATTTCCTCCCTTACTCTCCTGTGCCTGATTGTGTATGCATTGCCCACCCTTCACTATAGAAAGTGCATTGTCTCAGCATGAGAAATATTGGCCAATCAGAGAGGAACAGATGTGTGGGAGGGAAAAACAGGAAGCAAAGAGGCTTCAGCCAATCAGGCTGCATTAGTTAAGTCTGAGGGGAAGTATAGAAGCAAAAAAGGACAACCCAGCATGCCCTGCAACCTCCTTTTTGTGTACCAAATTTTGTGTTTACCAAATAAGAGTCAGGTAAACTGGGGAATGATCATTTATCAACAAGAAAAGTAATAGTGATTTTAACTTTTGGATTACCTGGTTAGCATCCTTATTACTTGTTTACCAGATAAAAATAAAGTATTGATTTTTTATTTTATTCCAGACAGTTACACATTAAGAGTGGCGCTGTTGTACATGGATAGTACACGTGTAATCTGGAAGCTGCACACTCCAGGGGAAAGGGGGGGGGGGGGCTGCACATGGAAGGGAAGCAGCTAGAAAGTTGGCCTAAGGGTGCTAAAAGTAATAGTCTAAGTCCAGCCTTGACCATGCATAAATCTTGGTTTCCATCCAAACTGTACAGCTGTGATGCACTTAATGCATCCTATAGTTCAAGACTGCAAACACCTGGCCAACTAGACTGCCCGCTGTGATTTGATAACAGTTTTTCTCAGTTACCCTCACCCCCTACTGCAATACCTGGCACTGTAATGTGTCCACCATCCCACTCGCTTCTACTCTGCTCACTACAACCTCTGACACCACCTCCTGATCCCCCAACCAAGCACAGATCTGAACATCCTCAGTGAGTGAATGGCTGTGATTCTACAGAGAGCAACATATGTAATCAGCAGGAGATACAATATGGAAACATTGCGGATCACGTAATTTTCTGAAATTCTGCCATCTGCCATGTCACAGTGAGGTTCCAGTACTTGTCACTGCAGACCCAGTCAGTGGTAAAATTGTGCTCCCTGCCAAAGCAGTCCCAGTCCTGGTCAGTGGTAAAACTGTGGTACCAGTCCCCTGTGGGAGCAGTACTAATCAGTGTGAGTAGTCCACTGTGGTCCCAGCCAATGTCAGTGGTTACACAGTATAGGGTTGGTAGAAGGTGGTGGCATACTACAGTGGAACTAAAAACTTTGAAAAATTATATTAATTTATATTCATTTGTATCCCATGTTATGGTGGAGGGGCCCATCAGAGGTGTCAAACTCAAATGTGAAGTGAGCCGAAACTGAACACTAGGACCAAGTGGCGGGCCAACGTCAATGTTTAGTGGCCACCTCCCTCCCTTATAAAGTTCTCTGGTGTCTAATGGCCCTCCTCCCTCCCTATACAGTTCCTTGGTGTCTAGTGGTACCCCTCCCTCTCCTATACAGCTGTCTGGTGTCTAGTGTTATAATTTAAGTAGGCCTCAGTTACTTGGCCTGAGTTTTATGTAAAAGGCTTGTCCGCAGTGTATGCCTTTAAAATAAATAGAGGTTTTGTGATGCAGGCAGAGGCATCTCAGGGTCTGCGTGTAGCAGAGGATACACGCAGATACTGAGAACATGTTCCTAAAAGAAGGCCATCGGACTACTCTGACCTTAACACTACACCACAGGAACAGAAAACATTGGCCATATTTACTAAACATCCACGTTCCTGCATATGGGTCAAATGCCTCATTGATTATTAATCAAGTAGGTGTGTATGATGACACCACGAGTGGGTCCACCAATAATCTGGTTTAGGGGGTGGCGAAGATGATGTCATATTTAACCCTTTCCTAGTCAGTATTAAAGGCTGAGGGAGCTACGAGAGCTCACTTCTGCTTCTTCCTTCCGCACTAGCTAGCAAGGCTGACTGGGACGACTTCTAAGCATGTTCTTCCTTTCTGTAATCTGATATAATGTATGCTGTACATAGGTAGTTTAGTGTAACGTAGTTAGGAAGAAGGTACCTGATAGACTTCAGCAGGGAGTCTCATCACGAGCTCGTAACGCAACATGAAGATTGGCATAGCTAGAAAATGATGACTGTATCTATCTGTCTTTCTGTGACTTGAATAAATAACGTGAACATTGAAGAAGCCTGAGAAAGTCTATATCCTGTTTGCGGTGTGGAGAGTCAAGTGATCTCACAGTCTGTGAGACGATGGTGTCGAAGCAAGGTGATAAGAACAGTTTATAACAGTGGCGCTGAAACCCTTCCCTGCCTAGCAAAACAGGCAGACGGGGCCGGGGCCGAAGAAGTTTTCAAGATATTCCACAGCAAAACAAGCGGAATAGACGGACGCGGACTGTAAAGCTTATCAAGCTGATACTGATAAGCTGGTGTGAGTGTGTGGGAGCCGAGCACACACGGGCTGCAATTCGAGGAAACCAGCGGCGAAACTCGTGGATGTTAAACTTTGACTGTAAGTGCACGCAGTCATAGCCTAAACCGGATCACAGGTGACTGGAAGGCTCCGAGGCCGGCTGGCAGCTGCCGCTAGAGATCGATCCGCTGAGCCAGTGTGGGTACACAGAGATGACGCTCAGTAGTTCCAGGGATCCACTGTTTCGTGGAGTTGCCAAAAGCTGGTCGAATTGGCAGGCGTACGAAGTCCGCTGCTCAGGCAAGTTTGATTTACGTTGTGATATGGCGTTATCTGTGTTGTATTTTGGTGTTATAACAAGGAGAGGATAATGTGGTCATATGTACATTCTGTGTTAAGTGCAGCATGGAGGCTGCGTGCTTTATTTATTTTTTTTGTTGTTGTTCTTTCTTCTAGGTTGGTTTTGTTTTTCTTTCTCCCCGTCCAGAGACTGGGAGTGATGCCAGCTGCGTTTTAGCCTAGCAGAGAGCGCCCCACGGAAGAGATAGGGGGGGGGGCGGCTGTCGAGCAGGTGGAGGGGAGAGAAGAAAGAGAGAGATAGCTGAGTAGACAGGAGAGGGGAGTTGAGACAGTTGTAAAACTTAGAAGTAAGTTTTTCTTCGGTGAGCTGGTTTTTTTTCTAATTAATTTATAGTTGCAGCTGAGATAATGGGTGAGGTTTTTGTTTGCTTTTCCTCCGTGCGTTTCCAGTCAGAGCTGCTAACATGCTTTTAAATATCTGTATCTGTTATGTTGTTTAGCCAGTTTGTCTGTTGTGCGTTTCAGCAGTAATAGCTGTTAATATGGTTTAGAGTTACGCTGCGCGCTTGAGTAGGTTTGAGTTATGGCAGAGATAAACGGCAGATGATTTGTGAGGAGAGAGAGGTTTCTACGTCCCTGGGTGAATAATCGCAGCTGGGACGAAGTGTGTGTGGCGGAATGCTGTTATTTTTTTTCTCTCTGCACTGTGTCATTCTGCATAAAATGTATGTTCTGTGTGAGTTTTGTGTTCTCTCCTAAGATATAGGAACGAGAGGCTGCTATGGGAGCAGCCATCTTAGCTGGCAGTCCAGGACTCAAAATGGCGGCAGTGGAGAGAGCCCGCCCCCGAGAGTCATGGCCCCCACACGTCATGGCAGGGGGGAGGAGGGGCTGGGGGATCCACGTCACGTCAGGCTGTGCTCGCGGCTCCGGGCAGAGCAGCTGAAAGGGAGGGGGGTAGAAATACAGAGACAGTCTACTGAGTGTCTCGGTTCTCGAAGTATTTCCCCAGAGGCTTTTCCCTGAGTCCATGGAAAGGAATGCCAGGATACGTGCACCAAGCTATTACTGTAACATTAGCAGGAGCACGGATAGGAAAAGTGTCCCAGCTAGGTGCAGGGACACACGTAGCAGTGCAGGTCAGGAAAGGGTCTGTACTGAGTTGCTTACGGGATTATTCCTGTAAGTGGGGCACCGTAATGGGTGGTGCAGCATGAGTTCCCAATAGAGTATAGGGGGGGACAGTGCATCAGGGGGGTGCCGGAGGTGGAAAAAAGGGCGTCGCCGCTGCTGCAGAGCGGTAACGTTTTTTTCCGGTTTTTGTCGTGGACAGGGCCAGAGCTTGACTGAGAGGTCTATGCTGGGCTGGGGCGTTTTTTTTGTGTGTGTTTTTTCGTCCACTGATTGGTCAAATATGTTTTTTCCAGTTCCTATCAATTGTAGCACAAAGAACAACAACTGACCGCAGTTCATGGGGCAATTATACAGATGATAGAATTGCCATGTACAGAGTGACAGTGTATCAGTACGGTGTTTGCCATGTGACTACCTACCATGTGGGCATTCAGGGATCTGCATACAGGCATGTGACGCTGGTATGCTTAGCCCTGCACCCTGTGTAGTTTAAGTGCAAGGTGCTCCTTCCTACAGGGAGGCAGCCGTTTTTTTTTGGGTAGTCTAGGTGGTGGCACGGCAGACATTGATCAGAGGGTACAACACACAGAACTTCTAGCAGAGCTGGTATCGCGATGAAGTTCTAGATAAGTAAATGCGATAATGAGTAAGAGCATTGCAGGCTCACCTGCAAAGCAGCATCAGGTGTGGCATCCGTAATCTGTGCATGCGACGGCCGCGCATGGACAGATAAGGGGGGATGTGGAGTGAGCTGCAATGAGGTGAGAGCTTCCAAAGGTGAAGTCCGCGGGAGCATATTTTAAACAGGTAAGTACTGAGGATAGTACTGAGGTAGGGGGGTGAAGTTTAACTCCAATCTACCAAAAAGAGTAAACAGAGTTCATGAGATGAGAACCATAACGCAATGAGATCAATTACGATATATATTGATCAATTTAAAGTGTACAGAGTACAAGCCGCAGGGCGAATCCCAAATCATTAATAAGAATTGATTTGTTTGTATTTCGATTTCAGGTGTTTGGCAATATGGAATTGAGACAGCTGCAGTGCTGGCAGCAAAGATGGAGATGTCAGTCGGATAAGCGAAAGGTTCCAGATGCCAATCTAAGTTTGGAGAAACACGAGATTCCTGAAATCGGAAAGAGACTAAAACACGAGATTCCTGAAATCGGAAAGAGATTAAAACACGAGATTCCTGAAATTGGAAAGAGACTAAAACACGAGATTTCGGAGATCGGAAAGAGACTAACAAAACTGTCTGAGCAAAGCATAATGCAAAGTGCTAATGTTTTTCTTTCCCAAGGTGGTGCTTTTATAATGAAGAGTACCGTGCTGATGGTGATCCTAGGTTGCCATTTCGTCCTAGGAGAACGAAGAGAGGGCATTCTCATGTATAATAGGGGGTTAATGAGAATGCAAGGCCCAAGCATGTTAATGTTGGGTGACAAAGGTACTAATCCTTTCACACCTCCCTCCGCTTGGCACAGATGGACCATGCAGGGACGGAGGAAAAGAGCACTTGTGCCAGGAGAAAATAAATTTCAGGGCACAAGGGGGGTGAAAGGTCTGAAGGGTCAGGTGTGCGGGCAGTGGGAATTGAATGGCAGTATAAATCTGCTATTGAGTACCACACTCCCAGAATCGACGCACCGATCCAAAGGTTTGTTAAAAGGTACATTGCAGTACAATGGGTACGTGCAAAAGGTGGAGTGTGTGATTCAGGGGTACCTTGTCTTGGTTATGCAGAGTGAGATGGTTCCAGATTGGAGAGGAACGAGCAGGAGGCGTCAATTCTCTTACCAGAGAGACGCAGGGGACAACATCGCACTCTGGAGCTACCAACAGAGAGTGCCTCTGAAACAACTATACACACGTAAAGGCTGGAAAGCCGAGGGTGGGTGGTTCTCGAAACAAGAAGTAAAAATCGAGATCAAGCCACATTTCCAGGTGACAAAGAGGGTGGGGAGAGCGGTCCCGGGGGAGGGAAAGCCCACACGGGGAACCCCATTCACACCACACGGGTCACAACAGGGGACGATATTACACAGTCCATATGCAACAGCTTATCCTCATGATAGTTGGGTAAGTGAAGAGGTACTCTTAATCGAACGATTGCAGAGAGTACAGTCTTCCCGACCTCAGGTACATAGTGTGCCTCAGGACATAAGGGGGGAAGAGGTCCAATCAAGACAGCTGGGGACATATTTTGTCAGCGAGAGATTGGACAAGGGGAGGTATATTACTTTTCCTGGAGAAGGATCTTTTGCATGGCAGCTTCGAGATGTTTGGGTGAACAAATGGAAACGGTGCAACATTCCTTTAGGCACCGCTACTTCCTTAGTTCCCACCTTAACCCGTGTCTTACACCAGGACCTGAGAGGTCAACCTTTTTTGGTGCTAGACGGGGAGGTGAAGCAAGTAGAGTTGTCCTCATGCGGGCAATTCTTGCAGAAGTACCTGCGTTGGCCGGGGCAAGTCAAATTTAGTGAAGAAGCCTGCAGGCTCAATAACGCAGAATGCGAGGCTACCATTCAAAAGATCCACCCTGAAGCCCAACCGATAGTTCCGGTGGCTGAAGGAAAGGTTTGGTTTTTTAACATAAGTTCTAATGATACATTCAAGGTATATTCTCATAATTGTTCCGATAAGGGGGAGTTTCCAAGGGGAACATATTGGGTGAGTGGAGATCCCATATGGATCCTGTCATCCAGGTTGGATGACGTTGTTTTTCAAATTGGTAAGAAAAATCTAAAATGCAAAGTTTCACGGGTAGTTCCCGTCCTGAAAGAGAACACGATATGGGACAAAGGGGAACAGGGTTTGATCCAAGACGACCACATTTTGTTACAAAGGTTAAACCAACAGTACACTAAGTTAGAGGTAAGATTTCACCATGATACAGGTGATCTTAACGAGGTAGAACACAAAAATGAGCAGGTGAGTTCCGGTCTGACCTGGTGGACAAAGGTTCCGGTGATGTTCCAGGGACACTCGGACTGGGCCTCTGCAGTTCCAAAGTTCTTTCTACACCCACTGGTCGTCTGGATGGGGATGACAACTTTAGGCATCATTATCCAGGTGAGGTTGCGTGTTAAAATTACGTAAAACAAATTAACCTGGTCCAGAGATTGGTGCCTCAAACAATCTCCTGAACCAATAGTTTAAATTAAGGGATATACAGGGTTACGGGTATAGGTTTAGTAGTACCTGTGATGGAGCTGATTGTATAAAGGCGCTCTTTTAGAAGGCACCTGGCACTGCTCCGTTTTGTAACAACCAAACGAGTTTCACTTTTCTGTGGTCATGCAAGTTTGTGAGTGATACGTAAGTGACGCAAATGCTGAGTATGTGGTATAGAGGGATTTAGAAGTAGGGCCTCCCCAGAGAGCCTGGTTACAGGAAGACCAAGAGGTCTTGCTCTCTCTCTTCCAGGGGTAATCGCCTAGAGCAGAGAAGTTGTGTGAGCACGAACATCGAAAAGTGAAACATACAAGAAAGAAACCAGGTACTGGGAGGTTCAGACGCTGAGATCTGCGGGTCAAGCCGTTTTAGGGGGGATTGTTATAATTTAAGTAGGCCTCAGTTACTTGGCCTGAGTTTTATGTAAAAGGCTTGTCCGCAGTGTATGCCTTTAAAATAAATAGAGGTTTTGTGATGCAGGCAGAGGCATCTCAGGGTCTGCGTGTAGCAGAGGATACACGCAGATACTGAGAACATGTTCCTAAAAGAAGGCCATCGGACTACTCTGACCTTAACACTACACCACAGGAACAGAAAACATTGGCCATATTTACTAAACATCCACGTTCCTGCATATGGGTCAAATGCCTCATTGATTATTAATCAAGTAGGTGTGTATGATGACACCACGAGTGGGTCCACCAATAATCTGGTTTAGGGGGTGGCGAAGATGATGTCATATTTAACCCTTTCCTAGTCAGTATTAAAGGCTGAGGGAGCTACGAGAGCTCACTTCTGCTTCTTCCTTCCGCACTAGCTAGCAAGGCTGACTGGGACGACTTCTAAGCATGTTCTTCCTTTCTGTAATCTGATATAATGTATGCTGTACATAGGTAGTTTAGTGTAACGTAGTTAGGAAGAAGGTACCTGATAGACTTCAGCAGGGAGTCTCTTCATGAGCTCGTAACGCAACATGAAGATTGGCATAGCTAGGATATGATGACTGTATCTATCTGTCTTTCTGTGACTTGAATAAATAATGTAAACATTGAAGAAGCCTGAGAAAGTCTATATCCTGTTTGCAGTGTGGAGAGTCAAGTGATCTCACAGTCTGTGAGACGATGGTGTCGAAGCAAGGTGATAAGAACAGTTTATAACATCTAGTGGTCCTCCCTCTCCTAAACAGTTTCCTGTTGTTTAGTGGTCCTCACTCCTATAAAGTCCCCTGGTGTCTACTGGACCCCCTGCCTCCCCTATATAGTTCCCTGGTGTCTAGTAGTTCCCCTCCCAATCCTAAATAGTTCCCTGGTGTCTAGTGGTCCCCCTTTCAAACTATTAAACAGTTCCGTGGTGTTTATTCCTTCATTAAAACACAAATCAGTGCACTCACGTTTCCATTCAAACCCCTTGAGAAAGTCACGTGGACGAAACCGGTCGGGGAGGAGCTACAGAGCGAGCGAGGGGAGGCGGAAGCGTGTGGATGACGGCGGTGCTACGTGGAGTATACGGCTGTGTGACCCGCGGTTCTACCAACCCTGCGCTTACCTGTATGCCTGTGATAGACATACATGGTGGAAACGTGAGTGCACTGATTTGTGTTTTAATGAAGGAATACATTTTATTGAAACGGTGCTACGCTATGTGGAGCATTTATTTTTCATATTAAGTTTTTGGTGATATGAAGAGGACAGAGATTGGAGTCCAGCAGTGACCAGAAGGGCAGAGAATCTATCTGACCGAGCATATATGATCATTTTGTATGATCATTGTAGCTGGTGAGTGCGATCACATGAGGTGTGGTGGCGGTTTGAAATCTTGAAGTTGGAGAATAGTATTGCGCTGATCAAAAGAGACTTTCCATATACTTGTTTTAAATTGAAATCTGGAATCAATTTGGATCAGCTGCAACTATAACTGAAGAGTGTGTGGGATTGCGCATAGTTGTGTATTTTTAATTTGTTTGATGTCTGAGAAAAAATGTGCATACCATTTTATGACTAGCAGCACTAGGAAAAAATCGTGTTTTTATCATTAGACTAGCGGTAGGTCTTCCCCGAGAGGACCCGGCACCGCTGTGGGGAAGTCTAGTAGGGAATAATTTTTGCACATATTATTTATACTGAAGCCAACGTCCTCCTTTGCTGCACCTGTTTTGAATGCATGTTGTGTATTTTAGTCCACAATTGTGGAGCTCTGCACATCTATTGCAGGTAGTCAATTCGGGTGCAGCCTCTGTTTGGAAGCGCTGCCAATGTCTCCTGCTGTACAAAATATATGATACTCTACCTTTCCTCCCGGCAGCAGTTTCTGTTTTGTCTCCAGGAATCCAAATACAGCCTTGTCCAATGCGAGCGTCTGAAAAACAAAAACAAAACAAAAAAACATTCAGAATAATGGGAGTAAAGTCAGGGCTACATTCCAAAATCCCTCCCTTCCACGGGAAGAACTGAAGGACGGGTAAACTTAAGATGGCCATACATTTACTGATACTGGGGCCCGATTGATCATCTGATTCAATAATTTTATCAAAATGGATAAAATTCGGTCATGCAACAACCATACCTGATCAAAAATTTGTCAGATTTCGGGACAAAATCAGTTGAATGTATTGACTGAGCAAGCTGGAAAATCTCAGTGGAATGTGGTCAGTAAGGTGCGTGGTAACGGCATACGTATCGCGATGACCAAGAAACGTGATGGACTGTCCCCCCCAAATGTAAACCCCCCCCCTCCCCAGTGCATTGTAAATCTCACCTGTCCAGCTGCCGTGACTCCTGGTCTTCTCCGCTGTCTCCCCCGAGTGCTACTAGACACCGTGTGAGATGTTAAGCCAGTACCATGTGGTATACGCACCACCATTGTGTGGCGCTCGGTGTAACGGCAGTACTTGGGGTAGACAGCTGATGAGTCCAGAAGTCGGCACAGCTGGACAGGTGGGGGGGGTGGTGAGAGGGGGGGGGACACAAATATTTTGGGGGGGCAGGTAGGTGGGCAGAATCAGGGCTGGTTTTTGAGAGATTTCATACTGAAATTGATCGGGAATTGGCTTGCGGTGTATGGGTAGACAACAGATCTTTCTCCAATCAGAGCGACATCTGTCTCTTGGTTGATCTGCCCATACATCGCTAAATGTATGGGTACCTTTACAGATGTCGCTTGTTTACCTTTACAGATGGTCATACACCATACAATTTGTTCTCTAGATCATTTAAATTCAAATCAGTTTTCTTGATTGATTGTATTGTTTTAAAAAAATCAAAACAATCCACCATACACCATACCATTTCTATTAAAATGTATCAAAAGTTTCCTCCATGGCCTAAAAAATAAAATAAAAATACATTTTGGGAAAATAGATTTTGCTGCAAAAAAAAAAAAAGACATTACATTTTCGGTACTTATCCGTTAGCCGGGCGCATCCGGCAGGTGGCGCTGTTGTTGATATATCCAATGATAGTTACTTCACGTAACAAAACAGTGAATGTAAACGCCGCGGGTGGCGCTAATTGCATTCCTAGTTAAGATAACAATATGTATATTAAAAAAGTGATTTAATTAAATGAGAAATAAGCCGGTGGCAATGGAACAGATCAAGCCGCCGGCTTCGTGTCTCGCTCTCCTACCCCCTTGCCCTCTCTCGTATAGAACACTGGCAGCCCTGGGGGGGGGGGGGGGGAACTGGTGCCCCCCCAGAGTCGTTCGTCACAATAAAACAGGCAGGATTCCCTGCCGCGACGAACGACTCTGGGGGGACACCCATGTCCCCCCCAGGGCTCTATACGAGAGAGGGCAAGGGGGGAGGAGAGCGAGACACGAAGCCGGCGGCTTGATCTGTTACATTGCCGTCGGCTTATTTCTCATTTAATTAAATCACTTTTTTAATATACATATTGTTATCTTAACTAGGAATGCAATTAGCGCCACCCACGGAGTTTACATTCACTGTTTTGTTATGTGAAGTAATTATCAACAACAGCGCCACCTGCCGGATGCGCCCGGCTAACGG
This sequence comes from Hyperolius riggenbachi, assembly GCF_040937935.1. Taxonomy (NCBI): domain Eukaryota; kingdom Metazoa; phylum Chordata; class Amphibia; order Anura; family Hyperoliidae; genus Hyperolius; species Hyperolius riggenbachi. The sequence continues at coordinate 253,585,677 of NC_090654.1, forward strand.
ATAAGTACCACATTTTCTATACAGTTAAAAAAAAAATTGGAAAGTTAAATGTGCTGGTTAAATTGCGCATGGCCACCCTAATAGTTTGAGCGATCAGAAATTCTGATCGGATTGGTTGTAAATAATCTCAGTTGATGGGCACAATCGATTATGAACAATTATAAAAATAGTCGTCCGATTGGATTTTCGTCAAACCAAAATTGGGATTTTCTTGTTGGTTCTGACAGATAGGAAGCAAAGATTGGTTTGTTGATGATGTAATGAATGATTTTTTTTTACGATCAGAATGATCTGATTGCTCGAACGATTTTTCGCTAGGAATTGGATTATTAATGGCTTCCTTTACAAGGATCAGGAGGTGAGTTATTTGGTGCAGACTAGTCACTGGCAGTGTGCCTGGGCACTAATGGAAACCACACCACATCTACCTTGTGCTGGAGCTGCAGGTGCCACAATTACACAGCAGTCATGTGACCTCGTCGGCAAGCATGCCACTGATGATGATCAGTGCAGACTTCAGCTGATTTCTTGTCTTTTTTTTTCTTTACTCTTGGTTTGGGGGGCAGTTAGGGTTAGATGCTGGGAGAGAGATGATAGGACATCCGTTTTTTATATTAGGAGAGAGTGATTTGGGGGAAAGAAGGCTATTAGTGGGAACAGAGAACAGTATTTTACACTGGGGAGAGTTTATGTTGGGAGGGGGTGATTGGTAGGACAAGGAAGTATATTTTAGTGTAGGGCCAATTTTTAGGGGGAAGCCAATTAACTCATCTGTATGTTTTTCGGATGTGGGAGGAAACCAGAGTGCCCGGAGGAAACCCAAGCAGACACGGGGAAAACATACAAACTCCTTGCAGATGTTGACCTGGCTGGGATTCGAACCGGGGGACCCAGCGTTGCAAGGCGAGAGCGCGAACCACTACACCACCGTGATGCCCCATGTGGGGGTTAATTTCCTTTTATGTTATTTAGGAAGAGTTTACGTTCAGGGAGGGTGAACTGCTACAATATACAGAGAGAACAGTGTTTATGTTGGAGGGGATAATGGATGGGGTGGGGAGAAAGGTGAGAAAAGGTGACTTTACAGAATTGCCAGCACACAGACATCTCTGGATTTGAAACCAGCAGCTCACAGTTGTAGATAGTCAAATTCACATGTTTTGACCCTGGATTGGAAACACGTGTAAAAACACTGGAAACATGAAGACGCCCCCGTTGCGGTCATTGAGTCCTGTACCACCTATAGAAACAACAGTTCACACAGGTAAGGAGTTTTCTACTTACAGGGGAGGATGTTGGGGAGATACTCGGCATTTTCGGGGGGCCATTAGAAGGATCTGGTTTGACTTCTGTTAGAGGCAGAGCCTTTACCTCCTGTATAATGAGAATAAAGAGACAGAACTGACTACAGCTGTCAGAGTAGATAAGCTGAATACTGTTATATTTTGGTTATGTGAAATAGCAAGCATTCCAAATACGGTACACTGCACTGACTTTAACCACTTTGCATACAGACCTTGCGTCCCCCTTATGGACCAGAGCAGTTGTGACATTTTAGCGATGTCCCGATTTAATCAGCAATAACATTATCCCTACTTATGACACCTAAATGAAATATATATTATTGTTTTTTTTCAAGACTAACTAGGCTTTCATTGTATGGCATTTTTTCCCTCAAACAATTTTGTATTCTATGCATTTTAATAGGAAAAAGGGAGGAAGAAAATAGAAAAAAAACACTATTTCTCAGCTTAACCAATTCCAGTTTAAAAATAAAAAGCGTTTTGTAAAAAAAAAAAAAAAACACAAATTTTGTTTGGCTATTTCTACTGTTTATAACAAAACTTAGGTTATGCTCCTGTCACAATTTATAATGAAGATATACGATTCTGAAATTATGCTGCAGTATGTATTTTTCATTATGAACTGAGAAAATACAAGTATTTTTAATGGTAAAAATCAAACTTATTGGCTCAGGGAACATATATTTCCTTTCACCAATTAGTGCTGCAACAGATAGTGCCGGAGGTTTTGTACAGGAGCAAGCCCAACCGTTCACAGCTGCGCTTCAACTACAAGACTTATATCTACGTCCTCGTGGCTTAGATGAAGTCACAGAGGACGTATTGGTGGAAAAAGTGGTTAAATAGGCACTGTAGTGACATACAGAAAAATGCAGTCAATTATTCAGGATACCCACTTTTACGGTAATTTTATCAGTTTCAGCATTAGAAACACTTATTATACTGGTATTTATAACCTCAGTGATGCTTATCCTAGGCTGCTAAGCTATGTGTAATTCTCCTTCCACAGCATTTTGGGAGACGAGACATTTTCACTGGCTTTGGAGTTCTCAGAAACAAACATTCCACAGAGATAACCTGACAGGACTAAAAATATTGCTATCTGTGGTCAATTTCAGAATGTAAATCACAGCGAGGTAAGATTTTACAAAAGGCAAACAATGACTAAATAATTTTTAAATGAATATTGAAAAAAAACTGAGCAATTTTATTAATTCGGTTATTTTCACTACATAGAAGTATGGTATTCAAAGCGTCTTTGTTGAGATATAGGGATTATATCCTGATGCTTGAAAAGGAGGATTGATAACTGGAAAGGAGGACTGATTTTTTTTCTGGGTCCAGGCTGAATCATTGCTTTTATCCGAGTAAGGCTTTACATTGATGGCTATGGACGGTCATTAGTGGCATTTATCAGGCATCATGGTCACTAGCAGGGCCTCAGGCGTGGCGACAACCTCCTCAGGAAATACACATTCCTCATAGAGACCAGTTGCCATATTTTCAAGCATTCCCAAAACTACAAATCTGACTCTGCATCATTATGTGTGCGAGCCAAAGGGTCACCTTAACAGAAGGCACCTGATTGGTTGCGCTGAGCCTCTGCCTCACAATGTGTCAGTTTTATCTGCACCTGTTTCTGTAAATCAGCCACACTGAGGCCTAGTGCTTCTTCTCTGACATACGACCAAGCTTTTCAACTATATACGAAATCTATTTTTATTTAATTAAAGAGTTAAACAAGTCACATATATGAATTACCAAAACTCTGGATGGTGTTGTCTCAGGGGCCAGGTCAGGTAGAACTTGGATTTTTGGAAGGTCGTCGGGAAGCTGAGTTGAAGGCTTGACTTCCTGTGAAGAGAAACACATTGTTATAAGGGGAGTATGCCTATAATTGTAATAAGGGGGAAGCATGGCTATATTTGTAATAAGGTGATTATGTCTAGACATGTAGTAAGGGGGAGGCATGGCTTTGCTTGTTATAGAAGGGATTATGTCTATACTTGTAGTAAGGGGCAGGCATGACTTTGCTTGTTATGGAAGGGATGATGTCTATACTGTACTTGTAGTAAGGGGGAGGCATGGCTTTGCTTGTTATAGAAGGGATGTCTATACTTGCAATAAGGGGGAGGCATGGCTTTGTTTGTTATGGAAGGGATGATGTCTATACTGTACTTGTAGTAAGGGGGAGGCATGGCTTTGCTTGTTATAGAAGGGATGTCTATACTTGCAATAAGGGGGAGGCATGGCTTTGTTTGTTATGGAAGGGATGATGTCTATACTGTACTTGTAGTAAGGGGGAGGCATGGCTTTGCTTGTTATAAAAGAGATTATGTCTATACTTGCAATAAGGGGGAGGCATGGCTTTGTTTGTTAAGGAAGGGATGATGTCTATACTGTACTTGTAGTAAGGGGGAGGCATGGCTTTGTTTGTTATGGAAGGGATGATGTCTATACTGTACTTGTAGTAAGGGGGAGGCATGGCTTTGTTTGTTATGGAAGGGATGATGTCTATACTGTACTTGTAGTAAGGGGGAGGCATGGCTTTGCTTGTTATAGAAGGGATGATGTCTATACTGTACTTGCAATAAGGGGGAGGCATGGCTTTTCTTGTTATAAAAGAGATTATGTCTATGCTTGCAATAAGGGAGAGCCATGGCTTTGCTCGTTATAGAAGGGATTATGTCTATACTTATAGTAAGGGGGAGGCATGGCTTTGCTTGTTATACAAGGGATTATGTCTATACTTGCAATAAGGGGGAGGCATGGATTTGCTTGTTATAGAAGGGATTATGTCTATACATTTAGTAAGGAGGGGGGGGGGGGGGCATGGATTTGTTTGTTATAGAAGGGATTACCGCTATACTTGTACTAAGGGGGAGGCATGGCTTTGCTTGCTATAGAAGGGATTATCTCTATACTTGTAGTAAGGGGGAGCTTTACTTTGCTTGTTATAGAAGGTGTCTATACTTGCAATAAGGGGGAGGCATGGCTTTGTTTGTTATGGAAGGGATGATGTCTATACTGTACTTGTAGTAAGGGGAAGGCATGGCTTTGCTTGTTATAGAAGGGATTATGTCTAGACTTGTAGTAAGGGAGAGGCATGGCTTTGGTTGTTATAAAAGGCATTATGTCTAGACTTGTAGTAAGGGAGAGGCATGGCTTTGGTTGTTATAGAAGGGATTATGTCTAGACTTGTAGTAAGGGAGAGGCATAGCTTTGGTTGTTATAGAAGGGATTATGTCTAGACTTGTAGTAAGGGAGAGGCGTGGCTTTGGTTGTTATAGAAGGGATTATGTCTAGACTTGTAGTAAGGGAGAGGCGTGGCTTTGGTTGTTATAGAAGGGATTATGTCTAGACTTGTAGTAAGGGAGAGGCGTGGCTTTGGTTGTTATAGAAGGGATTATGTCTAGACTTGTAGTAAGGGAGAGGCATGGCTTTGGTTGTTATAGAAGGGATAATGTCTAGACTTGTAGTAAGGGAGAGGCACGGCTTTGCTTGTTATAGAAGGGATTATGTCTAGACTTGTAGTAAGGGAGAGGCACGGCTTTGGTTGTTATAGAAGGGATAATGTCTAGACTTGTAGTAAGGGAGAGGCACGGCTTTGGTTGTTATAGAAGGGATTATGTCTAGACTTGTAGTAAGGGAGAGGCATGGCTTTGGTTGTTATAAAAGGGATTATGTCTAGACTTGTAGTAAGAGAGAGGCATGGCTTTGGTTGTTATAAAAGGTACTATTTCTGGACTTATAGTAAGGTGGGGTGGGCGGAGGAGGCATGGCATTGCTTGTTATAAAACAGATTATGTCTATGCTTGCAGTAAGGGGGAGGAATGCCTTCTCCTCTGTCATTCCACCAAGTTTCTTTAGCTATATATAAAGTAAATTTGTATTTAAATAAAGAGTTACACGAGTCGCAGATATGAATTACCGAAACTCTGACATGTGCTATCTCAGGAGCCAGGTCAGGTAGAACTTGGATTTTTGGAAGATCATCCAGAAGCTGAGATGAAGGCTTGACTTCCTGTGAAGAGAAACACAAAGACAACACAGAGAAAAATTGTTATAAGGTGAGCATGCCTATAAATATGATAAGGGGGAGGCATGGCTATGCTTGTAATAAGACGATTATGCATATACTTGTGATAAGGGGGAGGCATGGCTATGCTTGTAATAAGACGATTATGCATATACTTGTGATAAGGGGGAGGCATGGCTATGCTTGTAATAAGACGATTATGCATATACTTGTGATAAGGGGGAGGCATGACTATGCTTGTAATAAGGTGATTATGCATATACTTGTGATAAGGGGGAGGCATGGCTATGCTTGTAATAAGACGATTATGCATATACTTGTGATAAGGGGGGGGGGGGTCATGGCTATGCTTGTAATAAGTCGATTATGCATATACTTGTGATAAGGGGGAGGCATGGCTATGCTTGTAATAAGACGATTATGCATATACTTGTGATAAGGGGGAGGGCATGGCTTTGCTTGTAATAAGGTGATTATGCATATACTTGTGATAAGGGGAGGCATGGCTATGCTTGTAATAAGGTGATTATGCATATACTTGTGATAAGGGAGAGGCGTGGCTATGCTTGTAATAAGGTGATTATGCATATACTTGTGATAAGGGGGAGGCGTGGCTATGCTTGTAATAAGGCGATTATGATTATACTTGTGATAAGGGGGAGGCATGGCTAGGCTTGTAATAAGGTGATTATGCATATACTTGTGATAAGGGGAGGCATGGCTATGCTTGTAATAAGACGATTATGCATATACTTGTGATAAGGGGGAGGCATGGCTATGCTTGTAATAAGACGATTATGCATATACTTGTGATGAGGGGGAGGCATGGCTATGCTTGTAATAAGACGATTATGCATATACTTGTGATAAGGGGGAGGCATGGCTTTGCTTGTAATAAGGTGATTATGCATATACTTGTGATAAGGGGGAGGCGTGGCTATGCTTGTAATAAGGCGATTATGATTATACTTGTAATAAGGGGGAGGCATGGCTAGGCTTGTAATAAGGTGATTATGCATATACTTGTGATAAGGGGAGGCATGGCTATGCTTGTAATAAGACGATTATGCATATACTTGTGATAAGGGGGAGGCATGGCTATGCTTGTAATAAGACGATTATGCATATACTTGTGATGAGGGGGAGGCATGGCTATGCTTGTAATAAGACGATTATGCATATACTAGTGATAAGGGGGGGGGGGCATGGCTATGCTTGTAATAAGGCGATTATGCATATACTTGTGATAAGGGGAGGCATGGCTATGCTTGTAATAAGACGATTATGCATATACTTGTGATGAGGGGGAGGCATGGCTATGCTTGTAATAAGACGATTATGCATATACTTGTGATGAGGGGGAGGCATGGCTATGCTTGTAATAAGACGATTATGCATATACTTGTGATAAGGGGGAGGCATGGCTATGCTTGTAATAAGGTGATTATGCATATACTTGTGATAAGGGGGAGGCATGGCTATGCTTGTAATAAGACGATTATGCATATACTTGTGATAAGGGGGGGGGGCATGGCTATGCTTGTAATAAGTCGATTATGCATATACTTGTGATAAGGGGGAGGCATGGCTATGCTTGTAATAAGACGATTATGCATATACTTGTGATAAGGGGGAGGCATGGCTTTGCTTGTAATAAGGTGATTATGCATATACTTGTGATAAGGGGAGGCATGGCTATGCTTGTAATAAGGTGATTATGCATATACTTGTGATAAGGGAGAGGCGTGGCTATGCTTGTAATAAGGTGATTATGCATATACTTGTGATAAGGGGGAGGCGTGGCTATGCTTGTAATAAGGCGATTATGATTATACTTGTAATAAGGGGGAGGCATGGCTAGGCTTGTAATAAGGTGATTATGCATATACTTGTGATAAGGGGAGGCATGGCTATGCTTGTAATAAGACGATTATGCATATACTTGTGATAAGGGGGAGGCATGGCTATGCTTGTAATAAGACGATTATGCATATACTTGTGATGAGGGGGAGGCATGGCTATGCTTGTAATAAGACGATTATGCATATACTTGTGATAAGGGGGAGGCATGGCTTTGCTTGTAATAAGGTGATTATGCATATACTTGTGATAAGGGGGAGGCGTGGCTATGCTTGTAATAAGGCGATTATGATTATACTTGTAATAAGGGGGAGGCATGGCTAGGCTTGTAATAAGGTGATTATGCATATACTTGTGATAAGGGGAGGCATGGCTATGCTTGTAATAAGATGATTATGCATATACTTGTGATAAGGGGGAGACATGGCTATGCTTGTAATAAGACGATTATGCATATACTTGTGATGAGGGGGAGGCATGGCTATGCTTGTAATAAGACGATTATGCATATACTTGTGATAAGGGGGGGGGGGCATGGCTATGCTTGTAATAAGGCGATTATGCATATACTTGTGATAAGGGGAGGCATGGCTATGCTTGTAATAAGACGATTATGCATATACTTGTGATGAGGGGGAGGCATGGCTATGCTTGTAAAAAGACGATTATGCATATACTTGTGATAAGGGAGGGGGGGGGGGGCATGGCTATGCTTGTAATAAGGCGATTATGCATATACTTGTGATAAGGGGGAGGCATGGCTATGCTTGTAATAAGACGATTATGCATATACTTGTGATGAGGGGGAGGCATGGCTATGCTTGTAATAAGACGATTATGCATATACTTGTGATGAGGGGGAGGCATGGCTATGCTTGTAATAAGACGATTATGCATATACTTGTGATAAGGGGGAGGCATGGCTATGCTTGTAATAAGACGATTATGCATATACTTGTGATAAGGGGGAGGCATGGCTTTGCTTGTAATAAGGTGATTATGCATATACTTGTGATAAGGGGAGGCATGGCTATGCTTGTAATAAGGTGATTATGCATATACTTGTGATAAGGGGGAGGCGTGGCTATGCTTGTAATAAGGCGATTATGATTATACTTGTAATAAGGGGGAGGCATGGCTAGGCTTGTAATAAGGTGATTATGCATATACTTGTGATAAGGGGAGGCATGGCTATGCTTGTAATAAGACGATTATGCATATACTTGTGATAAGGGGGAGGCATGGCTATGCTTGTAATAAGACGATTATGCATATACTTGTGATGAGGGGGAGGCATGGCTATGCTTGTAATAAGATGATTATGCATATACTTGTGATAAGGGGGAGGCATGGCTATGCTTGTAATAAGACGATTATGCATATACTTGTGATGAGGGGGAGGCATGGCTATGCTTGTAATAAGACGATTATGCATATACTTGTGATAAGGGGGAGGCATGGCTATGCTTGTAATAAGACAATTATGCATATACTTGTGATAAGGGGGAGGCATGGCTTTGCTTGTAATAAGGTGATTATGCATATACTTGTGATAAGGGGAGACATGGCTATGCTTGTAATAAGGTGATTATGCATATACTTGTGATAAGGGGGAGGCGTGGCTATGCTTGTAATAAGGCGATTATGATTATACTTGTAATAAGGGGGAGGCATGGCTAGGCTTGTAATAAGGTGATTATGCATATACTTGTGATAAGGGGAGGCATGGCTATGCTTGTAATAAGACGATTATGCATATACTTGTGATAAGGGGGAGGCATGGCTATGCTTGTAATAAGACGATTATGCATATACTTGTGATGAGGGGGAGGCATGGCTATGCTTGTAATAAGATGATTATGCATATACTTGTGATAAGGGGGAGGCATGGCTATGCTTGTAATAAGGTGATTATGCATATACTTGTGATAAGGGGAGGCATGGCTATGCTTGTAATAAGACGATTATGCATATACTTGTGATGAGGGGGAGGCATGGCTATGCTTGTAAAAAGACGATTATGCATATACTTGTGATGAGGGGGAGGCATGGCTGTGCTTGTAATAAGGCGATTAAGCATATACTTGTGATAAGGGGGAGGCATGGCTATGCTTGTAATAAGGCGATTATGCATATACTTGTGATAAGGGGGAGGCATGGTTATGCTTGTAATAAGGCGATTATGCTTATACTTGTAGCAAGGGGGAGGCATGGCTATGCTTGTAATAAGGCGATTATGCTTATACTTGTAGCAAGGGGGAGGCATGGCGTTGCTTGTTATAGAAGGGATTAAGTCTATACTTGTAATGAGGGGGAGGCATGGCTTTGCTTGTTATAAAAGGAATTATGTATTTACTTATAGTAAGGGGGAGACATGGCTTTGCTCGTTATGAAGGGGAATATGTCTGGGGTGAGTCTTCATCTTTTTGTAGATGTAAAAGGCCATATGTTAGAGTGATACAGTTCTTTAGTTTTGCTCCTGTTTTCTGTGTACATGCCCTTATTAACTTTAGCCACACTGAGGTTTTAGTTGCTCATTTTTGCAATCCCACCAAATTATTGAGCTACTGCTTGTAAAGTCCGGCACTTTCATAGTAATAGTTAAAAAAAAATCCTAAATTTGAATTACCGAAACTGTGACAGGCGTTCTCTCAGGGGCCAGGTCAGGCAGGGGCGGGATTTTGGAAAGTCCTTCATCAAGTTCAATCAGAGGCTTGACTTTCTGTTAATGGAGGCACAAAGTTATTTAGTCAGCGCAGCAGTGTAAATCGTCACTTGTGGCACCCCCAGTGGCTGCAGCTATGCTCATTGCTTTTTGAAACATATAGGAGAAAAGGGCTTGGTTACGTCATTTGCTCATATAAACATGCAAAATGAAAAGTGCCAACCCAAAGTGTGACAACGAGCAGCATCTAATAACAGCCAGACGTTACTGGTCATATCAATGACAGGAGAATACTGGTCAGCTGGTAGATTTATCACTGGATATACAGTGGTGTGAAAAACTATTTCCCCCCTTCCTGATTTCTTATTCTTTTGCATGTTTGTCACACTTAAATGTTTCTGCTCATCAAAAACCGTTAACTATTAGTCAAAGATAACATAATTGAACACAAAATGCAGTTTTAAATGATGGTTTTAATTATTTAGTGAGAAAAAAAACTCCAAATCTACATGGCCCGGTGTGAAAAAGTGATTGCCCCCCCTTTGTTAAAAATGAACTTAACTGTGGTTTATCACACCTGAGTTCAATTTCTGTAGTCACCCCCAGGCCTGATTACTGCCACACCTGTTTCAAACAAGAAATCACTTAAGTAGGAGCTATCTGACACAGAGAAGTAGACCAAAAGCACCCGAAAAAGCTAGACATCATGCCAAGATCCAAAGAAATTCAGGAACAAATGAGAACAAAAGTACTGTAATTAAGATCTATCAGTCTGGTAAAGGTTATAAAGCCATTTCTAAAGCTTTGGGACTCCAGAAAACCACAGAGAGAGCCATTATCCACAAATGGCAAAAACTTGGAACAGTGATGAACCTTCCCAGGAGTGGCCGGCCGACCAAAATTACCCCAAGAGCGCAGAGAAAACTCATCTGAACGGCCACAAAAGACCCCAGGACAACATCTAAAGAACTGCAGTCCTCACTTGCCTCAATTAAGGTCAGTGTTCACGACTCCACCATAAGAAAGACACTGGGCAAAAACGGCCTGCATGGCAGATATCCAAGGCGCAAACCACTTTTAAGCAAAAAGAACATTAAGGCTCGTCCCAATTTTGCTAAAGAAATCTCAATGATTGCCAAGACTTTTGGGAAAATACCTTGTGGACAGACGAAACAAAAGTTGAACTTTTTGGAAGGTGCATGTCCTGTTACATGTGGCGTAGAAGTATCACAGCATTCCAGCAAAAGAACATCATACCAACAGTAAAATATGGTGGTGGTAGTGTGATGGTCTGGGGTTGTTTTGCTGCTTTAGGACCTGGAAGGCTTGCTGTGATAGATGAAAACATGAATTCTACTGTCTACCAAAAAATCCTGAAGGAGAATGTCCGGCCATCTGTTCGTCAACTCAAGCTGAAGCGATCTTGGGTGGTGCAGCAGGACAATGACCCAAAACACATCAGCAAATCCACCTCTGAATGGCTGAAGAAAAACAAAATGAAGACTTTGGAGTGGCCTAGTCAAAGTCCTGACCTGAATCCTATTGAGATGTTGTGGCATGACCTTAAAAAGGCGGTTCATGCTAGAAAACCCTCAAATAAAGCTGATTTACAACAATTCTGCAAAGATGAGTGGGCCAAAATTCCTCCAAAGCGCTGTAAAAGACTTGTTGCAAGTTATCGCAAACGCTTGATTGCAGTTATTGCTGCTAAAGGTGGCCCAACCAGTTATTAGGTTCAGGGGGCAATTTCTTTTTCACACAGGGCCATGTAGGTTTTGAGTTTTTTTGAGTCACTAAATGATAAAAACCATCATTTAAAACTGCATTTTGTGTTCAATGATGTTATCTTTGACTAATAGTTAACGGTTTTTGATGAGCAGAAACATTTAAGTGTGACAAACATGCAAAAGAATAAGAAATCAGGAAGGGGGCAAATAGTTTTTCACACCACTGTATTTACTTCACCATACAAAAGAGATGTAATAAAAAGAGATATTGAAAAATATATACATTCTGTCAGAGTGACACAATGGAATTGATAAAAAATGCTTGCTTATTTTTCACCTTAACTGTAAGGAGAGCTAATGCATGAGATAAACAAATAAGGAGAGAGAATCATGAGTTAAAGGGAACCAGAGATGAACGATTCACAAAAAATAAACATATCAGTTGATAGCTTGTAAAGAATAAATGCTCTACCTGATAATTCTGCCACTCTGGTGTGCCTTTTTGAGTGTTTTTTATCCATTATTGCTCCAGGAAAAATCCAATATGGCCGCCAGTTCATATCCCTTCTGCTTCCAGGTTATAAGCTGTTCTGGATGTGCTGTCTAGCCTCTATGAGACTATAGACAAGCAGGGCTGCTGCAGCCTTTCATCTGTGTGCTTTCAACTTTATTATTCTAGCATGCTGTGTGGCTGCTACAGTAGATAATGACTGGCTGCACAGTGCACACAGATGCACTTTCAGAGTGTTTCAGAGCTTCTTTCTCGGCAGCAGCAGCCCCTCCCATGTCATCAGAGCTCTAAGTATGCAAAGCAGGAAAGCTGAGCCAGGAGGGGGCAGGCTTGGGCTTGAAAAGACTCCACATAAGAGTGACTCAGCTGTAATGATTCCAGGTCAAACCTAGACTGAGTGCTCAGTCTGGGATTCTTATCACAGCTGATAACAGACAGATTAGGCAGAGAAGAATAAAACTAAAAGCATGATAGGTATTTACTGTCATGTTCCCACTGATAAATGTAATAAAATACATGAGGGTGCTTTCTCTCTGGTTCTCTTTAAGTCAAATATAAATTGTGAGTTAATATGCAAGGTGAGATAATTCAACAGAAAAGCTTTGCGATTCAGCCCCAATAGCTCTTATCCAATTAACTTTTCTCCTCCAACAAAAAAAACTTTTCAGCACTTAGCAATTGAAAAGTAGTAAACAGAAGGCAATATCACACTTATTTTTTGGTAATTTCTTGCTTGGTGGAAGCTTTAACCACTTCGGGACCACAGTCTTTTCGCCCCTTAAGGACCAGAGCCTTTTTCTCCATTCAGACCACTGCAGCTTTCACGGTTTATTGCTCGGTCATAAAACCTACCACCTAAATGAATTTTACCTCCTTTTCTTGTCACTAATACAGCTTTCTTTTGATGCTATTTGATTGCTGCTGCGAGTTTTACTTTTTATTATATTCATCAAAAAAGACATGAATTTTGTCAAAAAAATGACTTTTTTAACTTTCTGTGCTGACATTTTTCAAATAAAGTAAAATTTCCTATACATTTGAGCGCGAAAGTTATTCTGCTACATGTCTTTGATAAAAAAAAAAACATTCAGTGTATATTTATTGGATTGGGTAAAAGTTATAGCGTTTACAAACTATGGTGCCAAAAGTGAATTTTCCCATTTTCAAGCATCTCTGACTTTTCTGCGCACCTGTCATGTTTCATGAGGGGCTAAAATTCCAGGATAGTACAAATACCCCCCAAATGACCCCATTTTGGAAAGAAGACATCCCAAAGTATTCAGTGAGAGGCATGGTGAGTTCATAGAAGATTTTATTTTTTGTCACAAGTTAGCGGAAAATGACAGTTTGTGACAAAAAAAAAAAAAAAAAAAAGTTTCCATTTCTTCTAACTTGCGACAAAAAAAAATGAAATCTGCCACGGACTCACTATGCTCCTCTCTGAATACCTTGAAGTGTCTACTTTCCAGAATGGGGTCATTTGTGGGGTGTGTTTACTGTCCTGGCATTTGGGGGGTGCCTAATTGTAAGCACCCCTGTAAAGCCTAAAGATGCTCATTGGACTTTGGGCCCCTTAGCGCAGTTAGGCCGCAAAAAAGTGCCACACATGTGGTATTGCCGTACTCAGGAAAAGTAGTATAATGTGTTTTGGGGTGTATTTTTACACATACACATGCTGGGTGGGAGAAATATCTCCGTAAATGACAATTTTTTTATTTTTTTTACACACAATTGTCTATTTATAGAGATATTTCTCCCACTCAGCATGGGTATGTGGAAAAATACACCCCAAAACACATTATACTACTTCTCCTGAGTACGGCGATACCACATGTGTGGCACTTTTTTGCACCCTAACTGCGCTAAGGGGCCCAAAGTCCAATGAGTACCTTTAGGATTTCACAGGTCATTTTGAGAAATTTCGTTTCAAGACTACTCCTCACGGTTTAGGGCCCCTAAAATGCCAGGACAGTATAGGAACCCCACAAATTACCCCATTTTAGAAAGAAGACACCCCAAGGTATTCCGTTAGATGTATGGTGAGTTCATAGAAGATTTTTTTTTTTTGTCACTAGTTAGCGGAAATTGATTGTAATTGTTTTTTTTCACAAAGTGTCATTTTCCGCTAACTTGTGACAAAAAATAAAATCTTCTATGAACTCGCCATTCTCCTAACGGAATACCTTGGGGTGTCTTCTTTCTAAAATGGAGTCATTTGTGGGGTTCCTATACTGCCCTGGCATTTTAGGGGCCCTAAACCGTGAGGAGTAGTCTTGAAACCAAATGTGGCAAAATGACCTGTGAAATCCTAAAGGTACTCATTGGACTTTGGGCCCCTTAGCGCACTTAGGGTGCAAAAAAGTGCCACACATGTGGTACCGCCGTACTCAGGAGAAGTAGTATAATGTGTTTTGGGGTGTATTTTTACACATACCCATGCTGGGTGGGAGAAATATCTCTGTAAATGACAATTATTTGATTTTTTTTACACACAATTGTCCATTTACAGAGAGATTTCTCCCACCCAGCATGGGTATGTATAAAAATACACCCCAAAACACATTATACTACTTCTTCTGAGTACGGCGATACCACATGTGTGACACTTTTTTGCAACCTAGGTGCGCTAAGGGGCCTAACGTCCTATTCACAGGTCATTTTGAGGCATTTGGATTCTAGACTACTCCTCACGGTTTAGGGCCCCTAAAATGCCAGGGCAGTATAGGAACCCCACAAGTGACCCCATTTTAGAAAGAAGACACCCCAAGGTATTCTGTTAGGAGTATGGTGAGTTCATAGAAGATTTTTTTTTTGTCACAAGTTAGCGGAAAATGACACTTTGTGAAAAAAAAAACAATACATATCAATTTCCGCTAACTTGTGACAAAAAATAAAATCTTCTATGAACTCATCATACACCTAAAAGAATACCTTGGGGTGTCTTCTTTCTAAAATGGGGTCACTTGTGGGGTTCCTATACTGCCCTGGCATTTTAGGGGCCCTAAACCGTGAGGAGTAGTCTTGAACCCAAATGTCTCAAAATGACCTGTGAAATCCTAAAGGTACTCATTGGACTTTGGGCCCCTTAGCACAGTTAGGCTGCAAAAAAGTGTCACACATGTGGTATCGCCGTACTCAGAAGAAGTAGTATAATGTGTTTTGTGGTGTATTTTTACATATAACCATGCTGGGTGGGAGAAATATCTCTGTAAATGACACATTTTTGATTTTTTTTACACACAATTGTCCATTTACAGAGAGATTTCTCCCACCCAGCATGAGTATGTGTAAAAATACACCACAAAACACATTATACTACTTCTCCTGAGTATGGCGATACCACATGTGTGACACTTTTTTGCAGCCTAGGTGCGCTAAGGGGCCCAACGTCCTATTCACAGGTCATTTTGAGGCATTTGTTTTCTAGACTACTCCTCACGGTTTAGGGCCCCTAAAATGCCAGGGCAGTATAGGAACCCCACAAGTGACCCCATTTTAGAAAGAAGACACCCCAAGGTATTCCGTTAGGGGTATGGTGAGTTCATAGAAGATTTTATTTTTTCTCACAAGTTAGTGAAAAATGACACTTTGTGAAAAAAACAATAACAATCCAATTTCCGCTAACTTTTGACAAAAAATAAAATATTCTATGAACTCATCATACACCTAACAGAATACCTTGGGGTGTCTTCTTTCTAAAATGGGGTCACTTGTGGGGTTCCTATACTGCCCTGGCATTTTACGGGCCCAAAACTGTGAGTAGTCTGGAAACCAAATTTCTCAAAATGACTGTTCAGGGGTATAAGCATCTGCAAATTTTGATGACAGGTGGTCTATGAGGGGGCAAATTTTGTGGAATCGGTCATAAGCAGGGTGGCCTCTTAGATGACAGGATGTATTGGGCCTGATCTGATGGATAGGAGTGCTAGGGGGGTGACAGGAGGTGATTGATGGGTGTCTCAGGGGGCGGTTAGAGGGGAAAATAGATGCAATCAATGCACTGGGGAGGTGATCGGAAGGGGGTCTGAGGGGGATCTGAGGGTTTGGCCGAGTGATCAGGAGCCCACACGGGGCAAATTAGGGCCTGATCTGATGGGTAGGTGTGCTAGGGGGTGACAGGAGGTGATTGATGGGTGTCTCAAGGTGTGATTAGAGGGGGGAAATAGATGCAAGCAATGCACTGGCGAGGTGATCAGGGCTGGGGTCTGAGGGCGTTCTGAGGTGTGGGCGGGTGATTGGGTGCCCGCAAGGGGCAGATTAGGGTCTAATCTGATGGGTAACAGTGACAGGTGGTGATAGGGGGTGATTGATGGGTAATTAGTGGGTGTTTAGAGGAGAGAATAGATGTAAACAATGGATTTGGGAGGTGATCTGATGTCGGATCTGCGGGCGATCTATTGGTGTGGGTGGGTGATCAGATTGCCCGCAAGGGGCAGGTTAGGGGCTGATTGATGGGTGGCAGTGACAGGGGGTGATTGATGGGTGGCAGTGACAGGGGGTGATTGATGGGTGATTGACAGGTAATCAGTGGGTTATTACAGGGGAGAACAGATGTAAATATTGCACGGGCGAATTGATAAGGGGGGGGTCTGAGGGCAATCTGAGCGTGTGGGCAGGTGATTGGGTGCCCGCAAGGGGCAGATTAGGGTCTAATCTGATGGGTAACAGTGACAGGTGGTGATAGGGGGTGATTGATGGGTAATTAGTGGGTGTTTAGAGGAGAGAATAGATGTAAACAATGGATTTGGGAGGTGATCTGATGTCGGATCTGCGGGCGATCTATTGGTGTGGGTGGGTGATCAGATTGCCCGCAAGGGGCAGGTTAGGGGCTGATTGATGGGTGGCAGTGACAGGGGGTGATTGATGGGTGGCAGTGACAGGGGGTGATTGATGGGTGATTGACAGGTAATCAGTGGGTTATTACAGGGGAGAACAGATGTAAATATTGCACGGGCGAATTGATAAGGGGGGGGTCTGAGGGCAATCTGAGCGTGTGGGCAGGTGATTGGGTGCCCGCAAGGGGCAGATTAGGGTCTAATCTGATGGGTAACAGTGACAGGTGGTGATAGGGGGTGATTGATGGGTAATTAGTGGGTGTTTAGAGGAGAGAATAGATGTAAACAATGGATTTGGGAGGTGATCTGATGTCGGATCTGCGGGCGATCTATTGGTGTGGGGGGGTGATCAGATTGCCCGCAAGGGGCAGATCAGGGGCTGATTGATGGGTGGCAGTGACAGGGGGTGATTGACGGGTGATTGACAGGTGATTGACAGGTGATTGACAGGTGATCAGGGGGGATAGATGCATACAGTACACGGGGGGGGGGGGGGGGGGTCTGGGGGGGGTCTGGGGAGAATCTGAGGGGTGGGGGGGTGATCAGGAGGGAGTAGGGGGCAGATTAGGGACTTAAAAAAAAAATAGCGTTGACAGATAGTGACAGGGAGTGATTGATGGGTGATTAGGAGGGTGACTGGGTGCAAACAGTGGTCTGGGGGGTGGGCAGGGGGGGGTCTGAGGGGTGCTGTGGGCGATCAGGGGGCAGGGGGGGGGGGAAATCAGTGTGTTTGGTGCAGACTAGGGTGGCTGCAGCCTGCCCTGGTGGTCCCTCGGACACTGGGACCACCAGGGCAGGAGGCAGCCAGTATAATAGGCTTTGTATACATTACAAAGCCTATTATACACTGTTGCAGCGGCGATCCGGATGCCAGTAACCCGCCGGCGCTTCCGAACGGCCGGCGGGTTACGGCGAACGGGGGGCGGAGCCAGTCCCCGGCGGCTGATCGCGTCACGAATGACGCGATCGCCGCATAGCCACTCCCGCAGCCGCCCCCGCCGATGGGCGTATTGCGGTCGTTTGGGCCCAGACTTTGCCGCCGCCCATCGGCTGGGGGCGGTCGTTATGTGGTTAAAGGTATTTTATTTAGGGATGGTCGGAAATGCCAATTTCCGATTCCGCTGTAAATCCACATTCCGCCATTGCCAATTACCGATTCCGCTTTCTGCTACCAATTTCCGCATTCCGATGTGGAATTTCCACCTGACTTTAACATCGATTTTCTCAAAAACTATGAGGTCTTTTTGAAAACTTTTGTTTGCATCTTATTCACAATATTCTGTTTAATAAAACCAGAAAATGTGGTGTTTCTAGGACATACGGGAGCTTTGCTATTAACCGCTAAAGTCGGCTGGTTTTTACTGTAATGTAAAATGCAGAAAATAGGCAGATTACATTACAGTAAAAATCCGCCGACTTTAGCGGTTAATAGCAAAGCCCCCGTAAGTCCTAGAAACACCAAATTTTCAGGGTTTATTAAACTGAATCTTGTGAACAAGATGCAAAAAAATGTTCAAAAAGACCTTATAGTTTTTGAGAAAATCGATGTTAAAGTCGGGCGGAATTTCCGCGATTTCCGGCAGAAATCCGCCTACCGCACTTGCATTACTGATTTCCGCATTCCGATGCGAAAATGCAATTTCCGATCGGAATTTCGGAAATTGCATTTCCGCGGAATTCGAATGAGCATCCCTAATTTTATTGGTAAGTGTTGAAAATATTTCCTTGGAGAAAAGCTACCGGTAATAGGATATGGGCCAAAGAATAAAAGCTCAAAGAGAATCCTTGAGTAGTAAATATATAAAAAAACAACAACAGATACCTACCTTGGGAGAGGAGAGCCTCTGGATCTTAATGTGCACCCCCGCACCCCCCCCCCCGACCCCCCCAAAAAAACCCAATAATATTCACTGCTGCGCTCAGGCACACTAGTAGCTATCTGCGCAGGCTCCACGTAGTACAGTCACATGACCAGTATTACCTGCACAGTAATTTGAAGCCAAGAGCTTACTCACCAAATCAAGAGTATGTAGTTCTGAAAAGGAGGATGTATTCCCTGATGGTTTTGTATTCACATTCACGAACTGCAGAGAGTCCCCAAGGGAACGAGGTTTAGTGTCTTGTAAAGAAATGAATGAGGCATCACTGTGTGTGACGGGCACCTTATAAAATGGGTATGTTTGTGCTGAGGTGGAGGACAGCTGTGGGGTCATTTGTGGTGGCTGAGATGCTGAGAGGAAACCAGAGCTCTCCAAAGGTGGTATCTTAAGATCAAGTAGATTTGCTGTAATAGGTGTTTCTGGCTCTCTCTCTGTTTTGCTGGCACTGAAATCCAATTCATCAATCAAAGCAAAAGTTCCAGTGGTATCTGCAGGTTTTGGCTGAAGAATACTTAGTGGCTCCAAAGGAGACCTGGGGGTCGAACTCTTCAAACTTCCCCTCTCCAGCTTTGATGGGAACCCTTTCTTGTCTGAAGTCTTCCTCTTTAGAGAAGGCACACGGTAGAAGGGCTCAGGTCTTTTCTGCTCCATGTCTTCATGGCTGATGCGCCTCTGCAGGCCGTGCTCTCCCTGTTCAGTGGACACAGCAAAAGACAGCTTCCAGTTTATTTATTGCATTACATTTGTATTATATTTTTCTCTTGACATCGGCAATACCTTATTATATTAAAACTTGTCTGCTATGTAATGCTAGGCACACGTGATGAGATTTTCTGGCAGATTTACTGCCAAATCAATTATTTTCCAACAAGTCTGATCTGATTTCCGATAGATTTTCTGAGTGAGTTTCCATAGAAGTGAACGGAAAATCGATCGGACATGGTGGAAATAATCCGGCAGTAAATCTGCCATAAAATATCTCACAGTTGTGTACCAGGCATAACGTCTCTAGCCGAGGCATCAAACACGCATTCTGGTACTGTAACAAGATTAGCCTTTCAGCAGTAATTGATTTTTCTCTCTTTCCTCTGTTTTTGTTACTATTTCTAGCCTTGGTAAATGGAATTTAAAAAGCTGCGTAATTTAGTGATTCTTGTTGGCATATCAGCACGCTTTCCCTCTTCTAAATTTGATGCGTACCTCTACCCAATCTAATTTTAAATTGATTCAGCTTAGAGAAGCAAAAAAATGAAACAATGTTTGGCATAAGGAACTTATTGGTTGGTATGTCTGTATTGTCCTGT
Organism: Hyperolius riggenbachi; assembly: GCF_040937935.1. Classification (NCBI taxonomy): domain Eukaryota; kingdom Metazoa; phylum Chordata; class Amphibia; order Anura; family Hyperoliidae; genus Hyperolius; species Hyperolius riggenbachi. The sequence continues at coordinate 253,605,802 of NC_090654.1, forward strand.
TTATTGGGCCAACTCATGTATCATATAACCATATAGAAACACAAAGCACCTTTCATGTGCTAAATGTTTCTGTGTACCCAGCGGTGGGATCCCTCAAACCTCTTTAACAAGCCCTTGTTGAAGAGTACGCATGGCCATGATGGCCATGCTCCCATCCATGAATGAGCGCTGCCGCACTACGCAGGATACCTTGCGCCTGCGCAGTAGCACGGTGCCGATCAAGCTCGGCTTTTCTGCTCCGTGGTATTGTGCAGATGCGAGGCGCCCTGTGTCTGTGTAATGCTGCCGCACTCATTCACAGAAAAGAGTGCGGACACAAACTTCTGTATTGGTGGTCAGGAAGAGGACTTGTCTAACTTAGTATCTTTTAAATTACAGGTTTACTTTAACAAAATAATCCCGGTGAGCTTCTCCCACTAGTGCGACTTGATTTTTCCAAAAAAAAAAAATGGACAGTGCATGCTGCATTTTTTCCTGTGTTTGCATCTGAGTTAAGCTAAAAACATCACATAGCAAACGGGGAGCTGTGCGATTTTCTTGTGACCTACCAACTTAAATATTTTTGTGCTTATTTTTTTCACTGCTAGAAATTACAAACACAATCGCATCGTGAAACCAGCCAGGATGGGTTCACAAATTCTATTTACTTATCTTTATACAGTATGTAATTTAGATACAAACTCCAAATCTATTAGCAAAAAAAAAAACCACAACAAAAACTTCAGACAGAAACAGTTAACCTTAGTTTTCCTTTTCAGAAGTTCAAACTTCTCCGCTTGGGCTGCCAACATCTTCTCAAAGTCTTCCTGTTTCTTTAAAAGCTCTTCAACTTGAGACACAGAGTCCTGGCAAGAGAAAGTGATATGAATGTTATAATTAAGCTCTGAATTAACCAACCTGAGCTACATGACATTACTTAAAGAGCCTCACCCCAAAATTTGGATCCAGAAGATAGGGTTCTCTGGAGTTCAGCCATCCATCAGCTTGCTCTATCTCCCGACCCAGCAATTGGATCTCCAGGTTTTCCTCATAGATTTCCTTCCTCCTCTTCCAGCTGTCAGACACCAGCCCCATCAGCTCTGACAGCTCATTGACTTTTTCTGCAATCTAGAATGCCAAGGCAGATACATCACAAACCCAATGCGAAAAGGAAGTTTGTTTTTTTAGAAGTACGGAATTCCCACTTGACACCTAAAATCTTATCACAAATTTACGACATCAGTGTGAATGTAAAGCCTTAAAATAAACTGTGCGGATGTCTTCCTTGTGGCCGGTTTTACACCTGGTCATTGTGTTGGGGTGTAATGCCCCATCCACATCACAAAAAAAAAATTCATATGACCCTACGGCACAGTGCGCCAACAGAGCCATATGCATAGCTCCGCCTCCCTCCAGCACGCCCTTCACCGACCCTCGCGCAGTGACGTACTCCCTGCTGAACAGGAAGTACATCACTAGGATTCCTGGGTTTCCCAGTTGTTCCGGGCATGCACGCCACATACCACTGCCACAAGACAAGACAAATAACATTTATATCGTGCTTTTCTCCTGGCGGACTCAAAGCGCCAGAGCAGCAGCCACTAGGACGCGCTCTATAGGCAGTAGCAGTGTTAGGGAGACTTGCCAAAGGTCTCCTACTGAATAGGTTCTGGCTTACTGATCAGGCAGAGACGAGATTCGAACCCTGGTCTCCTTTGTCAGAGGCAGAGCCCTTAACCATTACACCATCCAGCCACACTGCCACCAACATATTTAAAATCCCTGCATCGCCCATTGACTTACATGACTTCTACCGTTGCTGCATTACCACAGAAGTGCGGCGGTAACATGCTGTTGACTTTGGGGCAAGGTCGACGGCCGATCGGCCACTTCTGCTGCAACTTGAAGTGACAAGTGTGCTAGACCCCATTGCCTTGCATTGTTGTTACATTACCCTGTGGTAAAACGGTAATGCAACACACACTTGTAAGGCGAGTGTAAAAGGGGCCTAAAGTACACCTGAAGTGAGAAGGATATAGAGGCTGACATATTTATTTCCTTTTAAACAACTCACACTGTCTGGCTGTCGTCCTTACCCTCTGCCTCTAATACATTTAGTCATAGACCCAAAACAAGCATGCAGATCAGTTGCTCTGACTGAAGTCTGTCTGGATTAGCTGCATGCTGGATTAGATGCTGCCAGTAAGATCAGCACAACTGCCAGGCAACTGGTATTGCATTATGACAGCCTCCACGTGCCTCTCACGTCAGGTTCCCTTAATGAATGCATCCAATGAATGCAATGCATGTTTCTCTCATGAAATAGGATATGTGGCAGCTGTAGAAATCTTACCTCTACTGACATGAAGTGATGTTTTTCCAGGAGAGTCTTTCCTGTTCGCTGCAGCTCCTCAAATTTGACCCAGTTCTTGTCAATCTCTCTCTTATATTCCTCATGTCGTTTGATCAGCAGTTCAGCCCCTGCCATGTCATTGGCCAGTTCCTCTGAGTTCACCAGAGCGTGCATCTCCCTCACCCAGACACTGGTGTAGAAAAAGCATGTGATGAAGCAAGAACTCTAATCTAATCAGGCAATAAGCAGAAAAACAGATTATTTGAATTTGAAATGCAAATTCAAGGACAAGAGGGTTCTCTTTTAACTAGTGTTGTCCGGATCATGAACGATTCGGATCTTTGATCTGAATCTATTTTGTGAGTCGAATCATCCGAATCATCAAAATGAGTGATTCGGATCACAAAAGGGGCGGGGCCATGAGCGACACGCCCCCTCTCAGCGGGCAGCGGGGTCCTGGAAGCAGAGCTGAGATGGATCGCTCTGTTGGATGGGAGCCAGCCTTGCAGGGAGACAGGTAGATGAGAGAGAGGGGACATGGGTGCCACTGCCAGATATGTATAGAGCACACATACTGGCTATAACGTGCTGCTGATTATAGGCTGTCTGTTCCGTAGTTGTGCACAGTGAACACATTGGAAGCTTTTGGCTCAGCTCAGCACAGCTCAGTAACTTTGCAGGCACTGTGATTGCAGCGCAATATGATCCTCCTGCACTGCTCTAAACAGCTGCACTTTACTTCTGGGAATGCTTTCTTTCACTGCGCGACGTTTGCATTCAAAGTACACAGATGAGCATATAGGTGAAATACATGTAAAGCATATGATTGCAGCATGTGGGTATTGTGTGCAAGCAAACATTTCTGCTCTCTGCTCATCCCTCCTCTGTCCACTCCTTGCCCTCTGTCCATCTTCTCCCCTTCTCTGTGTGTCCACCCCCCTCCCCTTCTCCTGTCCACAGCAGGGAAAGACCTGTCCTGCTATTCATTTCACCCCCGAAAGCTTCGGTAGTAAAATGATCCGAGATTCGGATCAAAGATCCGGATCTTTTCAATGATCCGATTCGAATCATCCGGATCATTGAAAAGATCCGAACTTCCCATCTCTACTTTTAACCCAATGAAGTACCTTGCAGAAATGGAGTTTAAGTGTGTGAAATATGAATCTGAAATACTCCTGAATACACAGCGTTTTCAGCAGCATACAGACTAACCAGCAAGCTCATGGTGACCCAGAACTCATTGGAGTGTGTAAGGGAGTGCAATGGTCCTAAAAGCCCCCTTACTAAGATGTTAAGAAAACAAGAGTTTGCTTTCTTAAAACAGAAAGAATTTGCGATAATTCAGGTTGGAGTGAGCTTGAGATTTCTCCCAGAGCATCACTGCTGAATATATGCAAATTAACCATTGTTACCCTTAGAAGCTAAACACACCTCCAGAACCGCTGGAATGCAATGATGTGTCAGCTTGTTAATTTGTACAGAGCCATAATAATCCAACATGCATACAGGCTGTTTCGGATTGTTTAATCCTCATCAGTGCATGGCGTGCATCAATTTGGCTCTATGCAGTAGGGCTTGTAACAATTTGCATATATTCAGCAGTGATGCCCTGGGAGACATCTCAAGCTCACTCCAACCTGAATTATCGCAAATTCTTTCTGTTTTAAGAAAGCAAATTTTTGTTTTTCAGCACCATAAATGGTGTTTTCTAAGCTCGCAAGGGCAGGGCCCTCTCACCCTTCTGGAAATAGTTATTCATGTCGTATCTTGCAATCTGGTATACTTTTTATTCATCATGTTACATTTGTCACGGTAATTACCAATTCTGTATTTTGCACCAGTGTCCATATTTGGTGTATACCATTGTCTGTATTATTATGGAGTGCAAGTCATCTGGGTGCCGTTAAATACTATTCCCCCTTCTAGTTGTCGCAACTCGGAGGGAAATGTAATTCATGTTCTGGCAACCGCCGGAGCCTGAATTACCACTAAGCGGGGAACGCAGTATAGCAAGTAATTGTGAATCGTTAAAAATAAAAAATGTAGCAGAAACTTACCTAAGGAGAGGGAAGGTTCTGGGTCGTATAGAGCCTTCCACTCCCGGTCCCCTCCACCAAGCACTGACTGTCCCATTTGAAGCCCCCACTGCGGGAACCTTCGGAAGTCTTTGGGAGACGATTCCTCCCGAACAGGCGGCTCCATACTGTGCACGCATGAGTGCGCGAGAGAGGGCGCCCGCGTGTGAGCAGTATGGAGCAGCCCGTCTATGGGAGCACTCAGGCTCCCGAAGACTTCTGAAGCCACCTTCGCAGCAGAGAGAGAGAGAGAGAGAGAGAGAGAGAGAGAGCAGTATTTGGTATAAGTTTCCCCCGTATATCTAGCCAGGTATAGATGGCCCCAGTATAAGTAGCCAGGCAGAGGGGGGAGCAGCGGGCGCACAAACAGCAGCTGAGTGGGTAATCAGTCATTCCCATGTGCTGTGTGTGTGGGGGGCACATAGAGCGGCTGAGCAGGTAATTAGATGCTCACATACCCGGGATCCAGCGCCGCATACACTTATTTCTTCCTTGTCCTGCATTCCATCTCACTGTTACTACGAGATGGAAAGCAGGAACAGGGAGTAAGTAGTACATGCAGCGCTTGGATCCCGGCAATGAGTGTATCTAATTACCAGCTCAGCTGCTCTATGCGCCCCCCATGCAGCACGTGGGGACTGGGGAGGACAAAAGGGGCCCCTTGGACCTGGTGGCAGCGGCAACCACTGCCCCTACGCCACTGCAGTGCCCATATTTCTACCAATAATGTAACCATATATGATCTGGCATGCTTCACATACAGACATCATCACTATGTCATATTACTGGAGATAAACATTCAGTGGAGTTTTCTGAACGATAAACCTGTAGATGTTACACCCTGAAAAGGGAGAATTGCAAATATGGACTCTCAGTCATAATTTATCCTCTGCCTCATGTCTATTGGGAATTTATTCAAACAAAATAATCGGCACTGCAACAAAGGTTTTCAATATAAAACTATTTCACAAAAGCTTTCAGTTATTGTCCGAGTAGAGGTCATACAAAAGTGCAGTACAAAGGCATTTCCTCCTGAACAAGTAAAGATGCATTCACTTTTCTGCCTGATCTTTTTAACAGCATAAATTCGCTGTGACACCCATTTCCAGGCACGGCTGACTACAGGTAGCCACTTTGCTATCTCCATAGAACACTTACATCAGCTCTCCGCAGTCATTGAAGTACAGCTGTACTTGCTCTGCTTGCTTCAGTCTCTCTTTTCTTTCTTGTGACTTGTTGAGCAGCTTCCCCCAGTGCTGAGCCACCTCCTCCAGTCTCTGTGTGACGTTCTTCTGAACTGGAGGGTGAATCTGACTGACATGCTGGCCCAACTTGATAACTTGCTCCATTCCCTTTTTAATGGCTGCCAGATCGCGCTAAAAAATATATACATAAAACATTGCCAATAGAACCTGGTAGAAAGGATAAAGAAAGTCAGCTGCATATAAGATGGTAGCATGAGCCTTGCCAGACAGGAGGGGATCCGATAAAGCTCAATAAATGGATAGAATCTCCCATGCCAGATCACATGCCAGCGTACGAAGAGGAGTGCTAAAGTTGAAAGATTCGAAGATTTCAAAGGTTGGCGAGTCCCATGGGGTTTATGGGAAGGTGTTCAAGAAGGCAAAAGAGACTTGTGAGAAGTCTCTCACTAAGGAGTTGGAATACGTTACAAGACAGGAAGGCAGGAGAAGTTAATTTGTGCTACAGAAGCTGCTTTTCAAATTATATTCATGGTTTGGAGGGTGTCTTATTAGGGAATAAATGGTCCAAATAGTGATTTTAGATAATTAAAGGGCACCTGAAGTAAGAGGTATATGGAAGCTGCCATATTTATTTCCTTTTGAACAATACCAGTTGTCTGGCAGTCCTGCTGATCTCTTTGGCTCAAGTAGTAACTGGATCACACACACCTGAAACAAGAATGCAGCTAATCTAGTCAGGCTTCAGTCAGAACCACCTGATCTGCATGCTTGTTCAGGGTCTATGGCTGAAAGTATTAGAGGCAGATGATTAGCAGGACAGCCAGGCAACGGATATTGTTTAAATGGAAAAATAAAAAGCAGCCTCCACATCCCACTCAGTTCGGGTGTGCTTTAAAGTGTAAGTGTAAGTGTTTCACTTACCTGGGGCTTCTGCCAGTCCCCTGCAGCTGACCTGTGTCCGCGCCATGACATACCGATCCTCCGTTCCCCCGCTGCGGATCACTTTTCTCCTCATAGTCGAAGCCGAATTCTAAGTCGATCTCCACTGCACTCTGGTCACATATATCCTTGTATGTGTTCCTGTGGCCAGCAGCGTCCGGCGCAGGCACAGTACGAGAAAATCTCTACTGTGTCTGCGCAGTATGCTCTCGGTGATGGGGGCGTGATCGGGGATGCGTGAGGCCAGGGCTGCGCAGGTGCAGTAGACACACACTGGAGAAGTGAAAGTAAGCTGCAGCGTAGGAATGGAAGATCAGTATGTCACGTCGCTGGCACAGTTTAGCTGGGGTGGGGGGGGGGGGGGGGTACCTGGCAGAGGTCCTAGGTAAGTAAAAATGTTTTATTTATTTTTTTGCCCTTTCAGTCCGGGCCACCATACACTATCAGATAGTTTAATAGATTAGACAAAGAAAAACACTGAAAATGTATTTGATTTGCACTAGGGGCATCCTATCAATATTATATAAAATACAAATAGACTATTGATTGGGAAAAGCCATTCTTTTTTCAGAACAATAGGGGGGAGGGAGAGGACAGAATTGACACTTGAGCTTAAAAGACAGCTATCGTGAAAATGTGTAAAATACATGTGTATAAAGGCTCGTACACACGTTGAATTTTCACAAATGACCCGTCGTTTGGACGTTTGAACGACCGGTCATTTGGACGTCAAATCAGGCGTGTGTACGGTCTGTCGTTCAGCTGATAAAACTGGATTTGAACAATCCGCCAAGGGGATCACTCAAGTTCAGTCTTATCAGCTGAACGACGGACTGTACACATGCTCGATTTGACATTCAAACGATGAAACGGCGGGTCGTTTGCGAAAATCCGACGTGTATGTACCTTTAACTGTACATTTGTCCCAGAGTAAATGCTCTCTAAACTTTTTTTCCTATGTAGCCATCATTTATAGTTGCTAGTAAAAATCTGACAGATCTCCCCATGGGATAGTTTCAGGATTTTCCTTATTCCATTCAAAAGCACTCCCTAGAGAACCACTCACCTCGAATCCTTCATGCTGGCTGAGCAGTGTTTGCACACCAGGTAAGTCGTAACCATAGTCATCTGTATCCACTGTGACTTCCTTCTCCTGGATCCAGCCCATCAGCTCATCAACGTCATGATCGAACTGATGGACCTGGTGTGCTGTCGTCAGTATCTGATAAACAGAAGGAATAAGTCATAATCTTGTGAGTATAAATCACATCTACAGGTGCAATACTATCTCCTCTATGATATGGCAAAAAATAAATAAAGTTGTAATATCGGTACATGTAGCATGGCCTTGTAACGCCGTATGTCGGCTGGTGAAAGCCACAGAACTAGCTCAGTCTGGACAAGTTCTGAACACAACCTCAGATCAGCAGGTTCTATATTCCTGATCATTCCCAGAGTGCACCTCAAAACCTGTGGAGACAGAGCCTTCTGTCATGCTGCCCCTACTCTTTGGAACTCCCTACCATACCCAGTAAAGACAGCCCCATCCCTGTAGTTATTCAAATCAAGACTGAAAAGCCACCTGTTTAGCCTGGCATTTCCAGACGTATAGAATTCTTTCTCTGTTCCACGACTTACCAATCAACCAATTACTGGTCTGAGCCATGCTTACGCGCTTTGAGTCCTACGGGAGAAAAGCGCTTTACAAATGTTATTTGTTGTTGAACACACAGGAGATACTCACCTTGGCTCTATTCTGTATTGCCCGGCAGAGCACATCCCACGTGCTGTTCACTTCTTCTGTCTTCTTCCTGATCCCTTCTGCCTGGCTGTGCGGTTCTTTCAGCAATCCTGCTGCCAGTTCATTCAGGGAGAGGACTTTCCCCTTACCCAGCGTCTCGATCTCCTTCACAAAGTTCTCAAACTGCTTTTCCAGGACCTGAAATGAAGAAAATCTATTTATTTGATGACTCGGCTGACACTGGGGAGAAAAACAAAACACGTGTTATCAGTTTGTGTGTTCACAAACTACAGGATTTTTTTTAACTCTGAAATGAATCTTGTGATAAACAGTCAGAGCATTAAATGTGCAGCTAAGGACTAAACACCTAAAATATAACATACAGATATATCATACCTTCCAACTTTGTGAGATAAGATAGAGGGACACTTAAAGAGACTCTGTAACAACAAAAACCTCCCTGGGGGGTACTCACCTCGGGTGGGGGAAGCCTCCGGATCCTAATGAGGCTTCCCACGCCGTCCTCTGTCCCACGGGGGTCTCGCTGCAGCCCTCCGAACAGCCGGCGACAGAGCCGACTGTAGCTTCAATATTTACCTTTGCTGGCTCCAGCGGGGGGCGCTGTGGCTGCTTTCGGCACGGAAATAGACGGAAATACCCGATCTCCGTCGGGTCCGCTCTACTGCGCAGGCACCGGAAACTTGCGCCTGCGCAGTAGAGCAGACCCGACGGCGATCGGGTATTTCCGCCTACTTCGGAGCAGACAGCCATCAGAGCGCCTGCGCAGGAGTCGGGAAGGTAAATATTGACGTCACCGCTGCACGGAGGGCTGCAGCGAGACTCCTGACGGATGGAGGACGGCGTGGGAAGCCTCATTAGGATCCCGAGGCTTACCCCGCCCGAGGTGAGTACCCCCCAGGGGATCTTTTGACGTTACAGTTCCTCTTTAAGGTATGCCCTCCAACACCCCTACACACACACACACACACACACACACACACACACGTTGCGGTAGGCTTCCATTAGTACATCCAGGACCGGTTTTAGACATTTTGCTACCCGAGGCAAACTTGTGAGGATGCGCCTCACTGGAACGATCGCACAGCGCACGACAATTCACTCTGCTTCATTTAAGGTTCTCACATGACATGCTGCAGCTCAACACAATAGCACACTGGCTGGCTGTGAGTCTGTGACAAACACACTGCTCACCCTCAGCCACTCCATTCCTCCTCAGGAAGGTACACACACAGTACAAAAATGCTGCCCCTGAAATCCCTGCGCCTGATGCAAATGTTTCACCTTGCTTCATGAGAGAACTGGCCCTGAGTACATCTGATTAATGTAACCATATTATTGTTGTATCTTCCGGCTTGACTGCTGTGGCTTACCGTATAACACCACTCTTCACGTAATAATATTAATAAATGCGCTTTTGATGTTAGCTCTTTCATAACATATGAGTATGTGGATCGAGCAGCTGCTAGTAGCCTCTGAGGCAACTGATTGGCTGCTGGGAGCTGGACAAGGCAGGTGGGGCAACCCAATGGTTTAACTCATAGCAGCATTATAATATTGCAAACATATGCTCAGTAAAGATAAACTACTGTAATAGAAGTAACACTCGTTTCTAAAATAGTGCCAAATTGCTTTTGGACAAAATGACCACTGATCATCACCTTAATGCCCTCCAGATCTTGCCCCAAGTCCTCAGAATCTGCAATCGTCTTCTTGCTGATCAGCCAGGCCTGTATGATGTTCGCTTCTTTCAGGTACTGGAAGTGCTGATACTGCTCCTGCAGCTGACCCCTGCGCTGCTCCGCTTTCTCCAGCAGGGAGCGATATTCCTCCAGGACAGATTGTAGTTTTGGAATCACTGAAGAACTGCAAGAGATAGGAATTAGCACTCACTGAAGAAATCTATTTGTAAGTCTCAGACAACAAAGACACTGAAAAAAAATCTGTGCAAATTCTTCAAGGTCCAGTTCAGATAGGATATTTATTTTTTTGTATTTACTAGGACATTATTTAAAAATCAATTATGCATTAAACAGTTTTGTGAAAAACGCTACACTCAGTTCCCCTTTGCTGGAGGAGAGTTAGCCTTGGGTTAGATATATCAGGTACTTTTCCATATCTCTTTTGATGCTAAAATGTCTGCTTGCATGTTGGGTGGTATTGGTATTGATAATCGGTAGGCCAGTGCCTTGCTAACTAAAAGTCCCCCATTCCCAACAGCTTTGAGGTGCCCATGCATCTAGCTATGTATGGGCACATTGACTAAGAGAAAGATCTCTCTCTCTGATCTGACAGAGATCTAAACAATAACATCAGGCCTGGATTTACATCACAGGGGCCTACAGGCACAGTTGTCTTGGCGCCCTAGACTTCACCCTCCATGAACCTACAAACCCCCACCAAACCGTTCTGCAAGTGTGCTGGCTAGCCCAGCTGGTACTTCTCCCTTACTTCCCTTGCCCATCGTAGGTAGCTACACGTGTCACTTAGTATTAGGTAACCAGAGCTATCCTCTGTATTAAGTAGCTAGAAGTACCCCCAAATATTAGATAGCTAGAGGTGCCCCCAACTGAAGGGAGATCTCGTCAGTGGAATACAGAGACCTTGGTGAGTAACCTCTCATTTACACTCGGGACTTTGCATAGGGAAAGAGGGAGGCACTTGGGGAGGAGAGCGAGCTGCCTTTCCATTATCAGGTGCCTGTAGGCACGTAACTACAGTGTCTTATGGTAAATCCGGCCCTGAATAACGGAAATTTTAGAGCGCTCACGCACATACATCAACGTTTTATCAAACTATACAGTCCGTACTATAACCATAAGAATCAATGAATTGGTCTGTATGTGGATGGAACGCTTCCCAGCTGATTGTGATGATCAAAAATAGTACTAAAACAAAATAGAATAGTGTATACTAGCAGTAGGAAGTAGGCCGCAGTTCAATGTCCATCAGTTTTAGGCCTCGTTCACATCAGGGCCGTTTCTGTGCGCTTTTCACAGCGCATTGCCCTGTGCGATCAGCAAGGTATTTATTTTCCCATGTAACTAATGTAGCTGGTTCACATCTATGCGCTGCGCTGAGCAGCGTTACAAAAACGTAGTGTTGCATGCATTTCTGTGCGCTGAGCTGTAAAGTGCACATCAATGCAAGTGAATAGGTGCGCTTTTTTAGCGCACAGAAGCGCGTACAAGCGCATAGAAGCGCATGCGTGTTTTACCCCTAATTGAAGAAAAAAAATACATTTACATACAAAAACAAAGTTTTATTGACAACTGCTGCTGCTACAGTAAGCAAAACGTGTTTTAAAGAAGCCCAACGCACAGAAACACGCACTAAAGCGCGCACAAGCGCATGCGTTTTTTACCACGCGCTTTCGCACGTTTTTTAGCGCAGCAGATGTGAACGAGGCCTTAAGGATGAAGAAAAGATCAGCCCCTGATGAGTTGCTAAGCAACGAAACGTATTGGCGGGAGCTACAGAGCGACGTGGCCTTGCGTGGTGACGTGCCGGACTTAAGCATCACAGTATATACCTGGTTTTACTTTTATGTAGCGACAGCTGGTTTTTGAATGAGCAGCGAAGCATTGCAGCTGACACCTACGGTGGTAAGCCTAGTGCCTACATATGCTGCTTGCCACCACATTAGGCCCAAGCTTGTAAGTGGCTTACTGTTACTCACATTTTTCCTTGGAGCCTGTTTGTACTTTTTATCAATTTTTATAAATAAAATTATGTCCTTTTTTTTGCTGCTTTGAGTGCGCTTTTCTATTGACATTACCAAGGTACATTGGAACAAGAGTCGTGCAGTTTGCCAGCAAGGCGGTAGGGTGGCCTACATCCCAGATGCTTAGACAGACCCTGATCAGCCACGGATTCCAGTGAGTTGGGACACAAAGGGGGGAACCCGGCTGTCTGTATGCCTGTCTGAAGAATCTATCTGTTCACTTTTCCTCAGCCTGAAACTGATGGACAACTGCGGCCTACCCCCTACTGCTAGTGTACACTATTCTGAGAGCGGTTTACCACTTATTTTGTTTTAGTACTGATAGAGATCTGTTGGCTGCCCATACACTGTAGGCTGATTACTGATCAATTTTAGCTTGAAATCTCTCAGGAATCGGCCTAGTGACGTAGCTTCCTGGCTGCCCTTTAAATGTTAATGTCAACTCTTGGTGCCTGTGCATTGTTATCCCACCTGCCCCAGCTGTGCAACTCCCAGTCTACTCGGCTTTCTCCCCCGAGCACCACCGTCACACCGACCACCACCACACGGCAAGAGGGGGAGACAGCAGACGAAACCGGGAGTCGCCACAGCTGGGGCCAGTGAGATTTACAATGCGCGAGCACCGGAGGGGCACATTTGTGGGGAAAGTGGCCGGAGGTCCATGGCGTTTGGTCATCGCAATATTGCATACCATTAACGACGTACACCCGAGCAACCATATTGGACCGAGATTTCCCAGCTTGCTCGATCTATGCATTCGACTAACTTTGGCCCAAAATCATTCAAATCCTCGATCGAGCATGCTTGTTGCGGCACCAATTTTCATCCAATTTGATAACATTTTCGAATTGAATGGTCGATCGGGCTACAATATTGTTAGATGTATGGCCAGCTTTAGAGGGTTTTACATTGATCGGTTTCCCAGGTTGCCGGATTGCATGTAGTTTGTAAATGGGAAAGGTTAATACTGACATTGGCCTCAATTCACTAAGCTTAACTCCTGTCTTTAATAACTCTTCCGAGCTGTTTTACAGTTATCACCATGGTGATATCATTGTGATAACTGTAAAACAGCTCAGAAGAGTTAATAAAGACAGGAGTTAACCTTAGTGAATTGAGGCCATTGGCTTTATTTGGCCACTCCCACATCACCTGCCCTTATTTATTAAGAGCTCTGCAAGGATGAGCACACCTTCTGAGTATTAGCATATCTCAGGACTGAGGCTTCTTTTCCACGGACTGTTGATAGGCAGTGAAATGCCTCTCAAACTAACAACTGCTAACTGCTGCATGGTAACTGCTTGTTGCTGCTTGGTAACTGCTTGCTGAGCACACAATTCAACAGCCCATGGAAAAGAGGCCCTAAGGCTGGTCAGTGAAAACAATTATAAGTTGATGCAGGATTATGGAAATATTGTATGCAAATATATACAGCTTGAAAAAGGACCAATTGAATCCCACCATGGTGGAATTTGACAAATCATTGTCAAGTTGCATGTATTTGCATAAGCCTGCATGAACTCTGAATCCTCTGCATCTCACTGACCATCCCTACTCAGGACATGACAACAGGTATCTAAAGTACAGCCTGTAGGCTAGACAGGATTCCTGCAATCCACCAGTATAGTTAAATGTTATGTGGTGAGCCTATAGCAATATCTTAGGGTTGTTGTTCCAGACCTGCTCCAATCCCTTCATTACAGAGGCATCTCTGCAAATGAGCTATATGTATACCTGTCCAGTTGTGTGAATTAGGAAATCTTCTAGATGTAGGGCGTATATTACAGTCAGGATATCAGTATTCTTAGAAGGAGGCCAGTAATTGTAGTCTCCATATCTCATTTATGAAGATTTACTTAAGTTTTAATATGTTGTCCATCTAAAGCCATTCTTGGGAGTTGGAGTTCGCAGGTAAGGGGGTCAACTAGCAGACACCTCAGCAGCGGTGGACAAGAGGTCAACAAGTACCAGATGCCTAGCCCATGAGTAAATGCAGCTTGTTAGTGTCACTATCTCACCTTTCTGGGTGCTCATTGTCAGTCTGTAAGTTCCTTCCCGTCTCCTTTAATTTCTCAATTCTGGGGGAGAAGCCTTCGAGGTCGCGTATGGTGGTATCTAGTTTGCGCAGCAGTGCTTGCGTGGATTCCTCATTCTTCCCATTGTCAGGCGATTTGATGACAAACCCTCTCTCTGCCATCCATGCTTCAGCCTCTGAAAGCTGATTAGAAGAAAAGTAGTCACAGGCTGTGCGGTAAATCTAGAGTGGTCCTCCTTTTATGCTAACCTTCTCAATGAATGTCTATCACTGACTTCTAGTTCACAACAGAGTCATATCCAAAGTCATGCTTTGTCTTCAGATCACTTCATGACTCCAGTCTATATCTCTCGTCTCATACACAGATATATTCCAAACCTTCCCGTCCTTCTCCACTGATTAACTAATGTCTTCAATGTATCCCCCTTCAATGCAAAGCCACAAAACTTCTCCCAAGCTACCTGTGTCATTTTTCTCTTCTTATAAAACGTAACCCTACCTTTATGATTAAACAATCCCTCAAACTCTATTTTCTTCATAACTGCCTACCCATGCTTTGCTTTAAAACAAAAATGAAATGATATTAAAGCGGATCCGAGATGAAAAACTAACTATAACAAGTAACTTGTCTATATATCTTATCTAAAGTTTAGATGGTTTACACAGCAAATCTAGCTGCAAACAGTTTTAATAGAATATAATTATGTATTCCTGTGATACAATGACAGCAGCCATGTTGTTTGTAAACATTACACAGAGGCAGGCTTATTTGTATTTTGAGCCATCAGCCTAATCCCCTCTCCTTCTTCCTCCTCCCCTCAGCCTCTGAAATCAATGGCTAGTAACACCTCCCCCTCCTCCTGCCCAGACTGAGCTCCCATGAGCCCTTGCTACTGCCAAGGCTCTCTGAAAACATGTGGGCGTGGCTTTTTTAGTTTATAGGGAATTAGAGTAGTAAAACAAAAACAAAAAAGTATTTGGCTTGAGGAATGCCCTATAAACAATAGGAAAGGAAAACAATTATGCAATGTGTAAAAGTTCACCTCGGATCCACTTTAAACTAATGACATAAACAATTGTATTTACAGTCCTAATCCTAAATACTACTTTACTAGAATCCAATAGCTTTATTTTGTATTTAAAGGGTAAAATCTATATTTAAAGTTTTGATTGTTTCAGGTACACGAGGGGAGATTTTTATTTTATTTTATTCAGCTCCCACACAAGCAAATGGTCAGCTACTGAATTTGTTATTTGTTCCCTGCACTCTGATTTTTTTCTCAGCCACACAGCATTTTACAACCTCAAATTAGTTATCAGTGAGAGCTACGCTACAGTCTGACTGCAGAGAAAATGTGATGTAGAGCCCTGGATTTTTAACCCTTAAGGTGGCCACTAACGGTCCAATTTCTAGCGAAAAATCATTCGAGCGATCAGGTTGTAAATAATCTCCATTGGTGGACACAATCGATTATGAACGAGTGAAAAAGATGTCGCCTGAATGAATTTGTCGAACCAAAATTTGGATTTTCTTGTTGGTTGTGATAGATAGGAAATAAAGATTGCTTCGTTGATGGTGTAGTGAACGATGTATTACAATATTTCACTTCCGATCAGAATTTGTTCACTCGAATAATTTTTCGCTAACAATTGGACCGTTAGTGGCCACTTTTACAGTGAGAAATATAAAAGAGGAAGTCAGCCTAGCTCTAAGTAGGATTTGGAATGTATACAGGCACTCCCCTAATTACAAACAGGTTATGTACTGGGGGATGGTTTGCAAGTTGAATTTGTTTGTAAGTCAAGTCGAGTTATATGTGGTGGAATGTGGATAAATGATTTACTTTTGGACAAACTCTGGATTTGGACAGCGTATAAACTATGTGGGGTTTTTTGGGGGGTTTGTTTTTAATGTACTTTTAATTTGTTTTCATCTACTTGGAACAGTTTATACAATACTGTAACACGTAACAACAAAATATGTAACAATAACAGTATTGTATAGTTTGGACATGGGGAAAACTTTGTATATATGAAAAAAATGAACTTGAGTCAGTTATAACTAGGATAACATCTGTAAACACATTTGTCTCACCATATAACCCTCTAAAGAAAATTTAAACTACAAACATTTTGTGTGGCTACAAATATACTACGAGCCTCAAAGAGCTTTTTTTGTGACTGTCTCACAGTTATAATCTAAGCACCTAAGTAATTTATTGTGTAGCACTGCACAATATATTGGTGTTCTACATAAGAATAAAATAATTCAGTATTCTAAATAGAAAAACATTAAAGTGGAGTTTAAAGAAAACTTGTACTGCACAAAAGTTCCCCTGGGGGTACACCCCTCAGTAGGGGGAAGCCTCTGGACCCCATCGAGGCTCCCCCCCCCCCCTCCTTTGTCCTACGGTGATCTCACTGCAACCCACGGAACGCACAACCGACAATTTGTCAGGCTGTGCAATATTTACCTTTTCTGGCTCCAGCGGGGGCGCTGTTGTGGCTCTTCCCACGGAGATAGGCGAAAATAGCCGATCTCCGTCGGGTCTGCTCTACTGCGCGGGCGACTTGCGCCTGTGCAGTAGAGCGGCCTGACGGAGATCAGTTATTTTCGCCTATCTCCGTGCAGAGAGCGGATACTGCGCCTGCGCTAGAGCCAAGGAGGTAAATATTTACATCGCCGCCGCTTTGTGAGGATTTTCGCCACCGCCGTGGGACCGAGGAGGATGGGGAAAGCCTCAATAGGATCTGGAGGCTTCCCCCACCCGAGGTGAGAACCCCCAGGGGAGGTTTTTCTCATTACAGATTTTCTTTAAAGTGAACCCGAGGTGAGAGTTATATGGAGGCTGCCATATTTATTTCCTTTGAAACAATACCAGTTGCAAGGCTATTCTGCAGGTCCTCTGCCTGTAATACTTTTAGCTATAGACCCTGAATAAGCATGCAGCAGATCAGGTGTTCCTGACATTATTGCCAGAACTGACAAGATTAGCTGCATGCTTGTTTCTGCTGTACTTCAAACACTACTGCAGCCAAATAGACCAGCAGGGCTTCCAGGCAACTGGTATTGTTAAAAAGGAAACAAATATGGCAGCTTCCATATCACTCTCACCTCGAGTTCACTTTAAGAAAATTGAAGCCATGAATGTGTGTGATGCGTTAGAAGACCTCTTTCCATCTCCTTCATACAGGCATTACAATAGACAGCCTTGTTACCTCTGTGAGGAACTGCTGGGCCTCACAGGCCTGTGTCAGCCTTTTCCTCCTGCGGTCAGCCTCAGCCTTCAACGTCTCTGCTGCCACCTCCAACTGATGTAACCGATCATCAATCTCTTTACTAGCAAAATGTTTGCCTCTGACCAGCTTCCGGCCAGTGCCCATCACAGCTTTAGTCAGAGCTTCCCGGCTGCTGATCTCGTTTTCCAGATTCTGAAAGCCAGGAGAGAAAAAAACTGAATGTGAAAATTACTGTTTTCCACATTTTCTTTTTGTATCATTTAAAGTGTCCTGTGTAAATGTGATAAATAACCAGGAAGCACAGAGTGCACATATCAAGTGCACCTAAATTAGGGAATACTTCCGCAAACAAAAGCTGTGTGTGAATTTCCCTTACAAAGACCTTTTTTTGCATGCAGTCTTCATATGGAATCAGTCTTTTATCACCTTTGAGACTGACTGAAGAGCTGTTCAAATGAACAGTGCTGACTCACTACTCTCATAGGCAAACGCAGGGGGGGATTACAGCTGCCCAGAATCCCCCCTCAGACCAGGGCCCGTGTCTGAGGACAGGCACAAGTTGAGACACCAGAATATTTGCAGGTATCCTGCAGCTCACAGCGCTGCCCCCTTTCTTTCCTTGCTACAGTTAACTTTGGATGGAGCAGCAGCGTGTGTGCAGAGTATGGAGTGGGGAACTTAACAGAGTCAGGTATGAGCACAGCCCAGTGCCCTGCTGCCTGAATGCTTCACTTTCCCCTTCATTACCAATGTTGGCTGTCATCATTATTATCTGTATCCAAACTGCTCCTGATCGATCCCATTGTCAGTCGCTCGGACGGGAAATTGCATTATGTGTACCCAGCACGATGTCCTACCATATTATTATACTGTATTGTGTGTGGCTGAGGGAGACCTTTCAGGAATCCCCCCCCCCCCCCTTTAAAATCCTGGGTTTGCCCCTGACTCTCCATACATCTGACTCTAGAGCATACATTTCAAACTCCGGCCCGTGGGCCAGATCTGGCCCGCAGAGCCGTCAAATTTGGCCTGCAAGTGGTTTCCCCGCTTTGCATTATGATTGGCCACATGTAGATCACCATCTACATTGGGGGCGAAGCCCTAGATGACCAGGGAAGCCATATGGTGGAGGGAAAAGCACTAGACACCAAAGAACTGTATAGGGAAGGGGGGGGGGTCACTAGACACCAGGGAAATGTTTAGGGGAAGGAGGGGGTCACTAGACACCAGAGAACGGTTTAGTGGTGCGAGGAAGTATCACAAGACACCAGGGAACTGTTTAGGGGAGGGGGGGTCACTAGACACCGGGGAACTGTTTAGGGGATAGAGGAAGGTCCAGTAAACACTAGGGAACTGTATAGGGGAGGGAGGGGGGCCATTAGACACCAGGGAACTATATAGGGGAGAGAGGGAGGTCCACTCAACACCAGGGAACTGTATAGGGGAGGGATGGGATGGACAGGGGCACTAGACACCAGGGAACTTTTATAACGGAGGAATGTGGCCGCTAGACATTGAGGTTGGCCCGTGACTTGGTCCCAGTGTTCAATTTCGTCCCACGCTGCATCTGAGCTTTATATTCCTGCTCTAGAGTAAAGGTACTCCCCTTTTGGAGGAGTTTACGGTCACAGATAACCCTTTAGTGTCTGAAGCAAAAGGTCAATGTAACTTATTCCCTGTGCAGAAAAAGGGAATGTTCAGAATTTTCAAAAAGGCAAGAATGACAAGTCCCATGAAAAAGAGTCAGCACGTTCTGCAGCTCTGGCCAACAAGGCAAACTGACATTTTGCATAGTAAACCAATGTTATTTAGGCAGAAATTAGATGTAGTGCAGGAAAGTCTAGCTCAGGCTTGCTTTAAAAAGAAAAAGCTGAAAAAGTACATTGTTCATAAACTATATAGTCAAATCAAATTAATCAATAATCTGATGAGCTATTTTCAGCCACTCATTATCAATAGGTGAATAAAGGTCTGTACACACGCTAGATTAAAGTCAGTTGAGTTGGTCAATAATAACTGCTTCTGACAATAATCTGGTGTGTGTACAGTAGCTCCTGATTGCCGGCCAGCCATCGATTAGGCGGATCCATTCAGCCAAGTGACAGCCAAAAGCTTTGTTCTCCCCCTTGCCCCACCCACTATGTGAGATCACATCTGCACTGCTCCGTCAGCTTCCCCCCCCCCCCCCGCGCATTGCAACAGAACACGCCGCTGGCCTGCGGGCTAACAACATATCTGTACAGCCATGTAATCTCCTTAGACATCTGCTGTAGGATGCCACATTGCTGACAACTTGCACATGACCAATGAGATGCTAATTTCTGTGAAAACTGCGTGTAGTTTGGAACTGGCCAATCCAAATCTTCAGCTACTGCCTTTGATTGGTCCAGTGCCAAGCTTCATTAGGTTAACAATACATTTCTAGGAAGTTTGAAAAATTAGCATGTAATTGATCACCTCTGTTTATCGTATACACGCGCAAATAAGCCGACCCGACGTATAAGCCGAGGTACCCATATTTCCCTCAGAAACCAGGAAAAAATGATTGTCCCGAGTATAAGCCCCCTCCCCAGTAGCCAGATGTGCCCCAGTAAAAGTCATCCCCTCTATCCATAGCCAGATGTGACCTAAGGATGATACAGCTGTGTCTCAAGGCGCCTCTAGATGGTGTCATAGTTTTGAGAGATAGCGATTGCCACACAGGAAGAATCCCCCATCACTTCACTGCTGACACGTTGCTGGCACGCTCCGTTCTACAAGCCAGGGGACACAGTTTTGAGCAGCGCGCTCTGCACACCATGTTGCAGGGGATTCGGGGGAACAGACACAGCAGGGAGCCAGCTGGTCAGAGCAGGATCACTAGTGCAAGATCCTTATGCTCCTCTGCTAGTAAGAAAACCTGCTCCCCTGATTTACATATAAGCAGAGGGGGTAACTTTTCTGCACATTTTTTTGTGCTGAAAAATTAGGCTTATACATGAGTACATAAGGTATTTAGTAAGCTTTCTAGCGTGTTAGGCCGAGCCTGGTCAACTATTACCTGTGCCTGTGAGCCAGAAATGTGTCCGAGCTACAACACATCAACCAAGCTCACAGCATGTGGCAACTGAACACTCTTATGCCTATTGTGCAATAGGGTAGCAGCCACACTGCCTACATGTTCCTCTGGGACTGGGGCTATCCAGAGACAGACTTTGCCCTAGAAATGTAATCGTGCATTTTCATTGGACCAGAAATCATTTCTGGAAGCCATTTTAAGAAGGTTCATAGAAACACAAAGGATTTGGGGGCTATTTCAAAAAATGGCACTTGGGTATTTAAATGGATCTTAGAGATCCTGAACAGCAGAGATCTACTTGTTTCCCGAAAGATAGTAGTGGGGGAAAAAATAAAATAATACACTTCAAAGTAAGAAGTAAAAAAAATAAATAAAAGAAAGACCAAGAAATGATTGATCTACATCATGTAATTTGTTCACGCTGTTTGAATCTATAAATGAGGTCATCATCTTTACTGCTGGAAGACAAGAAAAAAGTGGATAGCACCAACTGCCATTATCTATAAACACACCTAATACCAATGTGATAAGACTAAAAGGTAGCGTGTGTGTGTGTGTTTACAGTACCTGCTCCTGCAACAGTCCCTGCGGCGTTACTTACTATTCCCCCTCCAGGCCCGCGTGGAATCGTTATTTGGGCTCTATCTCTTGATGGCACCAAAATTACTGACTGAGCACCGCTACAGCCACAATTCCTATTACAGCCTAGCCTATGGCACCGCCCGGTGATTTATAAAGCGCCTATATATACATATATGCACAAAGGGAGATTCTGCTTGCTTGGCAGTTGCAAACAGCTGTTATTTTTAGACAATGAAAAGAGGTTCACAGACAGGAGACTGCCATGGCCCTGACATCTCCACAATATCAGGCACACAGAAGCCCCTGATGATCTATACGAGAAAAGGTAAAGATTTCTCGTGGGAAAGGGAGTATCGGCTACTAATTGGGATGAAGTCCATTTCTGTTACTTTTGATTCTTCCCATACTACATGATTGCAGCTTCTACCTCGTTCTCCTACATAATGCAGCATGGCAATCACCTGGTGCTTCTCCAGCAGAGCTTGTGCAGTTGTGAGGGACTGTCCACACTCCTTGGAAGAGGCAAGAGGCATCTTGTCTTGTATCCACGCCAGCTCATCATCAATGTCTCGGAAAAACTGGTCAAGCAGCTGCTTGCCTTCCAGAGCATCTCGGCACTCCTGTAGTGGCTCATTAAGGTTCTTGTACCTATTAGCAATAAATGAGACGTTATGCACAGAGAAACTGTGGCGTATTTATGACAAGTAGAGAGAATAAGCATATGCAGAGCACAAGGAACAAACTAAAATATGAAGTCTAGATAATAATACTAAAGACAATAAATAATGTCCTGGGGCAGCAGCACAATTTCTGAATTGTCACCAGTAATGGTGCAGAACGATTGTCATGGCCAACGATTAGAGTATGTAGTAGTCTAAAGACTAGAGGCTTTCCTAGTTATAAAACTTGGCGGTCAATCCAGCAGGTGCCAAAAATAGAAAGGTCATTTGTAACATTTAATTATTTCTTGGCTTAAAGTAAACCCGAGGTGAACATAAACCAATGAGATAAACAACTATTTATTCTCCCAGTTCAAAAAATGACTTTTTTTTTTAGATATCCCACGGTTATAATTTTTTTTTAAACATTTACACAGTAGATTGAATGTTTTGTTGTCTCTACTCAGTGGCAGCCTAACAAGTGTCCCTGACTGAAAGTACATGAACTATTGACCTTTTTTTTTTATCTCTCCCTACATTCAGAAGTTGAATTCTGCAAGGAAAACTTTTATGGCTGTAATTTGCTTATCAACAAGGTTTACTACATTCCTGACAAGGTACTGACAAGACAGAAGCTGTCACTTCCATGCCTGAAAATTAGCTCTTTCAGACAGCAAAATAAAACAAGTAAAACAGCCTGGTTATAAGTATGTTTTGCCATCCACAATCACCTGTTTATCTCATCATGTCACGTCACCTCAAAAAAAACGTCAAAAAAACCCCAAAACACTATTTCTTATTACTTGGTGTTTACGTTGATAAACACAAAACTGCGGTAAACTCAGCAACATAATATATTTTTGTAGCATGATTTTGTCCCTCTCACTGGTTAAATCACAGGATGTGCATGAGTGGTCTAATTATTTTGTCATCCTGAACCGTCTTGACCTGTTTATGGCTGTTTTTTGGAATTTACCGTACTTTATTTAAGTGACGGATTGTATTTTCTTATTCCATCTTTATGTCCATTCACAAACAGACCTAAGCATGGATTACATTTGCTCTCAGGAAGATGAAAATAGATGTAAACAACATGGCAGCTTTAGGATAAAGATGACAGAGACAAATTGGTCATCATCGGATATATATATATAGACAACACACAAATGTTTTACATATTTCTAACCTGTGAACTAGAATCCTAACTCTGTCTTCTATTTCATCTGCCAGGAAGTGCCTCTCTTGTCGGAATTCACGACTCTTTTCTGCCAGGACTTGCAGTCTCTCTCCGTGGCTTGCGATGTCCTCTTCTAGCTCTCCAAGCTTCTCAAATGTTATTAGATCTTTAGTTTTGTTAAATGAGTCCAGCTTGGCTTCCACCTGGTCCAACCACTTTTCCATGTCCTCTATGCTCCTCTGAAATTGCTGTGCCTGGAGAGAGTGCCAAAGATTAAGTCAATGTCACATGGCATCTTAGGAATTCTGGGAAAAGAGGCAAGAAATGGCTTCAGCCTTGGTATGGTACCTTATAAGCATCCTGGAGCTTCTTAGCCTTTTCCTCACATTTCTCAACTAGTTCTGCCCACAACTCCTCCATTTCCGTAAGCCTTGTCTGGATGATCTCTGATGCATAATGATTAGCTTGCAACATTTTCTCTCCATCCTGAAAAATATTGGCTCAGTCAATGCAGATTACAACCTGTGTAGTACAGCAGCAAAATGAAAACCTACTTTATACAAAGTAATAGCTCTCCATGCAGCAATCCACACACAGAGATAGGACCATGTCCTCCAAACATCAGAAACCAGTTCCTGCCCTTGACCATAACAGTGGGCAAAGTTAAAGCCAGTTACATAGTTATTTTGGTTGAAAAAAGACATACGTCCATCGAGTTCAACCAGTACAAAGTACAACACCAGCCTGCTCCCTCATAGATCCCTGTTGATCCAGAGGAAGGCGAAAAAACCCTTACAAGGCATGGTCTAATTAGCCCCTAAAGGGAAAAATTCCTTCCCGACTCCAGATGGCAATCAGATAAAATCCCTGGATCAACATCATTAGGCATTACCTAGTAATTGTAGCCATGGATGTCTTTCAACGCAAGGAAAGCATCTAAGCCCCCTTTAAATGCAGGTATAGAGTTTGCCATAACGACTTCCTGTGGCAATGCATTCCACATCTTAATCACTCTAACTGTAAAGAACCCTTTCCTAAATAAATGGCTAAAACGTTTTTCCTCCATGCGCAGATCATGTCCTCTAGTCCTTTGAGAAGGCCTAGGGACAAAAAGCTCATCCGCCAAGCTATTATATTGCCCTCTGATGTATTTATACATGTTAATTAGATCCCTTCTAAGGCGTCTTTTCTTTAGACTAAATAAACCCAGTTTATCTAACCTTTCTTGATAAGTGAGACCTTCCATCCCACGTATCAAGTTTTATTACACAAAATAACCGCACACCGGATTTAAAGAGGAACTCCAGTGAAAATAATGTAATAAAAAAAGTGCTTCATTTTTACAATAATTATGTATAAATGATTTAGTCAGTGTTTGCTCATTGTAAAATCTTTCCTCTCCCAGATTCACATTCTGACATTTATCACATGGTGACATTGTTACTGTGGGCAGGTTATGTAGCTGTTTCTAGCTGTTCTGGCTGTTACAGACAGCTGTAAACAGCCATTTCCTGTCTGTGAGTCTTGTTACATTGTGGCAGTTTGCCCAGAGTACCGCGGTACTCAGAGCTTCTTGTGGGAGGGGTTTCACCACAATATCAGTCATACAACGCCCCCTGATGGTCTGTTTGTGAAATGCAATAGATTTGTCATGTAAAAGGGGGTATCAGCTACTGATTGGGATAAAGTTAAATTCTTGGTCGGAGTTTCTCTTTAAAGAAAAGTTGTTGTTTATGTACCCATAAGCAGTTTCAAGGAAACTATCTCATTTGAGATAGTGCACTGCTTTTAACCTCAGCCGGCAGAACTCATGCTGTAAATTCTTGGAATGCTTTGATGTCTCTTTGCTAGCAGAGGATATAGAAACTGAAAGCAGAAGTCTTATTTTTCTGTCTCAAATTGCCCCCTAGTGACAAGTGGCCATATATTTACGTTACAGAAGTACCAATTAGCAGTAAGGAAATGTAAAAAATACATTTTAAAAATGTGCAAAAATAAATTGGTCTGGAGCACTTGCAAGCCTCTAAATAAATTGGCTGCTAAAGGGTTAATACATCAAACTGACATCCATCACCATTCGATCACTGACAACCGTTTCAAGGCCACTATGTTAGGGTACAAGACAGAATGGCGTTGGTGTGCGATCCTACAGTGGATTACAGTTATTATTCAAAAGGGTTAAAAACAAAGCAAGTGCCATTATACTTTTGAAGTTTTTAGATTTCATGGTATTCTTCTATCCTGAAATAAAACCCATAAGAATATTTGCTTTGGTTTATTTTAGGTGATAGATAAAACAGAATGCGTCAGATAACCTTTATTACACTCGCATCCATAGAATCATGCTGCACAGAAGTGCAAATATTACCATAACCAGTCCCTTGTCTACAATCGCCAGTTTGTGTACTGTTCATGCGTAGAGAAGGCAGCATCATCTTGACATTACTATAAAGGTCCCCATTAATGGTACAACCTCCCGAATGATCTGCCATACGATTGATCAGATCAGGTACCGTTAATGCAGTGATCAACGACAAATGATCGTTCTATCAGTCATTCCGACCAATATGAATTCCGGAACGATTGTTTTAGTCTCATTAGATTGCTTATTTTCTCCGCTGGTGGGCCCGAATGATCGGACGGCCAAACATTCGGGAAATTGCACTGTTAATGGGAACCTTTAGCTATGTGGAGATCAACACAGGTGCCAAAATAATAAAAGTAGCTAATTAAAAAACAAAACAAAAAAAAAAACAGGAGAGGCAGTGGTGGAGTTACCTCCTCCAAGCAGACACAAAACAGGTTGATATATCAGCAAGCAAATGTATTTATATATACACACGCCAAAGGGTCAAAGCAAGGCGTTTCGCAGGTGTGGCCCAGCTTCATCAGGCAGTAGTGGATGGAGAATACAGCAGCAAGTGTCTATGCTCAGTCTAGGTCCTCTGTCCTGGCCTAGCGCCTCTGGACACCTTTACATAATTTGGGAAGTTATGTTTTTCTATGACTGGGACACATAAGGAGGCTTATATTGGGACTGGGGTGGTCATCACTGGTGATGCCAGGGAAAAACTAAAGTATGAGAAAGAAGGTAATTTATCTATAATACTTTCCATAGCTTCCCTTTGGGCTCTTTTATACTGATAGCAAAAATGTGCATTACCTGCCCCATTCAGCCGCCCAACTGTTGGGAGCTAGCACACACACACAAACACACAAAAAACATGACTATTTAAAGCATACCCGAGGTGACATGTGACATGATGAGATAGACATGGGTATGTACAGTGCTTAGCACACAAATACCTATGCTGTGTCTCTTTTTTTCTTTATCAGCCTGAAAGAGTTAAATATCGGGTATGTAAGTGTCTGACTCAGTCCTGACTCAGACAGGAAGTGACTACAGTGTGACCCTCACTGATAAGAAATTCCAACTATAAAACACTTTCCTAGCAGAAAATGGCTTCTGAGAGCAAGAAAGAGATAAAAAGGGGAATTTCTTATCAGTGAGGGTCCCACTGTAGTCACTTCCTGTCTGAGTCAGGACTGAGTCAGACACTTACATACCCGATATTTAACTCTTTCAGGCAGAGAAAGAAAAAAAGAAACACAGCATAGGTATTTGTGTGCTAAGCACTGTACATACACGTCATCATGTCACATTTCAGTTCGGGTATCCTTTAACTGAAAATAAAAATATGAGACTTTTTTCTTTGCTGCTAATGTTCTATTAATTATCCATACTACACATACAATTCATTATAATATACGTTTTTTTCTGCTTCAGTGTCACTTTAAGTCTTATATTTGCAGCGTATTGTTCTCAAATCACAACCATACATCTTTCCGTGATAGCTAGACTTTCAACATACTTACATACTTACAACCCTATGACCCTAATTATTTAAAGTTTAAAAACTATTGGTATTTTATTTTCATAGCGACATGTGACAAGGAATATGTGAATGATTTATAAACAACTGATAAGAATAGCTGAGTCACTCTGTCAGAATTCCAAATCTCCTAATCATTCTCATAAGTGACTGAATTTGCCATAATGATCTATACGTTATCCTCTTACAGCTTTGATGGTGTCCAGCCTGTTGCGGTTTGCTTTGATCTCTGCCTCAAACGTCTGATGTTTCTGTAACTTGGTCTGCAAGTTGCTGGGGTCCTTCCAGCTGTCATCTTTGGCGATGGTGTTTTTCTCCAACATCCAGGCACCCACCTAGAAGTAACATATATTACGAATCATATTATACTGACGATCAGCATTTTCCATCCTCATTGCGTGTCATCAATCCCCCAATCATGTTTACAATATGTACATAAAATCAACTGTATGAACGTCCTCAATCACAAGCATATGCGGACAAGCACTCTTATATTATACTGCTATTATTACAGCAATTTACGACTCATACGTGCTGAAATATTAGTGATATTGTCCAAGGTGAGGCTCCTAGAGAGGTTGTTGCTATACATGTGCTTCATTTTAGCGGTAACATAACTGCTAACAGATGTACCGCATAGCAAACACTTGTACTTCAAGACCTAACTCCATGTAGAAATATTATGACACATAGCCAAGCAAAAGTAGTTACACTACTCCTTAGGCCCTATTCTACCTATTCTAGAAGAATTCCGCTGGAGACTTCAAGTGAACACGAGGTGGTTTAAGAAAAAAAAAAAAAGTTAGATACTTACCTAGGTAGGAAGGAAGCCTCCCCTGTCCTCATCAGCCCCACCGTTGTCAAATGAAAATTTGGGGGCTTGTCAGCGGCCAGGGGTTTCCGTCGCATCATCGGCCCACCGCCCGCCCAATCGATCACGTCATCCTGAGATTTTCTAGCTTGCTCGATCGATACATTAGACAGATTTAGGGACAAAATCATTAGAATCGTCAATTGGGCATGCTTGTTGCAGTACTGATTTTCCTCAGATTATCGAATCAGATGGTCGATCGGCCGCAAAATCTCCAGATGTATGTCCACCTTTTCTCTTTAATTATCTCACCTTATTTATTTTTTGCTTCAACTATAGGAAAAGCTAAATTAAGATAAACAGATAATGGCTCATAGTCAATTAAGTTTTCTGCCAAGAGATATTTTAAAATCTTATCAATGACATAGCTCTGTGATGGCTAACCTTGGCACTCCAGCTGTGGTGGAACTACAAGTCCCATGAGGCACTGAAATACTCTGACAGCTCTAAGCATAACTCGGGGAGGCAGAGGCATGATGGGATTTGTAGTTTTGTCACAGCTGGAGTGCCACGGTTGGCCATCACTGACGTAGCTTATTAGCCACTAGTCAGCAAGAAAATACTTAAAGGGGCACTTCTTCAAAATGTAGGCTACTGGGATAACCCTAGTAGCATGTTTCTAATAGTAAGAACAACACATATTTGGTACTGTCTGTTTTTCAAGGTCTTACCGATCCTGACGTCAGTAAGAGGAAATTGACTCCTCCTCTGTTCAATTAGGCTTTGGTAGCAGCTGATTTATCCTCTCCGTGCTGTAAGATCAAAGCCCATTCTGTAATGCAGGCTCAGTCAGCAGCAAGTACGAATATCTGCTGTGGATGGTCTTGGGTAAATAAACAGGCAGCTTCTGAACAGAGGAGGGCCTCACTTACCTCTTACTGATGCCAGGATCTGTACACATGTTATCAATTATGCAGGAAGGGAGGTACATACAATACAGTCTTGCCCATGGTGAGTTTTGTGTCAAGACTGACACAGATGTACTGTAAAATATGTCTTTTTCGAAAGGCCAATTTTTACCAGTCAAAAAATCTGGTCAGAAGAACCTAAACCTGGGTTTTCATATACTATTCACAATTCTGGGCGTGAATGTTAAACGCTAAGTTATAATTAGGTTCAAATAGAGAATCACATTTGTTTGATCGATTTATTTAAATGAGAAAATGTAAACTGCTTCTATTCTCACATTATTGTTGCCAAGGACCCCAAAACTCACAAACTTGGTCACTCAGTGACTGTGAATCGCGGTTAGAAAAAGTTGGTAGAGCCAACAACATCCAAATACATACCGGAGCAACACTGGGTCTTCAGCTAGTATCATATACAAACCTCATAGGAGCTTCGGAGGAACTTTTGTAGTTGTGCGGACTCCTCAAGTTTTCTCTTGCGAGCCTCCGACATATTCAAAAGCTTCTTTTTCCTAGTGGGAAACAAAGAGATCTCCATTATATGTTACTGAAAAAAAATGCTTTGAAAGCGAGCCTTCATTCCCATATGAGAATGGCTTTTCTGTCAGCCTGTGGGAGAACTGAAGTGGTAACACCATAACCTCCTTTAGCTCCACACATCTACAGTGGGCATATCCAAAACATATAACTGCACTGCTAACATAGATCAGTCTACCGACTGGCAGGAGCACGGATGACAGGTGATAATAAAATGTACTACTTTACTCTGTTATGTAGAGCATAGTTACATAGTTATTTTGGTTGAAAAAAGACATACGTCCATCGAGTTCAACCAGTATAAAGTACAACACCAGCCTATCCCTCTCATATACCTGTTGATCCAGAGGAAGGCAAAAAAAACCTTACAAGGCATGGTCCAATTAGCCGCAAAAGGGAAAAATTCCTTCCCGACTCCAGATGGCAATCAGATAAAATCCCTGGATTAACATCATTAGGCATTACCTAGCAATTGTAGCCATGGATGTCTTTCAACGCAAGGAAAGCATCTAAGCCCCCTTTAAATGCAGGTATAGAGTTTGCCATAACTACTTCCTGTGGCAATGCATTCCACATTTTAATCACTCTTGCTGTAAATAACCCTTTCCTAAATAAATGGCTAAAACGGTTTTCCTCCATGCGCAGATCAGGTCCTCTAATTCTTTGAGAAGGCCTAGGTACAAAAAGCTCATCAACTGACTTCATACTTTTAGCCATAGGCCCTGAACAAGCATGCAGCAGATCAGGTGTTTCTGACATTACTGTCAGATCTGACAATATTAGCTGCATGCTTGTTTCTGGTGTGATTCAGCCACTACTGCAGCCAAACAGACCAGCAGGGCTGCCAGGCGACTGGTATTGATTAAAAGGAAATAAATATGGCAGCCTCCATATCCCTCTCACTTCAGTTGTCAAAAATAAAATGATCAATATGGCAGCATATAATCCAACAAGCATTGCTCCCGTGAGAGAAGTGTAGTCTTACTGTAGCTAGCAGGATTTTGGGGGTTGGCACAAGTCAGTTGACATATTTATAATAACAAATCACTACCAAGGATCACAGTTCTCAAAAATTTTAATTTTTACAAGATCATTTCAGAGTGAAATTTCATGCACTCCTATAACTTGATTAAGATGCTCTATTTCTAGTTACATATTGTAAAACACAATGAAGTAGTAAAAACTATTAAAACACATTCTCTTATCTTACATATCTCTTCTGGTTTACTGCTCTATCAAACTACTCTGCTGCCTCTTAAATACAGTACAAAGGGTTACGCTTTGTACTAAACAGACATTCCTTGGCTCAGCACTATAGTAATAAGTCTGTTAGGGAAAACAAAAACAAAAAAATAGATTAGTGATGGTCATGTCTAGGAGAATTAACGGAGAAGCATGTGTGCAGTTTAATTAGGTGATAGGTATATGCAAGTCTCTGATTTGCTGACCATGATCATGTGCTAGATCAGGATGTGATCACAGCGAATCAGAGCTTTGCAAATCTATCAGCTGATCAAACAAATCACATGCTTCTCCATGAGTTCTTCTAGACATGGCCATCACTAGTTAGAAACAATGACAATAAAGGATAGGTTGGTTTCTGAGCGACAACCTCTTCGACTTTTTACCAGTAAGCAGCCCCGGATAACCGACTGGGCTACATCAAATATTTCTCGATTCCAGTAATTAATTTACTCAAACAAATGAATATAGAGACATTACAATTAGTGGTCATAGCTGAACCCGAGTGCAAGGTTAGATGTAGCCTATTTTATTATTATGTAGTATTTATATAGCGCCAACATCTTACACAGTGCTGTGCAGCAGAGTATGTAGACTTGTCACTTACTTCCTTGAGGATTCTGACAGCCCCCTGCAGCCATCCCGTTCCCATCCCATTTCCAAATGATCCTCCGGTCCCCCGCCATGGCTCCGTTTCTTCACTGCCGACTTACGAGTCGATGGCATCTGCGCACATCCTCCCGTGGCCAGGAGCGTCCTGTGCAGGCGCAGTACGAGACATCTATACTGCACAGTACACTCCCGGTGACGGGAGAGTGAACCACGGACACGCGTGGCCAGGGTCGCGCAGGCGTAGTGGTCGGCGACTGCCGGAAGAGAAAGCGAGGATCATGTGGAAACTGTGTGGGCACAGGATGGCTGCAGGGGGCTGGCAGAAGCCCTAGGTAAGTGAAACTTTTTCTACATATTTGCAGGTTCGCTATAACGGCACTTATCTGTACATTTGTGGGATGTGGGAAGAAACCCATGCAGACACGGGGAGAACATACAAACTCTGCGCAGATAGTGCCCTGACTGGGATTGCTGCCCTACCTAAAGGGTGATCTTTAGTGGCCTTATCATTATGCCATAGGAGCCCGATGGAGCACATATAGCGTATAGAGTATAGTCTAATTAAACCAAAGAAAGCAAAATACAATATGATAGTAAATGGAACTCTCAGTACAGTCATTTTCAGCTTAGCTCTTACCTCTCCAGCACTGCCTGACATTTGCCGGCGATGTTCTCAGAGTCATAATGCTGGTTGTCTTGTAGCTGTTTGGCAAATGACTCCATTTCGTCTATTCTATCCATCTGTGCATCAAGAGCTTTTTGAAACTTTTCATGTTTGTGCTGAAGACTTTCCGTACTAGCCACAGAATCCTAGAAGACAAGAACGGATACTGCAAGATCTTCACCAATAGGTTTACATCAGATGTTGCTGCCAAGTAAAACCGCCATTTTGAAGTCTAATGCTGGGTGTTGATGTTGGTGTTGATGTTGGCGTTGGTGTTGGCGTTGGTGTGTGTGTGTGTGTGTTGTCTATCTTTTAGGTGTTAACAGTTTATCGTCTTGCTGTACCCTACTGCTTACGTGAACTACAGCAATGGATGAATGACAACTGGCTGAAACTAAATGCAGACAAAACTGAAGTCCTTCTGATTGGAGGGCAGAGCATGATAACAAAACAACTTAACTTGCAGTCTTCATCACTGCGAATAGGAGGCATGGATCTACGCAGCTCTAATCATGTGCGTAGCCTGGGAGTTCTAATTGATGGAGAGTTAAACTTCAGAACTCAAATCTCCGCTGTGGTGAAATCATCCTATTTTCACCTGAAGAACATCGTAAAAATCAAGTACCTCATCCCCCCAGAAGATCTGCCAACCTTAGTCCACGCCTTCATCACATCCCGACTGGACTACTGTAATGCTCTCTACACTGGCCTTCCAAAAAAGGTCTTGCACCGCTTACAACTGATACAGAATACTGCTGCCAGACTGCTAACCAACCAACCCAGTCACTGCCACATGACGCCAGTCCCCTCCCACTCCCTTCACTGGCTACCTATAGAATGGAGGGTCCTATTCAAGATCGGCCTACTGACATTTAAATCCCTGAATAATCTGGGCCCTGGATACATAAAAGATATGTTGCAGCTGCGTAGCAATCCCCGCATTCTCAGATCCACAGGTTCTAATAATCTAGTCATACCAAGAGTCCACTTTAAATCTTTTGGTCCCAGAGCCTTCTGTCATGCTGCCCCTACGTTTTGGAACTCCTTACCTCAACAGATCAGGACAGCTCCATCCCTGGACGTGTTTAAATCCAGACTGAAAACCCACCTGTTCAGTTTGGCATTTGCAGAAATATAACTTTTGTTGTGTGAATACTTCATCCTACTACCAATTACTGAATCTGAGAGAGCCTAAGCGCTTTGAGTCCTATGGGAGAAAAGCGCTATAGAAAGGTTATTGTATTGTATTATTGGTGAAACTCAAACTCTTAGAATATAGTACAATAGTCCATTTATTTCAGTATTTCAACTTAAATGGTGAAACTAATCTATGAAATAGACTCATTACATGCAAGGCAAGACATTTCCAGCCTTTATTTGTTATAGGTTTGATGATTAGGGCTTACATCTTATGAAAACCCCACAATCAAAATCTCAGACCATTAGAATAATGTGAAAATGTTCAATATTCTAAACTCAGAGTATCAGACTCTAAACAGCTAACTGATCCAAAACACATGCATAGGGTTCATATTTCATATATTAGTTTCACCTTTTAAATTAAATTACTGAAGTAAATGGACTTTTGCACAATATTCAAATTTTTCAAGTTTTACCTGTAGATAGCTGAAGTACCAAAATGGTGTATGGTAGAGGTCACAAAATTGTGAATACTTTCACTTAAAGCGGATCCGAGATGAAAAACTAACTATAACAAGTAACTTGTCTATATATCTTATCTAAAGTTTAGATTAGTTTACACAGCAAATCTAGCTGCAAACAGCTTTAATAGAAAATGATTATTTCTTCCTGTGATACAATGACAGCAGCCATGTTTGTAAACATTACACAGAGACAGGGTTATCTGTAACTTGATCACTAAGCCTGTGAAAAAACCTAATCCCCCCTCCTACCTTACCCCCTCTGCCTCTGAAATCAATGGCTAGTAACACCTCCTTCTCCTCCTGCCCAGACTGAGCTCCCATGAGCCCTTGCTACTGCCAAGGCTATCTGAAAACCTGTGGGCGTGGTTTATTTAGTTTATAGGGAATTAGAGTATTAAAAAAAAAAAAAAAGTATTTGGCTTGAGGAATGCCCTATAAACAATAGGAAAGGAACACAATTATGAAATGAGTAAAAGTTCACCACATGAGCATGAGGTGTTCAGTGCACAATCCAGCTATTTTACTATTCATGATCTTGAATGGGCTTAAAAAAAAAAAAAAAAAAAAAAAAAAAAAACTAATAAAAAACTAATACAGGCTAACACTGGTTGGCTCATCTAGGCGGTCCAGGTTAAATAAAGGTTGTGAAAAGACAAAAATAGCTGAGAAGACCGAACTCATCTCTTTAGCAACATTTATGCCAAAATATAAGTTTATTTTTAATCTTAAGCCTTTTACTTTGAAATTTAGGAGAAATGTTAAAAACAGATTCAGGTAAACTGTTACATCAGGTGCAAATCTGAAACCCACCAGGTAAATAGGTAGGAGGTTAGGTGCGGGCAATCGGTTTCCAAGCACACACGTGAAAAATTAGACTTGCAGAAGTCTCTGATCTAGTTCTTAGGATTCCACTACCCAGAGAAGCAGGTTTTCAGGCTGCACGTGAAGACTATGAAGTTTGTCAAGTGTCACAATAATTTAGGAAGAGAGTTTCAGAGGACAGGTGAGGCATGAAAAAAATCCTGTAGAGTGGAAGGAGATGACTCGGGTGGGTGGAAACGGAAGCAGGAGATTTGGGCGCATGAGAAAAGTGGACAAAAAGGGCGCCCCATTCACTCCCATTATAAATAACATTTAATGGGCGCCGAACAGGGAAAAAAAGGCGCCGGAGATTATTAACGTTTTACAATCGGCGCCCGGAGATTTTTAAGGTTTTATAACTGTTCTTGTGATGATTTAACTTTACAAAATGAGCCCGTGACGAATAACGTTTATAAAGATACTAAATCACTATTTCTAAAACATTTCTAAAACATTATTAGCCACCCAAAAAAATTATTTAAATTTTTTTATTTACATTTTTTATTTATTAATGTTTGTAAAACATTATTATCCATAAGGGGTCTTAGGTTTAGGTACCACCAGGGGGGTCTTAGGTTTAGGCACCAACAGGGGGGGTCTTAGGTTTAGGCACCAACAGGGGGGGGTCTTAGGTTTAGGCACCAACAGGGGGGGTCTTAGGTTTAGGCACCAACAGGGGGGTCTTAGGTTTAGGCACCACCAGCGGGGTCTTAGGTTTAGGCACCACCAGGGGGGTCTTAGGTTTAGGCACCAACAGGGGGGTCTTAGGTTTAGGCACCACCAGGGGGTCTAGGGGTTAGGGATAGGTACAGGGAGGGTTTTTAACAAACGTAAATATAAGTTTCAGTTTAGAAACAGGGAAGATTACCGTTTATTTACATTACATTATTACATTATTTAATGATTAATAAATTCTTAAAACACTATTTGTAAACGAAATTCTACACAATATTTTTATAAACGATAATACTGCTTATCGTTTACACCACGCGCCCTTTTTTCCCGACGCCCTTTTTTGATGTACGCATGACGGGTTAGTATTGTATCTGGTGAGAATTGTAGGGATAAACACAGGAGCTAGATTGAATAGAGCTTTGTAGGCAAGTATTAAAATCTTGAACTTATATCCTTTGATGGTGGTGGTGGTATAAGGTGAAACAAAGCAACCCAGACATTATATAGTACGCAACTCTCCCAGCATTGGCTTGATAGGTTGCTTGGACACCAAGCTGTGTTCTAGAGCTGAAGCCCTCGAATTGTTTCATGTATAACCTTCAATTTGGATATATAGAGGTTTTGCCAGATCGGTAATGTCAAACTGTGGCTTGACTTGTCTTTTAACAAATGAGCACCCGGCCACAATTCAGGACTCACTATTTATCTTGGCTGTAAGGAGGAAACCTTGAAGCGAAATAAGACTGTGGGGAAGAGCTAGTCTGTGGTTAGCTGTGCAATTCACTACTAATGATTAAACCAATAACTGCAGCCTTGTAAAATGAGGAGGACTCTGGCCAGACGACATACAGCATCAAATTTATCGGTGTTATGCACAATTTACTCTCCTGCTTTTAAATAAGATTGAATGAACATTAAAATATTACACCATGGGGGGCGCATGCGTGGCGCTGAGCAAGATGGCCGCTTAGACCGGGAGCTCCGCTGAATACCTCACCCATTACAGTGGCAATCTGGCACCCAGCTCGTCTAAAAGACATTTGTGAGGTGGATTTACATCCCGAAGAGCCAGGGGCAGCCGTGTATGGGACCTAAAAGAAGAAAAAGAGCGGAGAAATCCAAGAATTTGGACACTTACTTCCTGAGGCCTAAGCAACAACCCGACCCGCCCAAGATGGCGTCTCCTAAGTCTCCACGCGGCGAGGACGCTACCCAAGCAGCCGACTACATCACAAGGCAAGTGCTGGAGTCATGCCTCGCAGATCTTCATGAGAAGCTCTCCATAACGGTAAAAGAGGCGGTCTCCGCGGCTGTAGCGGATCTACGTTCAGACATAGAAGTAGTCCTGACGCGTACCACGTCACTCGAGCAATCGGTCGAGGCCTTAGAAGAACGTTGCTCATACTTGGAGGAGGAGAATTACAGGTTATCGGACACTGTGACGGAACTTCAACGCTCCATTGAAGACCACGAGAATCGGGACCGAAGGTCCAATCTCCGGGTAAGAGGGGTGCCCGATACTGTTAAACCTCCGGACATTAAAGCTTACTTAATAGATTTGTGCACAAATATTTCCCCGGACACCCCGCAAGATATGTGGCGTTTTGACAGAGCACATAGAGCCATAGGCCCACGTCCAGAAGGGGCCCCTTTACTACGTGACATTATAGTGAAATTCCATTACTATGAGGCCAAGGAGATAATCTCCCTTGCAACGAGAAATACGCCATCATACACGTTCAGAGATCATGAGCTGCAGATCTTTAACGACATATCTCCTATGACTCTGGCAAAAAGAAGAAAACTGCGCCCTGTCACATCATTACTAAGGGAAAAGGGATTTCAATATAGATGGGGTTATCCCTTCAAGCTGATAGTGGTAAAAGAAGGGATATATCACGCGATCTCCTCTCCAGAAGATGCACCAGACTTGCTGAAAGGCTTAGGCCTCCGCATGCCAAAACTTCCACCACCAAGTTCCCCGGCAAAGAAACAGGTCTCAAGAGAATCCCCACCACCCCGACTGTCACCTAAAAGCCCAACTACCTGATTTATTTTATCTGAAATATTTCACTTTATTCTATTGCCAGCTTCAGTTAACAAATAATAAGCCATGGGTGAGGTTGACGGGGCCCGTGCACTGAGCGGCTGCAAGGTGCCAGTATGTTTCCCCCATATGGATGTGCAGAGGGGCACATCCCAACAGGGATAAAATATGTCCTTGTTCTACTGTTTTATAGTTTTTTTCTGCTCCCATCCTGGCTTGAAAATATAGATATGATGTTATGGTTTAAATTGTCCAGGATAGGCTCATTACTGATACAAGCCGCAGGGGTTCTTATGTTCTTCCTTATTCTCTACTATTTTTTCTCCTTTCTGCTTGCCCTTAGCTCTTCTTTCCCTATTTCTTTTCTTCTTTCTCTCTCTGTACCTTCTAAGGTTGCCAGCCCACCCAGTCTTTTCATGTGTTTGTGGGGAAGTCCTTGGGGATCACTGCAGACGGTAAGCTTACTTACACTGAGACCAAATGATTAAATTAGTCTCTTTAAACACCAAAGGCCTGAACTCAATTCGTAAACGCTACCTCGCATTAAAAGATTTAAACAGAATTAATGCTGACATAGTGTTTCTACAGGAGACAAGATTCTCCACTAAAAGTCCTGGCTATCTCAGGAATAAGCACTACTCCACCTCCTATATGGCTAATGCACAGGTAAAAAAGGCGGGAGTAGCAATTTTGATCCATAACAGATGTCCTATTGTAGTAAAAACAGTCTGCAGTGATCCAGGAGGACGTTACCTTATTCTACAGGGTTCAATTCATGGACTAGATATTATTTTAGCTACTGTGTATGCTCCTAACGACCACCAGATAAAATTCCTGGAAAAGGTACTCAAGAAAATAGAAAAACTAGCGTCCCCAAATATCATATTGGGGGGAGATTTCAACTTAATCTGTTTCCCGACAAGAGATCGCAGATCTGAAGTAACTCCTTCAAATTTTCCCACTATTTGCCGAGTATCAAAAGAGTTTAGATCCCTCTTAAAAAGTTTTGGGTTATGCGACGCCTGGAGAGCTTTACATGCAGACGAATATGATTTTACTTTTTATTCTCATACATCCTCAACCTACACTAGAATCGATTACTTTTTTCTCTCCCCAGCCTTACTAAATTCGGTCACTTCTTCCGAGATAGGTCCAATATCTTGGTCAGACCATGCTCCTTTGGATATGGTCCTAAATTTAGCTAATAACCCTAGATTACCTTCAGTATGGAAACTAAACGATAGTTTATTGGTTAATGAGGAAGTAGCTCAGGATGTACTAACAAGTATTCAAAATTATTTCGATTGCAACATAGGCTCAGTCCCACGCTTCTCGACTGTATGGGAGGCGCATAAGGCTACAATCAGAGGGAAATTTATTGCAATAGCCACTCATAAGAAAAGGGAATCTCTGAAACAAGTAAATGAGCTGCTTCAACAAATAACCTCACTGGAAGAAACACATAAGATTTCCCCTTCAAACAAGGGAATAGAACAACTAAATTTATTACGCAAAAAATTATCTGATATTCAATATACTAATGTTGAAAAAGCTATATTCTTCACTAAGCAACTTTTTTATGAAAAGGGAAACAGAGCCCATACTATACTGGCTAAAAAATTAAGAGAGACAAAAACACGTAATGCAGTTTTTTCGCTGAAAGATAAAAGTGGAGTAGTCCAGCATGATCTGACCAAGATATCTACAATATTTAGGGATTATTTCTCGGGAGTTTATAATTCAAACGACACTGCCCCTTCCTCTAGGTTAGAACTAAGAGACTATTTACGTTCCTGCAACCTCCCAACTATATCCTCAGATCAGTTAAATATTTTAAATGCCCACATACAAGCAGAGGAAATATTTGAGGTCTTGAAACAGGCAAAGCCACATAAAGCACCAGGCCCTGACGGCTTTACTATGGGTTACTATAAAAAATTTAGAGACCTGCTGACACCTAAATTGGTCACTCTATTCAATGGTTTTATGGGTCTTGACCCAATTCCCGATTCAATGCTTAAATCCCATATGGTTGTCTTTCCAAAGGCAGAAAAGGACCCTTTAGACGTAAAAAACTATAGACCCATCTCTTTATTGAATACCGACCTAAAAATTTTTACTAAAGTTTTAGCTAATAGATTATCCCCAATTCTCCCCTCACTAATAAATACAGATCAAGTGGGATTCGTGACAGGGCGATATGCAGGTGACAACATCCGCCGCACTATAGATTTAGTGGACCACATTAATTACCATAAGATACCTTCAATCCTACTGAGCCTAGACGCGGAAAAGGCCTTTGACAGGTTGTGCTGGCCTTTCCTGTTTCAAACCTTGAGGACGATGGGATTCGGGGGAATATTTATAGATGTACTTCAGAAACTGTATTCAAACCTCAAAGTAGCGCTTAAAATTCCATTTACTGATCCCAACCAATTTTTCACAATTTCTAATGGCACACGTCAGGGCTGCCCTCTGTCCCCATTACTGTTTGCGCTCTCTATCGAACCATTGGCAGCTAGGATAAGGGGCAGCCCTGATATACAAGGGGTAAAGGTGGGAAATTCAGAGTACAAGCTTTCACTTTTTGCGGATGACGTGCTATTATCCGTTACTAACCCCCACGTTTCTTTAGCCAATCTGCATGTGGAGCTCTCCAGGTATGGAAGGTTTTCCAATTATAAAATTAACGAAAAAAAATCAGAGGCCCTCCCATTTTATTTAGCAGCTCAAACATTGGAGGGGTTGCGATCTAGATTTCCATATAGGTGGCAAGAGGAGAAACTAAAGTACCTGGGAATATTTATATGTAAAAATTCAGCTAAACTCATACAACATAATATCACCCCACTAGTATCTAGAATCATAAAAGACCTGGAGAAATGGAAAGATTACAATATTTCATGGATGGGCCGCATGGCAGCTTTTAAAATGAACTCCTTACCTAAATTAGTATACATTTTCTCCTCCATTCCCGTATGGATGCCCCGGTCTCATCTCCTTCCCCTACAGAAAGCATTGATGCGTTTTATTTGGCATAAAAAAGCCCCAAGAATACCTAAATCGGTTCTCACTCATCAAAGACAGTTTGGGGGTATGTCAGTACCGAATATCTACACTTATTATATAGCTAGTCAAGTCAGACAAATGGTAGCATGGTACGAGAGAGGTCCTCATGCCCGGTGGACCCAGATTGAATTTTCTATTATACACCCAATCCATCCTAGCGCACTTCTGTGGGGGCCGGGCCTGATCCCTAGGGAAACAGCATTGGTGTACTCCTCAATAAGATCTAATCTGAAACTTTGGACTGTTTTAAGCAGACGCTACACATTGTTTCCGGCGAGCTCGGGCCTTGTCCCCATTTTTGGTAATCCCAAATTTATTCCAGGCCTTCATTACCCGTCATCCTCAATCTGGGCCCAAAAAAAC
This sequence comes from Hyperolius riggenbachi, assembly GCF_040937935.1. NCBI lineage: Eukaryota > Metazoa > Chordata > Amphibia > Anura > Hyperoliidae > Hyperolius > Hyperolius riggenbachi. The sequence continues at coordinate 253,645,993 of NC_090654.1, forward strand.
ATAAGATATATCTCTGATCTAATAGATCCTTTTTCAGGAAAGATATATACGTTTGAAATCTTAAAAGAGAGGGTCTCACTTACAGATTCATATTATCTGCAATATATGCAAATACGGCATTTTATCCTCACTATATCCCCCTCCTTGGAGTTTCCTAGGAAAACAGAGTTTGAGGCTATTTGGGAATCAGGCCCCTTGCAACCAGGTTTAATCTCATCTCTGTATACATGGTTCAACTCTCCGGAACGATCAGACTCTAACTTCCAGCACAAATACATGAAATATTGGGACATGGCCCTAAATACAACCACAGATTTAAAAACCTGGACAAAAATTTGGCTTAATGCAGCAAAAACGTCGATATGTATCACCACAAAGGAAAATATATATAAAATTCTTTTCTTATGGTACAACACCCCAGCCAGGCTCCATAAATGGAATTCAGCAATCTCACCAACATGCTGGAGAAACTGTGGCCAAGACGGTACAATTCAACATCTATTCTGGCTCTGCCCAATTGCTCAACAATTTTGGCTGGAAGTCATCCAATTGATACAACAAATAACGGATATAATCATTCCTATGGACCCCTGGATTTGCATTTTGGCCAAACCCCTACCACGTCTGAAGGGACATAAACAAAAACTTATAAACTACTTTTTGACAGCTGCTAGATGCACCATATCTAAACACTGGAAAGACCCACTTGGGCCTTCTATCTTGGAAGTCCGTAACAGAGTGAAATACATCTATAAAATGGAGCATTTAACAGCAGTTCTGCAAGATAAGATGCATATATTTGATAAGATATGGAATTCTATTGTATTGTAATCAATCGTTTTGTCCATAATGATGGAATCAGAGGTTTTTCAAGGCTGGCAACCACCTTTTCTCTACTCTTCTATCTCTTTTCTATCTTTTCCCTTTCTCACTCTCCTCTTTCTTCTGTTCTGCTCTTTCTAGTTCCTCTTTATACTTTACTATGATGTGGATGGTCGGGGAAATTCCCCCACCAATAGTGAGATGCAATATCCAACCTTCAAGATATCAGTCATTTTCCTCATTATCATACAAATAACCGTTGGATTATGAGATACCATTCCAAAGGCTTTATTATAGCTATTTAGATCCCATTTCATGTAATAGTATATGCTTCCTCTATAAGGGGTATGTAATTTTATGCAAGTTGTTCTTCTTGTGCAATGTTGGAATTGTTTGTATTGGCATTTATTTGAAAAAATAAAAATTTTAAATACAAAAAAAAATATTACACCATGTGGGCAGATACAGTATGTCAATAAAGAAGATCTCCATTAAGCTTTGTTTGTTTTGGAATTGTGCCTTATGGACAGATTAGCTGCAGTTACATTAATGCTTGCTTTCTGTGAAAAACAAAGGAGGCTGCTTTGGGTTCCTAGACTTTGAAAATAATTTTATACTGCCTTATTTAATAAAGCTTGTTCTTTTTATGTGGTCCCTGTGCTGCTAACAGTCAAATAGCTGTTGCAGAATGTAAAAGAATGGGACCTGCAAATACACTCTCCTTCATTGCTCCACGTCAGGGTTAAAGTTCAACCCCACCCAAACTACAGATAAAATATGCTATATGGGAAGGATTTTACTAACCCAAACATTTGCCTTTTAGCCAGCCAATTCCCACTCACATGGGCAGCTTTGTGGGAGCAGTTAAAAAGGGCTCACGATAAGACCCATTGAAAAGGGTGCCCGCTATACAAACTGCAGCTACACATAGCGGGTGCAAAGTGTCCTTTTAAACAGGATGCTGACAAGGCGTGATAGGGTAAGTGGGAGGGGGGGGGGGGTAAGCGTAGATGCCCAGCAGAGGTTAAGGGCAGTTGCCCACTGGGGCGTGTTAAGGTTAGGTGCCCACTGGGGCGTGTTAAGGTTAGGCGCCCACCGGGGAGTCTTAGGTTAGACTCCAAAGGGGGGGGGGTGCTGAGGTTAGGCAAAACAAGGGAGGGGGTTAGGGTTAGGCACCTATGGGGGGGGGGGGGATAGGTACCAGGGGTTTTAAGGTTAGAGGTTAGGCACTGGGGGGGGGGGGGGGAGCCAGGGGAGGGAGATCTGTGCAGAGTTTGGAAAGTTAGGTCACAGTAAAAATTATGGCAAACTGATATTTTATCATATGAAGTAGTAGAATACTGTATCTGTAAATTTACAGATATATTACTACCAGCTATTTCCCGGACCCTTTAAACAGGCACTTTTATCAAGCGTATGCAGCTTTGTGCCCTCACCATACGCCAAACTGCAGCTTAGCAAAACAGCCTGGTCCGGGAACCTCCCCCAGCCTGCCAATAGACATTGAAGAACTAAATCAGGTCATAATTCTGCCTTCCTCACCTGTTACAGAGCTCATCTATCACACAGGCAATAGTGTGCAGAGAACAGGATGCTTTTGACACTGGTGCCCATCTACAGTTCCAAACTGGTAATGCGGAAGTGGTCACTGCTGCAAAACCACAAGGCTACAATTATCAGAATATAAAACTTCTGAAGCACTTTGTGAAGAAAGCCTTAAAAGTAAACTAGTCCTTAAGGAAGCTCAGAGAAACAGATATATAAGCAGTTTTTAAAGTGTGCACCACATCACTATTTGGCCTCACTTACCCCGAGATCTTCATTAGCCAAGAATGCTTCTTTACTGTTCAGCCAACTCTCACACTGATCAACGATACTGAAAAATGTCTGAGAAATGCATTAGTAAGTAAAAATAATAAACCAAACAACACAATAGCAATCTATTCATGAGAGGAAATTAGCAAGAAATGCTTAGCACAACAACAAAAAGAAATGTGTATTTTTTCCGTTATGAAGTCTCCCCAAGACCTCTCTTTCCTGCAATGACGCCCCCCCCCCCCCCCCGACTCGCAGTAAAATCATTGTATAATTTTGTGTGCAGAGCCTAGCTACACATAGCACCAGAGGGAGGCTGCTCATTTCAGCCACCAGAGGGCCCTGCTCCATAACAGGAAGCTTTGTGTTTGACTTCCTGTAATTCTCTTGGAGAAGCTGTACATAACAACAACCAGTATACAAAACTATATTCTTCAGCAAGCAAAAGGAGCGGTCAGTAGCACTAGTCAGCTACACTCTTGGGTGTGGCCCAGCTCACTGAACCTTACAAACCGTTAGCTTCAGTTAATGGAGGGAACAGCATGCATGGGAAGTGTGCCATACTCCAATGCAGGTGGAATGCAGGTGGAAGCCTTATAAAAAGGGTACACTGTCCATCTAAACAAAAGGGGGTTTGAATGCAACCACCTATTAAAAAATAATGGTGGTCTACTGGTCTAGTTACATAGTTATTTGGGTTGAAAAAAAGACCAGAATGAGATCAGAGAGGCACACACATAACATGGCTTATTAGTATGACATGACAAGGATTAAGAGAGGATGTACATGGTGGTTAAATAGATTAATAAGGATATTTTTAAGAAGATTTTATTCATTTTAATATAAAATGAAAACATTCTGAAATCCCACTTTTTATACACTGCTAAAGAAAAAGTGTTCACCAGGCATTTCACCTCATGACCGTATTTTTAAATAAACAACGTGGCCCTCTGCATTTGAGAAATTGCAATGTTCAGTGATAGGGAAATGTACACATGTGTGCAAGAGTCCCTGTTCATAGCAGTGGAGCAGATCGCAGCTTCAGATAGGCAGAGTGAAGAGGAGCTATTACTTGGCCCAGACAACCAAGCAACCGCTTTGGGCCTCACCCACAGGAGGGCCTCCCATGCTGCAAGAAGTGCCCTGTCTGTGACATAAATGGGTGTCTCTGCCTCCCATAACTCACACACAGACCTCAGATCAGTGGCAATGTGAACAGATGGGAGAGTGGCGCAGTGACCACAGAATATCTCAGATGCTGAAGTGAGGTTGTTGCTCATTTCCTACATTTGTACAATGCTGGTCCGGTTGCTGATGATCTGCAGGTCTCTGAATGATGAGGATGGGGTGGGAGCTATAAACCCCCATGGACACCAATAGGGGTATGTAGCTTGAGGGGAAGGGCCTCAAATGATATGCTGCTTGAGGCCACAAAAACTTAAGCATCATCCTTTATAGAGTGTTAAGGGAGTCAGCAGTACTCTACATGCCTGCCCAACCGGTGGTCAGGTGTTGCCCTGGACTAGGCCTCCCACAGTTCGCAATTGTAAATCATGCTCATTATACTTACATTAAAGGGAACCCGAGGTGAGAGGGAGAGGCTGTCATGTTTATTTCCTTTTAAATAATGCATATTGCCTGCCTGTCATGCTGGTCCTCTGCCTCTAATACTTGAAGCCGTAGACACTGATCAAGCATGCAGATCAGATGTCTATGACAAATTTGACAAGATTAGCTGCATGCTTGTTCAGGTGTCACACCTCGAGTTCCATTTAATGTTACCTTCTGCTAATCATCCTGTTTGAAAATACTGAGTTTTCTAAAAATATTAATATTTTTTTTTCATTTGCATATGCAATACAAATATATTAATGCTACTTAATGTCAAATAGTTGAACATTTCAAAGTGTTAGAATAATGAAAACAGTATAAAACTTTACCTGCAGGTCCCGGGCTTGACACAATTTAAGGTTCTGATCTCGCCATGATTTAATCAGCTGATTCCAGGCGTCTTCCATATTGGAAAGGGCAAGCCGTATATCATCTGCCGCATAGTGTCCAGAATTACTCAGCTTCTGTCCAGAGGTTTTCACCGCAGTAACTCTCTCTGTGCGCGCCTCTATCTCTGCCTGGTGAGACACATCACTTCATTTTAAGTATTTGCTTCACTGTTGGGGGCTTAAAGCGGATCCGAGATGAAAAACTAACTATAACAAGTAACTTGTCTATATATCTTATCTAAAGTTTAAATAGTTTACACAGCAAATCTAGCTGCAAACAGCTTTAATAGAATAACAATATTTATTCCTGTGATACAATGACGGCAGCCATGTTGTTTGTAAACATTACACAGAGGCAGGCTTATCTGTATCTTGAGCAAAGAAAACTAATCCCCCCTCCTCCTCCTTCCTCCCCTCTGCCTCTGAAATCTCTGGCTAGTAATACCTCCCCCTCCTCCTGCCCAGACTGAGCTCCCATGAGCCCTTGCTACTGTCTGAAAGTGCCTTGGCTCTCTGAAAACCTGTGGGAGTGGCTTATTTAGTTTATAGGGAATTAGAGCATTAAAACAAAAACAAAAAACTATTTGGCTTGAGGAATTCCCTATAAACAATAGGAAAGGAACACAATTATGCAAGGAGTAAAAGTTCATCTCGGATCCACTTTCAAAGTTATTTTATTGAGGAGGTGTGAAAATATCTCATGGGAGAAAACTCAAAAGAAAAGTCAACTGAATAGGGGGCCTACGCAGGACCGAACTGGGCCGCTGGAGGAGTCACCAGTGGGCCCTACTGCCAGTCTCAGAAGGAACAATGTGAATGTGGCGTGTGCTTCTTTATCACCGTGGAGTGACAGAGAAGCCCTGAGAGGTGCAGCAGTGCATGAGGGCTAAGTGACTTCAGGAGCCTACGAGGTTCCACCACTATCCTTGCCATTTTTGTTTCTACTGCACACCGAGTGTGGGAGAAGAGAGGCAGGACTAAGGAGGGAGCCACAGACAAAGTTGACCGCCGGGCAGAGGAGGCAAAGACTCACATCAGTAGCTGTGCACACATGCTGGTACAAGATGAGGATACAACTGTCTCAGTAGACACGGCGAACAGCAGTAGCTGCTGGAGGGGTTCCAGAGTTTCAGGAGAGCAGCAAAACTACTGGGTGGTAGGTTGCTGGAGGACATATGCTGCTTTTCACAGGAAACAAGCTACTGCTGTTTTGGAACACAAGCATTGTCTGTTAAGTGCACAGAGCAGGCTGTAGCTACTAGGGGACACAGGCTGCTGTTGTTTTGGTCAAGGGAAACAGGTTGCAGGTATTGGTGGGCACAGGATGCGGCTATACAGAGTCACAGGTTACTGCTGTTATTGGGGGGAGGGGGGGTGCTCACATTAGGTTGCATAGGTTTTTACTAGGGGACATCTGCTGCTATTTGGGGTTCACAGGCTTCTACTAGTGAACATATGCGGCTGTTTGGGGTATGGGCTGCAATTGGGGTGCATAGGTTTCTACGATGGAACATCTGCTGCAATTGAGGAATATTGGGGAAAAAGAGGTTGCTGTTGAAAGACACATGGGGATGCCTACAGCTTTTATGTTATTGGTAATGTCCACTGCTTTATGTTTAAATGTTAAACAAATTACTTTTATAAGCGTTTCAATTTGTTCCGCTGTTCCAAATGCTTCAGAACAGAACTCAAGTTTCAGCTGAAGCGCACCGTGGCAGAGGGGGTTAACTCACCCTTGCCGCCACCTCCGAGTGCTGCTCTTTACGTCACATTCCAGCTCTCATATACTTCCTCCTTCCGGCTGTGAAGGAGGAAGTAGCTGGAGAACTGGAATGCAACATGGAGAGCAGCACACAGAGGTGGCGACAATGGTGAGCTAACCTTCTCGGTGCGCATCAGCTGAAATATGAGTTATGTTCCGAACAGGGCCGGTTCACGTAACAATTGGGCCCTAGGGCAAAATTAGCCAGGGGGCCCCCCAACAGACACCCCCCAACCAAAAAGCATCATTAGAGGCCCTTTGTTGCAGCCAAATTTCCCTCCTGGGCCCCTGAGCTGGCTGCTGACGGCAATTGCCCATTTTTTCCTATGGTAGCTCCGGTCCAGGTTCTGAAGCATTCGGAACAGCAGAACAAATTCAGAATACTCATCCCTTCTGACTACCTTATAATATATTTGCAGCAAGCACACTGAGTAATGACCTTACTGGAGGATGCACTGCTCAATAATGTTACTGAGGAACATGTTAAAGATGACTTTGGATGTAGCAGCAGCGTGTGTACAGAGCATGGAGCAGCAGCATGTGTACAGAGCATGGAGCAGCAGCGTGCGTACAGAGCATGGAGCAGCAGCATGCGTACAGAGCATGAAGCAGCAGCATGCGTACAGAGCATGAAGCAGCAGCATGCGTACAGAGCATGAAGCAGCAGCATGCGTACAGAGCATGAAGCAGCAGCATGTGTACAGAGCATGAAGCAGCAGCATGTGTACAGAACATGAAGCAGCAGCATGTGTACAGAGCATGAAGCAGCAGCGTGTGTACAGAGCATGAAGCAGAAGCGTGTGTACAGAGCATGGAGCAGCAGCGTGTGTACAGAGCATGAAGCAGCAGCGTGTGTACAGAGCATGAAGCAGCAGCGTGTGTACAGAGCATGGAGCAGCAGCGTGTGTACAGAGCATGGAGCAGCAGCGTGTGTACAGAGCATGGAGCAGCAGCGTGTGTACAGAGCATGGAGCAGCAGCGTGTGTACAGAGCATGGAGCAGCAGCGTGTGTACAGAGCATGGAGCAGCAGCGTGTGTACAGAGCATGGAGCAGCAGCGTGTGTACAGAGCATGGAGCAGCAGTGTGTGTACAGAGCATGGAGCAGCTCGGGGGAACTTGACAAAGCACAGCCCTGCTCCCCCTTCATTAAAAATATTGGCTGTCATTATCTGAATCCAAACTGATCACGTTGTCGAACAGGAGCAGAACGGACCTGTCAACCAGACGGGAAATTACACTGTGTGTACCCAGCAAGATGTCCTCGAAGAGCTAGGTGCCGCTTTAGGACTGAAGCTACAGTGCGCACCCTGCGCAAGGGTAATCCAGGGAGTACATCTGAAATCGGCGCCGGTAGACTTGGGCGCAGGATACAGCTGGTATATGGCTGGCTGATCCTGCTTCTGCACAAGTCCGGGCCGTGTTAATTACTATTCCCCCTCCAGGCTGCCATGGATAGTGGGGGAATGAAATAATTCGGCTTCCAACGATTGCTGGAGGCCGAATTATTGTGATTTTTAAGCAACCTCGGCTCCGTCTTCTGACAGCGGCGACGTTACTCACTGAGCGCCGCTATAGACTGATTCCTATTATAGTCTATGGCGGCGCTGGCTGCGTCCAAATCTAGCAGTGCCGAAAAGCACTGCTCCGAATTCAGGGATCTGGCAATCGCTGGACACTGAATGACTTCTCCCTCCAAGTTGCTACGACTCAGAGGGGGAATAGTATTTAACGCCACGGGAATTTGAGCGGCAGCAGGGTGAGCCGTCGTTCGGTCATTTCATTTTCCGGTAGATCGGTGGGTCGAAGCAATTATTTCTGACATGTCCGATCAGCTCCCGATCGATCACGGGACCAATTTTGTGCAGATGTGATCAAAAAATCAATTCAGTTATCGACCAGGAGCTGATCAGACATGTCAGAAATAATTGTTTCAACCGGTTGATCTGCCAGGAAATTGAATGGTGTGTACCTAGCATCAAAAAGCATTCCAAGTAGCTTAATTTTAGTAGAGGTTATGCGACTGCTACTCATTATCCACAAATTAAGTTACAGATCTGCTGACACGAACGCCATGCTGTCAACACTGGACCTCCTGCTGGCCACACCCCTCCACTGGCCTCTATAGTGTAGTTGAATGGCTGCTCTTGCTCTGCCTTGCCCCCACACTCCTCTCACATCCTGAATGAATGAGGAGGCAAGCAGCACATGCTAGGGGAAGCACAGGGAGCAGTGGTAAGAACAGCAAATTGAAAGTATTTTGGTGGCTTGTTTACATTTTATTCAGGAAAACACTATTGGTAGAGGGAGAGGACAACGGGCTACTAAAATATTTTAATGGATGAACGTTGGCTTTGATATAAACTTGACTACAAGACATGCACATCATTTCTTCTCACCTACGTTACACTTCTCTTCCTAAAAATAGGAAGACTTCAGGTCCCAAGAGCCTTCCAGAAAAAAACAAAAAGACCCATATAATATATTAATTAGTAACAACAAGTAAAAGTAATGGGTGTGTGGGAGTAATACTCAAAAACAATGGTTGCAGTAATAGCAACCACAGTATGAAGGCAAGTGAAGAAGGCCTATCCACACTCGGGTTCTTCAGTCTTCAGGAGGGCCTGCAAAAGCTTACTAAGAGTTCTAAAAGACCTAATAGTACATGAAACCCTCCCCAAGAATTTTGGTGGGATGGGGTAATATTGGGAGGGAAGAGATGTCCCAGAAAAAAATGGTTGTGGATAATGTATAAAAAGTGATAAAATCTGCTTATCTCAAATGAAGAAAGCAACTTGCATACGTGATAAAACAAGCTTTATATATATATAAATATATATATTTTTTTAATTTAATACTAAACAGATACTGTATCTGTTTAGTGTTAAATAAAAAAAATCTGAAGTGCCATAATAAAACAACTCTTGAATTCCTCCAATAGAAGCAGAAAATAATTAAGATGAAATTGGGCCCTAGGCAAGATAGCAGTTTTTGCCAACCGCTGATGATCACCTGGCTTTTTTTTTAGTAAGATTTAATGGGGGCTAGCATTTACCAGGCCCCTAGACTCTCTCCAGACCCTAGACAACTTCCTAGGTGTGCCTTATGGATGAGCAGTCTCTGAATGAATGTGTAAAATATGACAAGCACAAGCTTGGCTAGCCATGAGTTGAAGAAGTACCTTCCTTTCTTGGTGTTCCTCAATCCTGGCTTCAACGTCTCCAGCATTTTTTGGCAAAGTGGCTCCTTCCATCAGGGCCTGGAGCTTCTGCATCCAGTCCATTATCTCTCGGATATCAGCGTTGAACCTTTGCAGATGGTAAGAGGCGTCTAATTTCTCCTTCCTGCCAAGGAATGAAAATGTTGCTCAGTAAAAACTGGACAGCACATACTCGGATCCAGCTCAGCGAACAGTTTCTCTGCCAGAAGGGATAAGGCTCTGGACAAATGCTCCATATTTCAGCTATAAACCTGCACTCTTTGTAATATAACCACAAAGGATTATGGATAAAAGCACAGAACAGCTTACTGTGTGGGGTCATTTGTTCTGTTTTATGCAGTGAAGGTCTTAAACTGTCATATGTCCTTTTCACCAAAGGTTTGACTTTATTCAGAACTAAAAAAAAAAATTCAATTAGGACAGAAAAAAGGAGTTTGAAATGGATAGCTTTTAGGTAAAGCTGTTAAACCTCCCTCCCAACAATGTTTTGATCCAGTGCTGGGAATTACGGAAATAAAATGAAAGGCAAGAAGTGGTTAGGCATCATTTTCACAGGACTCTAGTTTTCCTTGTTTCGCGCTAGGGAAGTGTTTCTCAAACCTGTTTGAATCCACCTAGCTGAGACACTAATTACACCACCTGTGCATAGGTGAGGCTGTCTGCAAAACATGCACCGTTGGGGAGTCACGAGGACAGGTTTGAGAAACTGCTCTATGGCTCTAATTCAATTAAGTTTTCTCCCAGGAGAGATTTTTCATCTTCGCTCCAAAATAATTTTTCTGCACTTAAAAAAGTAATAAAACGAAAGTATAAATTAATATCAGCACTTATTTTAACCACTTCAGCCTACAGTGTTGTTCACCTTATGCATCTGAGCAACTTCCACCTCCCATTCATTTGCCAATAACTTTATAACTACTTATCACAATTAATTGATCTAGATATTGTTTTTTCCGCCACTAATTAGGCTTTCTTTGGGTGGTACATTTTGCTAAGAATTATTTTTTTCTAAATCCATTTTAACAGGAAGATTAAGACATAGCATAGAAAAAATGCATTATTTCTCAGATTTTGGCCATCATAGTTTGAAATTAATACATGCTACCGTAATTAAAACTCATGTATTTTATTTGCCCATTTGTCCCGGTTATTACACCGTTTAAATTAAGTCCCTATCACAATTTATGGCGCTGATATTTTATTTAGAAATAAAGGTGCATTTTTTTAAATTTGCGTCCATCACTATTTACAAGCTTATGCTAGGTACACACCATACAATTTTCTCTTAGATTTACCTGCCAGATAGCTTTTTTCCATGTTGTAGGTAAATCTATCAGAAGAATGTAACAGAAAATTGTATGGTGTGTACCTAGCATAATATTGCATATTTAAAAAGGTCAGACCCTAGGTAACAATTTTTTTTTTTTATTAAAACATTTATTTGGGTAATTTTTGGTGTGGGTAGTAAACAGCTAATTTTAAATGTAATATAATGTAATTATTTAATTAAAAAATGTATGTGGGTGTAGTTTGTACCACAAGATGACCACAGTCAAAAAGTCCTGGAAGCGAACAATCTCGATTCCAGGAACTAGAAAGAGGACAAGAATTTTTTTTTTTTTTTTGCAGAAAGACAGCGCCCTCTCATAAGAGACCGTCGGTTTTTCTGCGGGGGACTTAGATCAATGAATGGGAAGTATATTCCCATTCGGGAGGGGGGGGGGGGGGCGAGATCGGGAGGGAGGGGGGAGGAGGTGGATAGGCCACCCGCACGCCGCATAGAAGGGGGATCCCCCCGCCCGCACAGCCGTTGCATAAAAGGGAGATCCCCCTGCTCGCACAGAGGGGGATCCACCCACCCGCACAGCTACCGCATACAAGGGGGAACGCACGCACGCACATTCTCTGCCCGCCGATCTGCTGCCCAGGGATTCCCCAGGGTGGCTGGATGCTTGTTCTGCACTCTCGGGTAGCACAGATCGCTACTAACAGCCTGCAGGCAGGCATCCAGCCATCCTGGGGAATCCCTCTGATGAGAAAAAAATTCAGCCGGCAGGGCAGAGAAACAGGAACTCTCCCTGTCTGCATGGATGAGCTCAGCTCGTCGTTAACATTTTTTGTACATTTTTGCTGGACGAGCTCAGCTCATTCATACCGCCAGGGTGGCTACGTGGATAAAACAAATGTAAAGCTACCTATAAAAAAAACATATGGAGAGGGAAGGCCCTGGATCCCATAGAGCAGGGTTTCTTAACATTATTTTGATATGTACCCCTTTTGGATGTCTGTGCACGGCAAGTACCCCTTGATGTAGTAGAGATTATCTCAAGTACCCCTTGACACAATTATAATTAATAATAGTACTCGGGAATTGTACCTAAACTGATTCCAGGTATTTAATATTGCTTTTAATAAGCTAAAATACTAATTTGGTGGTGTAGCTTATATAGGATTATAATTTTCAAAAACTCTAAATTTGTTATGCTTAATTAACTACATCAAGCCCAAGTACCCCCTGGACCCATCAGAAGTACCCCCTGATACCACTGGTTGAGAACCTAGGCCATAGAGCCTTCCCGGTGCTCTCCCGATGTCTCCAGTCCACCACTGTCCTTCTTTGAAATTCTGTGCCTTTTGGAGTCCTTACAAGGCTCTGGAAGCAATCCCTGTGTTCTTCCAACGACGGGTGCATCCATACTGCACAAGCTCAGACTCAGATTGTCTTCGGAAGTTCTTGGGGACGTGAGTACTTCCGAAGCCTCAAGAGGACTCCCGAAGGAGTATTCAATTAGTTGGTCGAATAACGTAAATGGGACAGACGGTGGTGGACCAAGAAGGCTCTACTGTATCCAGAGCCTCTCCTCTACATACTTAATTATTTTGAGTACCTAGGTGGCTTTAGTTTTACTTTTTTCTTGCTTGCTTATTCGCACTGTACAATGTATACCCTATTCTGCTATCTACCATATAATTGTGTTTTTGATTTTATTTTCTACCCCCAACGACAGCTCTCACAGGCCTCCATAAACGGGATGCAGACCACAATAATATAGGATAGTGGTTCTATCTCTTCTTCAGGTTTTTCAAAAGCTAAAGCCCACCGCAAGAAATAAAGAAATAAATAAAGGCAACCCAGCACCCACCGTACCACCACACTCCACCACATGGTATGTGATCAATTTTTATCGCTATAATTTTGTACTGTACCCGTGCCTGCTATTAGAATAAAGCACCTGCAGGGACGATTGGCCTTCCTTCTCTTCATTCCTGATGTTTAGTTATGTGTTGAAATCTCATAGTTGCCCTAAAGATAATAGTCTAAACATGAAAGTGGGGCTCCCCCTTAATGTCGGACATGCTGATTTCAGCAGACACAGCCATACTCTTTACACACTACTCAGCACTTTGCTGTAACCAGCTGTTTCCAGGGTGCCCTTGGGACACGATATTTAAGTACTAAAGAACAGCTGCTGAAAAGTTATATTTCCTGATATTTTCCAAGTGGTCTATCCAAGACAACTATGCAGCAGATTAAGTATTTCTATAACGATAATGTAGTCATGAGAGTTATGATTTTGAAGGCTAGAGTCTTCTACACTGAACATAATTAAAAGTACAGCAGCATATTGGTAAAGTGGACAGCACTTTTGCTTTGCAGTGCTACTTGCTTCAGAAAGTACTTCATCTTCACCGTTCTTAGCTTGTGACCCCAACTACACCTGTCTGCCACCTGCCTCAACTCGCCTTGCACCTGGACCTGGATGCTTACTTGGCTGCTCTCCATGATGTCACTTGTTCTCCTTGCCACCAATGGTCCCTCAGGGGCCATGACCTGATGGTGAGTCTGGTGACATGCAGCAAAAAATTCAATGCCCATTAGGGGTTTGCAGTCCGTTAGGCCTGGTGGGCTGCTGTGGTGAAAATTGTGTGGCAACTTAGGGATAGTCAACAGTACTAAGCATAACACTTATTTTCCTGAGATCACCAGAATACCTAAAGCAGCATTTAAAGAACAGACAACCAGGCTGCAAACGACACAAAGACCTTACATCTCTTCGAAACAAAATAAACCATCAGCCATGGATTAATCAATGAATTGATCATTTGCATTATTAATCAGAGGAGATGATTTGATATAATACTGTACCTGAGTTTAAGTACACTTGCACTTAATAGAAAGTATTTTTATAGAATGTACTTTTTTTATTTTGATCGTTTATTACATTCAGTAATAGCCTAGACTTTTCTTTATAGCTAGTAAATGTGAATTATTAGCAGTGAATGCCAAAATTTAATAGAGCATGCTTATGTATCTAACATTTAGACATGGAGCCTAAAATATCGTGCATAAGGTGCACAAGTAAACTGCTTCACCTTGAAACCATTATTGCCCTTTTAGAAGCTCTGTTAGAGAGAGGCGGGCAGTTAACTGATATTTTAGATATGTGGAGGTAAATATGGGGGCAGACCATGTCACCCGTCTCTCTTCTTTTCTCTTGGGGACCTCCAGCAGTGAGGTCTCCCTCCTCCATCGCCCTGTCACCACAACTATCAATTCTGGTTGGAATGACCCTTCAGATGTAGGCTGATGTCCTGACAGATATATGCTGCCTCTGGATTCTTCAGACATTTAGCTGTTGAAAGAATTCAGGCTGAATATTTGTTTCTAACCTCCGGCGTGAGTCGGCCAGCACACCACAGCATGCCTAATACTTTATAAATAGCTTTGGTCTGGCTGTCTTTACGATACCTTTGGTTGGCTTGTAGCTGGAGCTTTTGCCAGTTGTCAGTCATCTCCTTCTCTTTTGAGGTGAGACGTTCACTCATTGATGAACTTCCATGGGACAGGCGCTTGGCTTCCTGGTGTAAGCCCTGCAAGAAAATATTCATGTAGAACAAATCATTTTGGTTCTTGAACTTTCTTGGCAAATGAAGGTATTTTCCGAGAATAATATGGATTTGTTTCCAACAAAAGTAGGAAACAATTTATAGACAGATCCTGAAATTGTGGCTGAAGAGGGACATTTAACGCTTTGATTAAAGTCCTATTTATTACCACTTTTTTTTTTTTTTTTTGCAGCAGATATTTCCTGCTTTTATCTTACAAAATTTGTTTGTAGTATGAAAAAAGAGGCTGGATACTGTACATGATACGGTTTATGTGGACTAAGGCTTCATGCACTCACTGTATGGAACTCAACTAAGGCGGATGTTCAGGGCTGTCTATGCCATAAATCTGACATGTGTACAAGTGTCCCCAATATACAGCATGCAATAGGTCTGATTCACAAATATTTTCTGTTGTGTTATCACACCTTAGTTATGAACTCACAATGTATCTCTCCTTAAAGAGACACTGAAGCAAAAAAAAAATGATGATATTATGATTTGTATGTGTAGTACAGCTAAGAAAAAAAACATTAAGATCAGATACATCAGTCTAATTGTTTCCAGTACAGGAAGAGTTGAGAAACTCCAGTTGTTATCTCTATGCAAAAAAGCCATTAAGCTCTCAGACTAAGTTAGTCGTGGAGAGGGCTGTTATCTGACTTTTATTATCTCAACTGTAATTGAACTGTTTACTTTTCCTCTGCTAGAGGAGAGGTCATTACTTCACAGACTGCTCTGAAAGACTCATTTTGAATGCTGAGTGTTATGTAATCTGCACATATTATAGAGTGATGCAATGTTAGAAAAAACACTATATACCTGAAAATAAAAATATGAGAATATTTTCTTTGCTGCTAATCTTCTAGTAATTATTCATAGTACACAACCAATTCATTATATCATATATTTTTTTTCGCTTCAGTGTCTCTTTAAAGAATAAATGTAGTGAAAAGAATATGGAGGCTGCCATATTGTTTTACTTTTAACCAGTTGCCTGGCAGCCCTGCTGATCTATTTGACTGCAGTAGTGTCTGAATCACACCAGAAATAAGCATTTTGACAAAAATATCATAAACCCCTGACCTGCTGCATGCTTGTACAGTGTCTATGGCTAAAAGTATTAGAGACAGAGGATCTGCAGGGCTGTCAGGCAACTGGTATTACTTAAAAGGAAATAAATATGGCAGCCTCCATATCCCGCTTGTTACAGTTGTCCTTTAACTTATGGTTTAACTCTCCTTATTTGACATAACTCATGATTTATATTTCCTTATCTATTTACCTGCTGCACAGGAGAAGGAGAGTGAGGAGAGGAGACCGGCACTGCAGTCAACTGTTTATTCCATAGTGCAACAAAATGACAAGCATAAAAACACAATTGTGCAAACATGCGACATACCAATCTTGGCGGTAGTGTGGGTGATGGTGGGTGCTGGGCACTGTATGCCTTACAGCCGTTTCGCGTGAAAATGCACTTCCACGGAGGCTCTAGGGAGAGCTCAAGAACACTTCCCTGCTGCCGCTCAAGAACACTTCCCTGCTGCAGTGCCAACCTAATAACCTCTCTACCCAAAACTTATCTATTTATCTCATGAAGTATCTCTCCTTGGTAGCGTGCGTGCCTAACTGCCGTACAATGAGCTCGTAACATGACCACGATACTCTACTACTGCGGCCGCTGCTATAGTAACGTGCGTGCGTTATTGTAGTAGCAGCCTCGCTAGTGGAGTATCAGAGCCGCACTACGCGCTCATCACGCGTATGTTTAGCGCCCTTTCCTGCATCAAGCCACTTATTTATTTCATGCATTAGCTCTCCTCACAGTTAAAGGACACCTGGTAGTTGATTCACAATGCTTACTTGTTTTACACCTTAAAGCGGAATATAACCTAGCATTTCAACTTTGCTCTAAAACATTATTTACAGCATATTATATGCAACCAGCATTTTTTTTTTACTAAACCTGCATTGGAAGGGTTACACACAGAGCTTTAAAGTTCCGTGGAGAGAAATGCAGATGCATCCGAAGTTTAAATAAATGCATTTAAGTAAACACAATGTAACAAGTGGTGAATTTGACACACTCTTTGGCTGTCCTCCAGCTCCTGCACAGTCAGAGAGTGTGAGTCACATTTCTCACTTGTTACATTGTGTTTACTTAAATGTATCTATCTAAACTTCGGCTGCGGCAGCATTTCTCTCCACGGAACTTTAAAGCTCTGTGTGTAACCCTTCCAATGCTGGTCTAGTGAAAAAAAAAATGCTAGTTGCATATAATATGCTGTAAATAATGTTTTAGAGCAAAGTTGAAATGCTGGGTTATATTCCACTTTAAAGGTGACCTTCGTGCTAAAAATATGCCAAAAAATGAGACCTACTGCAAGCATACCTCCCAACTTTTTGAGATAAGAAAGAGGGACACAAGCCACACCTCTAACCACGACCACGTCACACCCCTAGTCACGCATACCATAATGATTTCACAAGAAAAATACGTTGTTTCAGAATTCAAACCACACTGGTCCTTTCCACCCTGGTTCATTTTCCTTCAAATTAACATTTGAAAATAAGAAATATATCAATTTAAAGGATGGGAATAAAGTTTAGTGTCATTTAAATGCATTTTTCAACAGAAAAATACAAATATTTACACAGATCTGTACATCTTGAAAAAGGGACAGACGAGGAAGAAAGAGGGACCGAGGGACAGGGCTCCCAAAGAGGGACTGTTACTCCAAAAGAGGGAAAGTTGGGAACTATGTGCATGTGTGGGGAGAAGCTTACCGCACCTTCCGTGTCCTGGCATCAGCCTCTGTTTTGCTGCAAAGCTGGCCATCCTGAAGTCCTGGTCGGCACATGCACAGCATGTCCGAGGGAGTACCCAGCAAGCATGTCCTCTGACCCGGACATACTACGCTGCACATGCACAGTATGTCCGCCTGGGCACCCTGTGACTGCGCTGAGCCCCCCCCCCCTTCCAGAGGCCGGACTTCTGAATAGGACACTTTGCAAGGAAACGGAAATAGAGGCCGACGCTGGCGCAAGACTCTGCACTACTCCCCACACACACAGTAGGCTTTATTTTTGACACATTTTTTAGCACTAAGGTATCCTTTAAAGAGAACCTGTACTGAGGAAAAATTATTTAAAATAAACACATTAGGTAACTTCAAATGAACATTACATAGTTACCTTGCCATCAGTTCCTCTCAGAAGCTCACCATTTTCTTCTTACAGTGATTCCTTCCAGTTCTGACAACATTTTGTCAGAACTGAAATATATCAGTTGCTGTCAGTTATATATCAGTTGCTGTCAGTTACAGCTGAGAGGAGAACTGATGTGTCCATGTTTCCCTATGGCTCAAGTGGACGATGTTACAGTTTAACAGTGTGCTGACCAGGAAGCTGTTATGGGGTAATAGCTATTTTCAAAATGGAGGACGGAGAATTCCATTGATCACAGTCGACAAACAGGATGCAGGAGAGGAAAAATAGATTGATGAGTACACTATACAGGAGGCATGTATGACTTGTGTATGTTTATTTTGACTTTTAATGTTCAGTTCAGGTTTTCTTTAAGGTGAAAAACAAGTAAGCATTGTGAATCAACTACAATATTTCTAAATGGCAGCAATCAGGAGTGCTGTATTCCCATCCATACCCCACCTGCTGGACTTCTACTCCACTGTAAGCTATGCTATCAGAGTATTGTCTACTTTCTTCTTTCCCCACACCACAGGACCACCACCCACTCATTTACTGCCTGCTGTCCCTCCTCCCCTCTCTATTGAACAGTACACACTGTAATGCTATCTAGCTAAGCAGCCTGTCTATACAGGACTCATTTCTCAATATGTCACCTTATCGATTGATAGATATTAAACATAACATTAATAAAGACGCAGCTATTAGCACCATTTCATATAGCATACCTCCTTCTGCGACTGAATGACTTTGATTTCTCGTAGCATTTCTTCATGTCTCCGTATCAAGTTGGTGACACTCTCTACATCTCTTCCGTAGTCCAAGGCTTGCATGAGTACACTCTAGGAATGAAGAGGCAACAATGTGTTAACGTTATAAACAGGTTATAACAAAGGCAGGGTTCACATTTATTTAAAGGGATACTTATGCCCTGCAAAAAAATATCAGTTTTACTCACCTTGGGCTTCTACCAGCCCCCTGCAGCCACCCAGTCTCCTACCGACTCGTTTTGTCTCGCCGACAGGCCTGGCCACGCGTAGTCTTCTTCACGTTCTTCAATAGCGTTCTGCACAGGATGCTATTGCGGACGGGAATGCGAAGAAGGAGGCGCAGTGAGCCTGTCGGCAAAAAACAAAGCTACGGCGGGGGACAGGAGGAGGATCCGCGAGGGCATGGGACGGCTGCAGGGGGCTGGTAGAAGCCCCAGGTGAGAAAAACTAATTTTTATTGCAATGTTTAAGTAACCCTTTAAAAAAAAAACTAACCATTTTCCGCTAGCGGCAGGATCCTCTGAAGCTCGTTGACAAGGGCTTGTCGGAAGTGCTCGCACCTGCGCACTAGCACGGAGGCAAATGTGCCCAGCTTTTTCTACCAAGCACGGGAGCCACCTTCCATCTGTGCAGTGCAGCCGGACTTGTTTTCATACAGGCGTGAGGCCGTAGGCTTTCGGGGTCCCAGTGATAAATTGCCCAGGTGGAGAAGGACAGGGGAAGCCTCTAGAGGATCCAGAGGCTTCCCTCTACTGAGGTAAGTATCTGATTTTTGGCCAAAAACCCTCACAAGTTTGCTTTGAAGAGAACCTGAAGTGAGAGGCATAAAAAGGTTGACATATTTATGTCCTTTCAAATACCAGTTGCCAGTCCTGCTGATCACTTTGTGGTGAAACAAACATGCAGCTAGTCTAGTCAGACGTGTCTCAGAGCACCTGATCTGCATGCTTGTTCAGGTCTATGACTACAAGCAGAGGCAGAGGACCAGCAGGGCAGCCAGGCAATCAGCACTATTTAAAAGAAAATAAGTATGTCAGCCTGAATATTCCTCTCACTTCAAGCATTTTTAAAGGATACCTTAGCAAAAACAATTTAAAAAACGAGGGGAGCAGGCATGTGTAGTGTGGTCATTGCTGACTGCGCAGGTGTTACCCGGCAGCGTGCATCCTTGATTGTGCCTGTGGCCGGGAGCGTTCTGTGCATGTGCACTACGTAGTTGTGACATACTGCGCATGCATGCACTCCCAGCCATGGGTGCGCAATCAAGGAAGCGTGCTGCCGGCTAGCACAGCCAGCTGTGACCACCCTGACCAAGAAGTTCGGTGGATCTGTACATGGGAATGGAGGGGGATGGAGGAGAACAAGCTCTCCGCATGCCCACCGCTCACCCCACGGGAGCGGTGGGCATGAGGAGAACACACTACACATGCCTGCTCTCCCGCTTTTACATTGTTCTTGCACTAAGGTATTAAGCAACCTCAGCAGACCTCTAGGGACCCCTGTACTTTTTTCTAGATTCCCAGCTAAGGTGACCATACATCTAGCGATGATGGGCAGATTTAAACAAGAGATACATCTCTCACTAATCAAATGTGATTAGAGAGAGATGAGCCTCCCATGTGTGCATTTATACATAACCTGTCCTATGCTGCCCTCCACCTGCACGGTGCCCATCTCTCTTCCGGTTCTTCCACTTATATTCGTGCCTCACACATCACCGGCGTTTAGTTTCGTGCACGTGTGACCTCACACACTCACCACATGTATACACTACACACTAGAGGGAACAGCGACCGGGGGTTTTGACGCGTTCGTCACTGTTACCGCCACGCACCCGGACGAACACCATTACCTGACGTCTTGCAGCATGTCCGATCGATACATGCGACCAATTTAGGCTCAAAATTGGTCGCATCATCGATCAGTCATGCTCTTGGCGGCACCGATTTTCATTCGATCAGATAACTATTGAATCATATGGTCAATCGGCTGCCAAGTCGAGAGAAGTACGGCTCTCTTAAGGCCTTAGTTCTGCTAATATGTCAAGAAGGACTAACCTGCAGATATAAAGGAAAGATTTATCTGTGTTGCCCATAGAAACACGATTCCAAAATTCTAGCCCAAGCTAGAAAGGTATGCAAGCATTTGATTGGCTGCATGCATGACAAGCTCCTGTCTCACTTTCAGATACTCTTGAAAGAAGTGAGTGGGATTCTCAATGAAAGCCTGAACACAGAATGGAATAAAAATAAAAACATTGCTTCATCACGACTTCCTGAATGACGTGGTGAATAGCACTTTTGTTGTCTGCTTTAGATTTATTGAACTCCGACATTACGGTCTTAAAAATTCTCATTCCCCGTTTAAATGAAGGGAGGTTGCTTTTGTAAAAAATATTGCTATGGTAAGCCATACTGTTCATCTGACGTAACCGTTCAGATGTACTATAGCATAAGGCAGCAGCACAATACTGGCTTTATACAAGTGTGATGTTTCCCTGTCTCCATAATCCCCGTTCTCATACTTTCCCCTGTACCTTCTCACTCATCCTCTCATTAATGTCATCAATTTCACGGATCAAGGCATGAATCTCCAGGGCTCCCTCTAATGCCTTTCGATATTTATTTAGGTCACCATGGAAACTGTTCCACCTAAAGAAACAAAATAAAGCAAGGCATCCAGTTTGCATAAGCATATGTACCATTCTTAAAACTCTTTTTAGCAACTGCTTAGGATACTAAGTTGAAAAACAACAACAACAACAACAACAAATAACATTTGTAAAGCGCTTTTCTCCCGTGGGACTCAAAGCGCATAAGCATGGCTCCAACCATCGTGGTACAGGGGAAGAATTTTATAAATCTGGAAATGCCAGGCTAAACAGGTGGCTTTTCAGTCTGGATTTGAATAGCTCCAGGGATGGTGCTGTCTTTACTGGGTGTGGTAGGGAGTTCCAAAGAGTAGGGGCAGCATGACAGAAGGCTCTGTCTCCAGATTTTTTGAGGTGCACTCTGGGAGTGACCAAGTTTATAGAACTTGCTGATCTGAGGTTGTGAGAGGTGTGGTGCAGCTTCAGCAAGTCCTTCATGTATCCAGGGCCCAGATTGTGCAGGGATTTGAATGTCAGCAGTCCAATCTTGAAGAGTATTCTCCATTCTACTGGTAGCCAGTGCAGTGAGCGAAGGATCGGTGTAATGTGACAGTGGCGAGGCTGGTTTGTTAGCAATCTGGCAGCAGCATTCTGCACTAATTGCAGGCGACGCAGGTCCTTTTTGGGGAGGCCAGCATAAAGGGCATTGCAGTAGTCCAGCCGTGATGTGATGAAGGCGTGGACTAGGGTTTGAAGATCCTCTGGGGGAATCAGATGTTTAATCTTTGCAATGTTCTTCAGATGAAAGAAGGAAGATTTAACTACAGATGAAATTTGGTTTCTGAAACTCAATTCCCCATCGATTAGTACGCCAAGGCTGCGCACAAGGTTGGAGCTGTTTATGTCTGAATTCCCAATCCTGATTGGTGTTGCTTTAGGATAGAGCTGTTTTGATGGCGAGCACTGGCTTTGGACAAACAGGACCTCAGTTTTGTCAGCATTCAGTTTCAACCAGTTATCATTCATCCATGCCTGAAGCTCAGCTAAGCAAGAGTTTATTTTTGGGGTAGGGTCTGTTCCACCAGGTTTGAAGGACAGGTATAGCTGTGTGTCATCGGCGTAGCAGTGGTACGTCAGGCCATGTCGTTGGATAAGTGTACCGAGTGGCAACATGTAGATTGCAAACAGCAGAGGGGATAGGATTGATCCTTGTGGCACTCCGAATTGTAGAGGTGCAGGTTTGGACATTATAGGTCCTAGGGATACTCTCTGTGTTCTGTCAGTCAGGAATGATCTGAACCACTGGAGGACTGATCCACTGATGCCACAGTACTCCTGCAGTCTGTTAAGCAGGATTTCATGGTCAACTGTATCAAAAGCAGCTGAGAGATCCAACAGGATTAGGGTGGAGCATTCCCCTCTGTCCCTTGCCATGAGCAGATCGTTGCAGACTTGGATGAGGGCTGTTTCACAGCTGTGGTGTTTCTTAAAGCCAGATTGTAGAGGGTCCAGGATGTTGTTTACTGACAGCCTGGTTTCAAGTTGCAGATAGACAGCCTTTTCAATAACTTTACCTAAGAAGGGGAGGTTGGAGACAGGTCTGTAGCTGCTCATAGCATCTGGATCCATGGAAGGTTTTTTGAGAAGGGGCTTGATGATTCCTTCTTTTAGAGAGGTAGGAAACCTCCCTGCTTGCAGAGAGCAATTTACTATTTTGTGAAATGCTGGACCAAGCAGGTCAGGGCATTTCAGCATATGTTTAGTTGGTCCAGGGTCCAGGTCGCAGGTTGTCTGGTGGAGACGACAGAGGGTGTCTGAGATCTCTTCCTCACTAATACTTTTGAAATCAGTCCAGGGTGTTAGGTTGTTTTTGCAGCTATTTCCATTAGTTGCATGAGTCTTGGGTGCTGTGGACTGAATGAGAGACCGAATAGAAGATACTTTGTCAGCAAAGTAGCAGGCAAATTTCTCACATAGCTCCTTTGAGGGAGTTATAGTGGGTTTTAGACAGGATGGATTACATAGTCTATCAACTGTGCGGAATAGTTGGGCTGGTCTGTTGGCGGCCTTTGCGATCTCCTGTGATAGGTAGGAGGATTTTTTCTTGGTGATCGCATTTTGGTAGCTTTCCCGGTGAGAGACAAGGGTGTGTTTATCTTTTGAATTCTGAGATTTTCGCCACTTCCTTTCTAGTCTGCGCACTTCTTTCTTTAGGTCCTTTAGTGAGCTGTCAAACCACCGTGCATGGTGAAGTGGTGTAGATCGTTTGATGCGAACTGGAGCGAGGGCGTCATAGGCAGATGACACTGCATGGTTGTAAATCAGGACCATGGAGTCTGGGTCTGCGCAATGATTGGTTAATGCGTCGAAGTTGAGGATATTCTGAACGTGCTGGGGTGAGACATCTTTCAGTGAACGGTATTTTATGAGTTCTTTCCCTCTGTGTTTTATCGCTGGTGCTGTCAGAGAGAAGTGGATGGTGTGGTGGTCTGACCATACCACTGGGTTTATATCCATGTGTGATATTAAAAGTCCGGAATGAAATATAAGATCCAGGGTGTGCCCTTTCGTATGGGTGGGGAGGTTGATAGCCTGAGAGAAACCCAGTTCATTCATTATGAGAAGTAGTTCACTTCCTAGCTGGGAGTCGTGATCATCCACCCATGCATTGAAGTCTCCCAGGATGATCCATCTAGGGTGTTCCACTGTTACGCAGGATAAGAGTTCAGATATTTCCTTAAGAAAGGCTGGACCATTTTTTGGGGGGCGGTATATGAGCAATATGTTGATGTTTACTTCTGCTGACAGTTGAGCTGCAATACATTCAAAGGTTTCAGTGGGGCCTATGGGCAGGGGCCTTATGTTCAAGGAGGATCTGAAGCATATGGCAACCCCCCCACCCTTGCCGACTTGTCTCTCACAGTGCAAGATTGAATAATTGGCCGGCACGGTTGCTTCAAGAGTTGGGCCTGCATGCTTCCCAAGCCAGGTCTCTGTCAAAAAGGTCAAATCAGAGAGCTCTATTAGGTCATGTATAGTTGCAGTCTTATTATTTATCGATCTGGCATTGCAGAGTGTAGCTGTGATTAAGCTTTTCTGAGGGCAAATATGTTTTTTATACTTGGATCCACTACCTCTCCGCCCCCTTCTGCATTTCCTGAGTATCCCAAAGGATTTTAAGAGTAGAGCCAGAGAGGTGTTAATTTGTAATTGATTCTTGGGAGGGCATGCAGAGAAAAGGTCCTTTGATGAGTATTTGTATGTGCATTAGATATCATAAGGGTTCAGTGGTGATAACAGTAGCCCCCGTGACCCCTGGGGTGGCAGGGGAAAAGGGGCTGGTCCTGGAGCAAATCCTTGTGGGCTCTCTCTGTCTCCCATGTGAACCTATGTGTGTGCTCCCGACTCTCCATCTCCCATAGGCAACCCCGCTAAATCTTGCAGAGCTGCTGCAGTGAAGCGCAATACTTTACCTCATCCTGGCGGAACAGGTCCTCTTCTCTTCTAGGTCCAATTCTCCAGGCTGTGAGTGCCACCAAGGAACAGGATGTGAACAAAGGGGGGGGACGTCAGAGGATTGCTATGATTTATTGTTACACTACTGACCTTTATGTTTTCTTTTTGTAGTCCAAGAGCTATTGCTCTGCATACTTATAGTAGGTCAGAGACTCAAAATATTAGAGGCAGAAAATGAGTAGAAATGGGGGGCAGGTAGCTTTCTTCTTTTAAGAAAATAAATATGTTAGCCTCCATATCCAACACACTACAAGTTTTCTTTAAAGTGGTCCTGAACTCTTGCACAGGTCAGAAGGAGAATATACAGAAATGCACCCTGTGTGTATTTAGAGAATTTAGTCGGTTTAATTCCCCCTCATTTGTGTCTAAGCTCAAGTTGTAATTTGATCCTCCCCTGTGTCACATGGCTGCCTATGGCAGATAAGCAGATAAGCTCATTTGAAAGCACAGTATGTTAACAAAATGTCTGCTTCCATGAATCAGGAAGTAGAAACTGTTAAATCTATTTTAGGATTTGTATCAGCTGTAACAAATACATGTTTTTTTTTGTTTAATTAAAGGTTAACATGCTGTTGTGTATCTTAGAGCAGAGAGAAGTTCTGAGTTCAGGTCCACTTTAAAGAAAAAACACACTCCTGCCAAAATACAAAATGTGTCTATCAATGCCTCATTGATTACCATATATAGTTATGTTACCTTTGCTGCTTTTGGCCCAAAGAAATGGCCTTTATTATAAAGTCATAATAACCATCAACTGGAAGCAGCGATCTTGCATAATAACATATTTTTCATTTTACTCTTCAACTTGCTTCTTCAGGCTGTCTCAAACTCTCTATGCCAATAAGGACAGACTTGATGATGTTCCAATAGTGAGATCTTTCCAAAGAGGGTAAAGAAAGAGTAGGGGAAGGATAGGTTCATCTTATGTAAAGTATTTGAAAGTTATTTTAAGCCATGAAAAGGGCAGTTAGGTGTAGGTTATGTATATAATGAGGTAATAATGAGGGTTTAATAATGATATGATTATTAGGTTAGGGATTAGGTGCTGATAAAAAGGCAAGATGCTCCATACCTCCCAACTTTTTGAGAGGAGAAAGAGGGACACTTAAGCCACACCCCTGCCACACCCCTGACCACACCCCATCACACCCCCTAGTCATACATACCATAAAGATTTCAGAAGAAAAATATGTTGTTTTATAATTCAAACCACACTGCTCCTTTCTATCCTTGTTCATTTTCCTTCATATTAACATTTTACAATTAGTAATATATCAATTTAAAGGATGGGAATAAAGTTTAGAGTCAAACATTTTTTTAGTAGACAAATATATATATATTTACATAGAAAGAGGGACAAAGTCCTGAAAGAGGGACAAATGAGGAGAAAAGAGGGACAGAGGGACAGACAGGGCCAGGCCGAGGCGAGAGAGGCTCCAGCCTCAGGGCGCAGTGTAGGAGGGGGCGCACAACTCAGGAACAAGTGGAAAGGCTGCTGCACTCACGTTTAACACATATGGGAGCCGGGAAATAGAAGCCAAACTTCAAGAATCCAGGAAAAATCCCACTGCACCAGATGGTGGGATATTGTCAAAAAACCTTTATTAGTAATCCATCATCAAAGTAGCATACAAAAGCTCACGCGTATCGGAGCAACGGCTCCTTAAAGGACTTACGAGGCCAAATTCTGCCCACAAAACCTAAAAAAAGTTAACTACCTGCATGAGTTTGTATGGCACGGAGGACGCCGTCCGCGCCCTCCGTGCGGTTCCGCCTGGTCCCCTCTGCGCAATAGCCCCCCGAAAGGCTGCGACCCCACGGTCCGGGTCGGGATCTGCAGCCTGCAGAAAGATGGCCGCCGGAGCTGGCCACGGCTGCGCAGTCCGCATAGCCGCTACTGCGGCTGCGCAGCTCCAGGGCCAACCCCCCGATCCACGTAAAAGGCAGCGTGGATCGGAGGGTTGGCCCTAGAGCTGCGCAGCCGCAGTAGCGGCTATGCGGACTGCGCAGCCGTGGCCAGCTCCGGCGGCCATCTTTCTGCAGGCTGCAGATCCCGACCCGGACCGTGGGGTCGCAGCCTTTCGGGGGGCTATTGCGCAGAGGGGACCAGGCGGAACCGCACGGAGGGCGCGGACGGCGTCCTCCGTGCCATACAAACTCATGCAGGTAGTTAACTTTTTTTAGGTTTTGGGGGCAGAATTTGGCCTTGTAAGTCCTTTAATCATAGCTTAAAAAAAACATGCATTGCACAGGTTATATAGGTGAAGTGGACACACCCATGGGTGTCCATTCAGTTCTTAAAGAGACATACAGTTTAAAATGGTGTGAACTGATACAATACACCTAATATAAAATACACATATACAGTGAATGTCATATAAAAACAGTACCAAAAGCGCATGCAATCAGTTATATGTAATCACAAAGGCAGGAATGATTGGGAACAGGAGGAATAAGAGGGAGGTATGTGTGTGCATGTGCACATGTCTCCATACACTGTGTTATGCTGCATGTCATTTGTGCTTTGCTCTCTCTTTGTTTCCCCCTATTCCTCTCCCCCCCCCCTTTCCTCCCCCCCCCTTCCCCCTTTTGTGTTACCTCCCTCTTTTTCCCCCTGTTCCCAATCATTCCTGCCTTTGTCATTACATATAACTGATTGCATGCGCTTTTGGTACTGTGTTTTTATATGACATTCACTATATATGTGTATTTTATATTAGGTGTATTGTATCAGTTCACACGATTTTAAATTATGTCTCTTTAAGAACTGAATGGACACCCATGGGTGTGTCCACTTCACCTATATAACCTGTGCAATGCATGGTTTTTGTAAGCTATGATTAAGGAGCCGTTGCTCCGATACGCGTGAGCTTTTGTATGCTTCTTTGATGATGGATTACTAATAAAGGTTTTTTGACAATATCCCACCATCTGGTGCAGTGGGATTTTTCCTGGGCGCACAACTCACTCCGTTATCATTCCCCTATTGTGTTTGAAGCAATGAAAAATAAGAAAAGAGGATACATGACAGTGGATGCAAGCCAGATAAGTAGAGATTAAGGTGTTGGGGGCCCTGCGGCGCCTTTTAGTCTAATAGCAAGACAAGACAAGACAAATAATATTTATATTGCGCTTTTCTCCTGGTGGACTCAAAGCGCCAGAGCAGCAGCCACGAGGACGCGCTCTATAGGCAGTAGCAGTGTTAGGGAGACTTGCCTAAGGTCTACTACTGAATAGGTGCTGGCTGACTGAACAGGCAGAGTCGAGATTCGAACCCTGGTCTCCTGTGTTAGAGGCAATCAGTGTGTGACGGCTGGGGTGGGAGGAATTGAGGGGCGCACTTTGGTGTCTCAGCCTTGGGTGCTGGAGGATCTTGTCTCGGCTCTGGGGACAGGGCTCCCAAAGAGGGACTCTGTCCCTCCAAAAGAGGGACAGTTGGGAGCTATGGATCATTCTCATAATGTGGTATTGTGGCGATATTGGGGTTTGAAGCTGAGAACAATGGTTAGGCACTGATAAGGAGGGTAAGGTGCTCATAAGGTCCGTAAACACTCTATACAAGTCACCATAAACGAACGACCAACATCGCGGAAACAAGTTTACCTGCGCCAAAGACAAAGGATGAGTCTCTTCAAACGACGACGTCCGCACACCAATATTATAAATGACCAACTCATTTAAATACTGCGCGCAAGCAGAAGCAACATTATGCACGACACCCATATTCTGTAGAATAACATTTAAACAATACACACGTGACCAACTGCACGCTATCTGCCCAACAGTCATCTCAGTTAATCCGCCTGATGGATTGGCAAAATGCCCAATATTTGTTGCTCATCATTGTCATTCGGTGACATTCTTTCCGACCGATAAAGGAAATCTGGAGTTTTTTGGGACGTTTCCACTAGCTTTTGTATAGTGTGTACATAGCTATAATGTGGATTATACAGTGCAACATGGGTTAGAAGCCTATAACAATGATAGGGCGCTGATATGAGGGTGAAGTGTTAGAAGTCAATAAGAATAAGAGAGATAATAGGTAAAGTACCAAAAAGTAAGCGGAAACCAGCACTAGACATCTCCCACTAATAATATGCATACATATACCATGCGTTTAAAGTGGATCAGAACTCTTGCACAGGACAGAAGGAAAAAATAGAAAAAATGCACCCTGTATGTATTTAGATAGTTTAGCCTGTCAAATTTCTCCACATCTGTAACTAATCACAACCGTAATTTAATGTGTCAGCTGGCTACTTCGGCAGAGCAGCTAATTTGTAAACACAGGATGCTAACCCTATGTCTGCTTTCATGAAGGCAGGAAGTAGACACACTGCAGATTTATTGCAGGATTTGTATCAGCTGTAACAAGGAAATGCTTTTCTTCTACTGTTAATATGCTGTTGTTTTCCCTTTAGAGCAGAGAGGAAGCTCTGAGAATGTAAGCACGGGGATGTATTTCCCAGGTTTAGTTAGCAAGTCGTCTCCCCCAGACTAGCAGTGAGGTCGGGGATGATGTGTACAGATCACATACTTGTTATTCAGTTGCTTCTTCCTCTGAGATATGGTTGCTGCCTCTTCCAGATTCTGCCTCTCCAGCTTGGTTGCCAGAGCATTCATGGCTTTTATGTGAGCATCATCCACCGTCTCCTGCTGCAAAATGATACCAGACATAGTATGCATTACTTTTTTATCCTCTACAGTGACAGCACATTAAATTATTAGGCAGCTCTTTAAAGAGTACAAAGTACATTTTATATGAATTCATATCATATAATTCAAAGACGCTCATAATCAAATAGCCCTAGTACTGTGTAAAGTCAGTTGGGGTCCATGTAACCTCACACAAAAATGATGCTAGTCTAGTTTCAAGGCCTAAATTTATACTTTGTCTGTTCCCTAAGCCAACACTCTCCTTCAGTGCACAGAAGCCTTACTTCCATTCCATGTGCAGCCCCCTCTTCCATGTGTAAATAATATCCATGTACAGCAGCCCATCTCTTCCATGTGCAGCAGCTCCGTCGTCAGGTGTTACTCCCTATTGGCAGGATCCCTTTGAAGCCTCCTTTTCCATCTCCAGTAGCACCCACCCACCCCCCCCCCCCCCCCCCCACAGTGGGGAGCTGCTCCTCTAGACAAGCCAGAAATCTGGCCCTGTGGAGTAGAGGACACCCGCGAAACGCGATGTCCCTTTTTTGTACGGGCAATAAAAAGTATCAGTCCTAGATATGCCTGGCTGATTCTTCCCGAGATGTAAAAGTCTTTCATGGCCTATCCTTTTCAACAGTTTTAAATGGTTTTATGGCTTTGGGCACCTCCAACTTCTATGTTAAATACTAAAAAGAGAAGGAGACCATCCTATCTGTATTATTTACCTACAGACACATTTCTAACACTTGGCCAGATTGTGCCCTCACATCCAACGGAGCGCACATGTTTGTAACAGCCCTTCTATTTGTTCTCACAGGCTTCACTTGCTATATACTTTGTTCTATCTGTGATCACTACTAAAAGATCATACAGGGAAATAGGGTCATTACTATCATCAAGCTTACCAAAAATCAGTATGGTTCCCTTGTAACTGTCCCTAGACACATTTTACCATGCTTCTTTAAGACAAGGACAATCACAGATTGTAAAAAACAAAAACAAAAAAACCCAAAACCTAGATGGAATACCCCAACTCCAGCTCCAGCTCCACGGAATTCATTCAGTTTCTTTGTAAGCTGCAGACAGTGTTCATAGTCTTCTCCAACATCTCCTACATTAATCATCACCTCCTGGAACGTAAATTCAAAAAAGTTATATTACTGCACATCTCAGTGAAGAAGACATAACACTACGTCAGGAGATAACAATTATAATTCATATTGCTACTCACCCTTTCTCTGATCCAGGCCTCCACCTGGTCCACCTTCTGCAGAAACTCCAAGAGATCTCTCTTGTCTTCCAACATTTTGCCCCGAGCTGCCACTGCTCTCTTCAGCTTTTCCCATTCCTCCTGCAGCTCTCTACTTTTTTTGCGGATATCAGAATATTTTGGGTGTTGCAAGTTCAATAGTGAGTTCCCTGCCTACGCAACAGTAATAACAAGGTCATGTTAATCATAGGCAATGGTCTACATATAGAAACTGTTGGCTCACTGATTACTCTAATTTATTTTGGATAATACCCACTCAGTTACAAAACATTTTTATATAATCCAGACAACAAATATGTGCTTGTAAATGTTCATAATAACTGAGCAAAGACTATCAGACTTTGATGTGGTTACTGATCCTGAGAAGTGGCAGATATGAGATTGGAGGTGTTCCTTGACATTTTCAACCAGGTTCTAAGTTTTTAGTTCTCTTCTGTGAGTTGGAAAATTAAACTCATCTCTACTTTTCATGTGACCAGTTTTGGTGAACAGCACACCTGTCTAGATCCATCATCAAGTGTAGAACTTGGCATTCACTTGAATACCCTGTAGCTGTGAAGCCTCAATATAGTGCCACAGTAACAAAAATAAAAGCATGTTACTGTGCAAAATAGATGATTTTTGGCTCATATGAGGAGCCAAATAGTTAAAGAGCACAAGACAGTCAATGCAGTAAACTTCAGGAGAATGGTGCCCACACAATAAACTTAATGGAGGAAACTGACTGGGATACAGATTAGGTCCATTCAATTGAAAATAAAGATTGATTGCTGGCAGGAGCAGCAAGGAAAAGTGATTTTGTTCTGTATTGGGCACTATGAAACCGATACACGATAGTTTTTACAGAAATGCCGTGGGATCTATTTTGCAGTGTCGTAGCTCAAGTTACAGTATATTTCTCAATCAGGATACTGATTAGGGAACACTGACTAGACAGCACCGGACTGTTCTAATTAAATATGTACCTAGTCTAATGCCAGGGCCTGAAACTGCTTACAATGTCCAACCAGTTTCGTCATCATTCAGATTCATCAGCAACCCCTGATGAGCCTGATTGATGACAAAAGTACTTGGGCGGAGATAACCAGAGTGTGGGATTTTATTATATGTTGAGAAGGTGCAAGCAGATGCTGGTGTCAGCATAGAAGGATCGGACGGAGGGTAGCTGTGGGAAGCTGCAGGAGCCCTGGCCAGATGACCATACATATTTACATGCTGTATACCAACATACACTTGTAAATGCACATCTAAGCTTTTAATTAAATATGTTTGGTACGCTAGGATCAGTACTCTTTTCTTCAAGGATATTTCCCAGCCAGCTGTGAGGGTCTAACAATTGCCGGATGATATACAAAGCTCGATTATACATAATATCTGGTGAGGTTGGTGAGGTGTGTGCAGCATAAAGTTAGAAGCAGACTTTGCCCAGTGGCATATATCCCTCTAGTACATTCACCTGAATGACAGCTTGAATGTTGGCTTCGTGTGCCAGAATCTCCGCCTCAAATACTTGATGTTTTTGCAACAGTTTCAGTTTACTCTGCAGGTCCTGGGATCCTTGGTAAGCATCGTCATCCAGCTTCTGCATGCGCTCATTTATCCAGTAATGTGCCTGGCAAGGAAAAACAACAAAGTTGTTAAGGTGCAGCCTCAACTTGAAATTATTGGAGTTCAAGCTGAAGTAAAGCATGGCTGTAAGAGTGAAGCATGGCAACAGGTCAGCATATACATATTCCTGCAAAATAACAATTAGTCAGCTTGCCACAACCACGAAAAGGAATAATAAATATAACCAAGCAGCAGAATGTCCCTCCAAATAAAAAGTAGGCAGCATAATCACAAGATTAGACAGACTTTTTCCCCAAATAACATAATTAGGCAGCATGCATGTTCCAGTAAAAACAAAAAAACAGATCCGATGATACACCCCTGTAACAGAACATGTTTATGACAGACCCTGTTAACAGATGGCTTCTGTGAAAGACCTGTGATAAATTTATCGTCTAATATATAGTGGGCTCCTGGGGACATTTATCAAAACCAAAGCAAGAAAAACTGGAGCAGAACTGGCGCACACATTCTAATTTTTTGAATAAAGTCAATACTGGTGAAGTTGATGCAGAGTTTGATTCCCATTTTTCCTGTTGTTTTGCAACCGTTCGGACTTGTGCTCCCCCATAATTATTGGGGTATCACCGAGACATTAATACCTGTGTGTTCAAGGATTCCTTTTTGTTTTTCTCACATGGGGCAGTTGTCTAGAATAGATCAAGGATTCTGATTGGTTGCTCTAAGCACATCCTCTACTCCTGCAT
Source organism: Hyperolius riggenbachi (assembly GCF_040937935.1). Classification (NCBI taxonomy): domain Eukaryota; kingdom Metazoa; phylum Chordata; class Amphibia; order Anura; family Hyperoliidae; genus Hyperolius; species Hyperolius riggenbachi. The sequence goes on from NC_090654.1 coordinate 253,678,818, forward strand.
TTGTTTTACACCAGATTTGTTGCAATTATACATGCACTGGTTATGATACATTTGCCACATTCGTTTGCACAGTTACACTGTCCGGTGAAACAGTGTTTTGGGGTCTTGTAAATCTACAGTTTACCACTCACAACCAAATGTTTCCTGATCTGAGTACTAGTTCAGGCAGATCAGGAGAGCAGTACATTTTATCTAAGGGTCACCTACTGAAATATGTTCAGTCTTTGCACACATCACCTACATTGTACACTTACACTGAGTGGCAAAATTAGAGACACCCCATATTTGAAAGAAAACTGGACCAAACGTGACGTAGAGTGACCTAACAATGCAGAGTTGCTTATATAAGGAACGCTCAGCTTCAGACAATGTAGTTATCAATGACATTAATGTAAAAATGGTAAGACCAAAGATTTAATAGACTTTGAATGAGGGATGACCATCTGTGCAAGAAGAGCTGGTGCTAGCATCTCTGAAACAACTCTTTTAGGACTTTTGCGCCCAACAGTATCTCAGGTGTTTAGACAGTGGCAGTTGAGAAAAAAAAAGGCTGGTGAACGAGAGAAGTGAAAGGTGAGTAACATGCATGTCTGCAGCCACAGAAGGGCAACAACACAACATCTTACAGCTGAATTCAATGCAGGTGCATCACAAAGCATATCCCAACGCACAACAAGATGGACGTTATAAAGGATGGGCTTTAGCAGCAGGAGACCATCAAGAGTGCCTTTGGTATCACACGAAAATATGCCTGTTGTGGTCCCTTGTCACCTTGCTCGATTGGTCTCGAATTATTTTGAGGAACATCAATCAGAGTTTAATCTGCTTCCATAGCTGTGAGAAGGATATCCAAGGCTGGCGTTTTTTAAATTATTTTTTTTTTCAGCACCAGGTGCCTGGGTGTGATTCTGATCCTTTTCTTCTACTATTGGGGTTAGTGATCCAGAATGAAGACCAGATGTCCTGACTAATGCCTGCATTCACTGGCTGTGTGCTTGTTCCAGGTATATTATTTAGAAGCTACTCATGAGAAACAAATTTAGCATGACAACCAAACAATTGCATGTTTATAGTGAATAAATATGTCAGTTTCCACACCCCCCTTACTACTGACTTCCTTTAAAAATAATTTCTTAATATGGGAGAAGAAACAGGGATAGGTCATGCGTAAATCACTGAATCCAGCTGTGAACAGATCTTTAATCATCAGAGCCTGGAGGCATCTACACAATGCTGCAGTTTAGGTGCATCATGGAAACTATTCTCAGTGAATCCTGAGCTTGCATTACTTTAGATGTGCTGGGAGAGGGAGCTTATTGGGTTATTTTCTTTTGTATGCTATGTGTTCTTCTGCAAGCTCAATCTTCCTATTCATCATGGCATCACTTTAGACAACGTTAGTAGATACTATGTGACATGAAAGCGACAGACAATCTCTTCGCATCACAACGTAGACGCAATGATATTCCTACAGGATTTTTATTTTGATTGTGGTGCGGAGGTTTCGGACAGAGTAACGTACTTTTGTTGTACTGTATGTCTCACTGTATGAAGCCAGTTGCGTGTGGTCTGGTATTAGTCATGGAGAGAATCCAAAGACATAACAAAAGTTCTTTAGGCGATACCTTCAATGACTAACTGTACAAGATTTCTTTGCAAGCTTTCAAAACATTTACTTTCTTCTTCAGGCATGTTATGTTTCAGAACTTGGTATGGTTCAGCTGCCCTGCCCTATAAAAAACACACACAGGTTTTGGGTTTGCGTTTCCCAAGAAGCATTGCCTGATGTGAATGATGCTTCGCACAAAAGAGCTCTCAGAAGACCTACGATTCAAAATTGTTGACTTGCATTAAGCTGGAAAGGGTTATAAAAGTATCTCCAAAAGCCTTGCTGTTCATTAGTCCATGGTAAAACAAAATGTCTATAACTGGGGGGGCATTCTGCACGGCTCCTGGCCCCCCTTTTGGGTGTAGCTTGCCTGGGAGCCTGGGACCCCGCCGGTTTTGCACACCTCTGTGTTGCATTATTTATTATAGCTCCAATTTAAATTGTACCCGAGGCAACATGTGACATGATGAGATAAACATGTGTATGTACAGTACGAAACATTAAGAACCACAATGTTTTTCTTTTTTTTATTTTGCTGCATGAAAGAGTTAATTTTCAGGCATGCAAGTGCTTGCTTCTCTCTTGTTGGAACCTTGTCGGTAATATAGTAAACCTCACTAATAAGCAAATTACAGCCATAAAAGTTTTCCTGGCAGAATACAAATTCTGAGGGCATGGAGAGATATAAACAGGTTACCCTAACAGTATTTTAACTCTGGGGCACCTAATAGACTAACATTGAGCAGAGAAAATAAAGCATTCAATCTACTTTTTAAATGTTTAAATATAAAATAAAACCATGGGATATCTAAAAAAAAGGTAGGAGGATAAAAACAAGTGTTTATCTCATCAGTTTATTTTCACCTTGGGTTCACTTTAAGATAATGGAAACTTTCCCTCAATGTGAAAATTAAAAGCTGGTATTCTATTCCTGATTGTAAGCCAACTGCAGTACGTCCTGATCCATGCTTGAAATATGTACAGTATATAAAATAATCTTTCTCCATTGCCTATTTTTAAAATAGTCCCTCTAGACTCCTTATCCTCCCTGTGCAGTTCTCTTCAGCACCACAGTGGATGGAGTACAGGCCAATCCTGAGTCATGTTTTACTGTAAACTGGGGGTCAGGAACCTTTCTTTACATAGTTACCTAGTTACTTGGGTTGAAAAAAAGACATACGTCCATTGAGTTCAACCAGACAACAAAGTACAACACCATCCTGCTCCCTCACATGCACCTTTTTGTCCGAGAGAACCATAAACGCCACACATTTTAAAATGTAATTCCGTGAGAGCCATACAATATGTTTCAAATTGGGACAACAGGGCTCGTGTCCCTGTTTCCATGGTGTTGTGTATACAGTTGATCTGCCAGGCGGTGACAGTATCAGACACGTCTTCAGCTTCTCTTGGGTTTCAGCAACATCAGCAATTTCCCCGAGAGCCAGAGAGGAGAAATACCGACTAAAAGTTTGTACAATTAGCTAGCTGACATGAGGGTTGATTCACTTTGTAAGACTAGATCACCGCACTTTGGCCCAATAGGCTGCCTGTCAAGTGACAAACAGCCTATTGGGCCAATAAAAGTGTGGAGCTCTCGTTCTACAAAGTCACTGTACCTGACAGGGTCCAGAGTGGGACAATTGGAGCGGCCGTTAGTTTTGGGGTAGCTCGGGTAAGTTAGTAGTGCATGCTACAACAGTAGCATGCCTACTTTGAAAATTTTACTTACGCTGCCACATTAAGCTGCGCTGTTTGAGCAGTGTAGCTTAGTAAATGAACCCCTACTGATTTGTCTGTGAGCCAGATGTAGCCATCAAAAGAGCCACATATGGCTCCCGAGCCACAAGTTTTCTACCCCTGCTGTGAACAACAGGAGAGACATGCCAAAATTTTAAAACAAGGCTAAAATCAACAATGCAAATCTATTGACCAGAACCCAGCCTGGGAGAACATTCGTAAGTCAACACTAAAAAAAAGCAGCTATTTGTGATGTAAAATTTATAACAGAACAAAGAGTACTCAGAGTACAAAGGATATCAAAAGAAAACAGGACTGCTTTAGATTAAATCAGAATAAAAAAGAAATTGCTATAAAACAGACTGAGAAGATTCTGGAATTTGAAAGCCTCACCTCTGTGAAGTTCTGGTAGAAGGCAGCGAGCTGGAAGGCCGTCTGTAGCTCTTCCCCACGGGCCTGGCTCAGCTGTTTGACCTTCTCCCTACGGTCTATGACAGAATTCAGCTTGTCCTGAACCTGCTTTCCTTCAGGTCTTCTGTTGTCTTCCTGAATCCTTGCTGCTTGCTCTTGTAGCGCTGAAACCTGAAATTAAAGTAGTCCATCAAATCTGATTCCCAGATAGAACAAAGGGGGTAACATAGCTCCCAACTGGCACTATACATTACCTGTCCACGGCTGCCCCTACCTCCGGGTGCTGTCCTTTGTCCATAAAGACGCTCCACTTGGTTGCCAGAGTAACGCAGTGGTGCCGTCACATATGCGCCCATGTTATTTCAGCAACCACATGGGGCACATGTATGGAATGAAAGGACAGTGCCTGGAGCCAGGCCAATCGAATTCAGAAGGAATGCATTTGATTGGCTGGAGATGCATAGAACCTGTAATAATTTACATGCTAGCTGGCACTTGTGGCTTCTCATTGACCTTTCTTTGCTGATGGTAGTGTTGAGGCGAAATTTTCGAAATTTCGCGTTACTATAACTACGCATGCGAAATTTGCTATTACGATGCAAAATTATGGTAGCGTCATTGCCATTAAAATCGTAATTGAAAATACCGTAAGCATAATTTTCAACGCGGAATTTCGCGTTTCGTTCATAACGTAATTTCGCGTTAAACCATAACGTAATTTCGCATTTCTTCGTAATTTCGCGGATTTCGTAATTACTTGTTAGCAGGGTTGCTCGCGAATTTTCGCCAAAGGCATTTTCGTCTGCATGGCGAATTTTGATGCGAAATATCACTACATGGCGAATTTTATATGAGAAATAGCATTCCGTAACGCGAAAACGACGCAAAAATTAACGCTTACAGTAATATGAACTATCGCGAAATTATGTTATGTAACTACGCTTACAAACGGTTGCATGCAAGGCAAACGTAATTTCGCGATACCCACTGTAATGCGAAAATTACGTGAAATCCTTTTTCATTACGATTATGTACTTACGGCCATAATCGTAATTACACTAATTACTTGAAATTTCGCGAAATCGTAATTAAGTAATTACGCTCATCTCTAGCTGATGGCAATATGACCACTTTTAAAAGCAAGAAAATCGAAACAAATGTTGAAAAACTTCAGCAGTACATGCATACAAATATATTTCTACAGAAGAAATAAAGCATCTTGCCTTCTCATCCTGCGAGTGCAAAAGCTTCTCAAAGGCCTCGTGTTTCTTGATGAATCGTTCTATTTCTCCAACAGTGCTTCCAACATCAGTTGACTTCAGAGTTGCCTGACAAATACAGAGAAGATCAGATGTAAGTTTAACCAAAACAAATATATTTTATTATTGTAAATCATTTATTTTAAAGGACACCTGAAGTGACATCACACGCGCTCACGTGTACGCTGGCAACAACGTGGGAAGCGTGTATGGATGTAGGACGTAGCCCGGGGCGTACACGGACTTGTAATGTATACTGCACTGGGCACTGGGGGGGGGCACATTGGACATTAGGGGGGACAGTGTCAGGGGTTTCATCAAGTTAGTCACTCGTCCCAATATCGCTCCCATTATCGCCGCACACCCGTTCGACCAACATCTTGAAGCATTAGTAGTACAGAGGCGCCAACAGGGTAAAAACAATATTTCTTTAAAATTGATAAAATGAAGTAGGTAGCAATGGACCTCCAAAACAGACACAAAAGATTGCAGTTTTAAGCAAAAATCAGTTTATTTACATACTCTGAACATCTTGAAGCATGTCCGATCAACATGCTCGGCCTGAAATTGATTGCATCGTCGATCAGGCATGCACCTGGCACCATAGATTTACACCCAAATCAATAATTATCGATTTGGATAGTGGGTTGGCTAACAAATCGCTAGATGTATGGGCACCTTTACAGTAGAGGCATATGGAGGCTGCCATATTTCTCTCTTTTTAAACAATATATGGTAAATTGCCTGGTTGCCCTGTTGATCCTCTTCCTCTGATACTTTTAGGGCCTGAGCCCACTAACACAGTTGAACGCAGTTGTGTCCGCTTTTTAGCATCTGTAACATTGATGTGTTTCTGAAAAGCGGACACAACTGCGTTAGTGGGCTCCGGCCCTTAGCCTTAGACCCTGAACAAGCATGCAGATCAGGTGTTTCTGATTGAAGCCTGCCTTGATTAGTTGCATGCTTGTTTCAGTGTGTAATTTAGACATTACTAATGCCTGAATGATAAGCTGGAATATCCGGCAACTGGTGGTGTTTAAAAGGAAAGAAATATGGAAGCCACCATATGCTTCTCACTTCAGGTGTCCTTTAATGGTCCTAAACCTGATTGTTCATTTTACATATATGGTCTGATATGGTGGTATCAGTGCCACGGTACCAAGGCCAGTCACATTTTGCCTTTCAGGGCTCAAACATGCATGCAGCATTTTTTGCTAGTCCTCTCAAAATGCTCTCCCATTCACTTGAATAAGAATCGCGGCAAAATCGGCGCATTTTGATGCAATTTTGAAGCAATTCTAATTCAAGCTAATGAGAGAGCGTTTGCAAACACTGCAAGTGTGTTTGAGCTTTTACAGAGATTACAACTAGTAGTAGATGAGTCTAGTTTCTAACCAATCTGCTTTCCACAGATAAAAATGAGGACTAGGCTGGGCCAGGTATTTAAAGTTCATGTTTCGAACTTTCATAAGAAAGACGTCAGGATGGTAAGATGAGGCCTGGACATCCTGCTACCCTCTAATATCTAACGCTAGGTACAGGCAGACTTTGGCTGGCCAAAATGATCACTGGGCAAAAAGTTTGTTGTCAACCTACAAAGGGCCCAATTCTGGCCCTTAGAGCCATTAAATTTGGCCCTCAAGTAGTTTCCCAACTTTGCATTATGTTTGGCCCACTCTAGACGACTAGGGAAGCTTTATTGGAGGTGAAGCCTTAGAACACCAAGAAAGCCATATGGCGGAGGTAGGGGAAAGCACTTAACACTAGGGAATTGAATAGGGGAGGGTGGGGGCCCTCTAGACACCAGGGAACTGGATAGTGGAAGGAGGATCACTAGACACCAGGGAACTGCATAGGGGTTGGAGGAGGCCCATTAGACATTTGGGCACTGTATAGGGGATGCAGGGGCCTATTAGACACCAGGGAACTTTATAAGGGAGGAAGGGGTCCAGTAGACATTCAGGTTGACCTGTGACTAGGTCCCAGGGTACAGTTTTGGACCACTTTGTATTTTAGTTTGACACCCCTGTTGTACAGGGTTTAGAATAAACTACATGATTAATTTATGTCATGTTACTGTTCATCACACTTAGTTACCAACAAAGCTAGTTCTTTCATAGGGTCAAACTGGGCCTTGGCACAGGGCCCCAAGTTCCTTAGGGGCCCCATAAGTTAGGCACTGTCGGTCACAAGTTTACTGTTCAGTATAAAAATGTAAGTAACACCACATTCATTTCTGCTTAGGGCTCCATTTTACCTAAAATCATCGGTGGTTATTGAGAATACATTTTTGAAAGTGCTTTGTATTTATACCAAATATTGGAAACTATTTAACACCAAAGCTCCACTTAATCCACAAAAGGTTTCCCAATTCTTTTTAAACAGGAGTCACAGCTACACATGATTGCTATTAACATTCCCCTTTAAGGCACATGCAGCATGTCCCGTTTTCAGCTTGTGTATTCTGCATGTAATGAACCCAAATTTCAGAAGCCCATCAATTTGGATGTTGGCTCTTAAAATCTCAGCATCTGGAAAAGGATCGTGCGTTGGGGAAGAATGTTTATATTACTCCATCAAAAGTTTTTGTCCTATGGCAACGCGGGGACAAAAAGCCCATTGTACGGGTTGTCATTATTTACTGAAAATAAATATCTTCTTGGAAAGAAACAAGAGGCCCAACACTGGCTTCATTTGAAGATACGCTTTGGGCCTTTAGACCAGATGTGGTTCCAAGTAATATATTATTCCTCGGATTTGTGGAATTCTTCTGTGCAGAAGAATGGAGGGTGTTACTTGAGCTTGTGGAGGTTTTTTCTTTAGGAACGTAATAAGGGATCGTGTCAGGGAGAAAGCCTGAAGTTATCCGGATTGTTTCTGGGAAATGTAGACGGGGGAACTGTCCCGCCACATTTTTTCACTTAGGATAAAAACAACACGATATATCTGATCTGCTGATCGCAGCTGCGTGAAAGCAAAAAGGTAAAGGATTTCAAAACAACATCACACAGACTCCAGCAAGCAATTAACTCCGTAGAGCCGCTATTGCACACAACAGAAATTACAGTATATCTTCCTGCTGTATATTCTTATTGTTGCGTCCGCTAGCCACGCAGGAGACCCTCTGAGTGATTGGGGTATGGATTGAAATGAAATGGGGCCCTAATGAAGGTAGTAGTTTGATTCCTCCTTATTCTTATGGTTCTAAGATGGGAGAAGGGTCAGAGAAAGTGTCAGTTGGGCCCCTGCCACTCACTGGGCCCCAGGCACGTGCTTAGGTTGCCTTGTGGGTGATCCTGCTCGGGGAGGGGGGGGGGGGACAGGGTATTACGCAGGTGTCAGTCTGGAGGTGACAGCTAAGTTGGATGGCAAGGACAACACAAAGGACAGATGTGGAGAGGACACAATTCAGGCACAGACAGTAAATGTTCCTCTCAAATACCATTTTTTAAATATTTTTTTCTGAGAACTATGATCAATTTTTCTAATTCATTGTCACTTTTGAAAAACCTGACCAATGTATCACGCGTGTGTGTTCAATTTTCCCCCCATTAAAAAAACAAACACAAAAAACTTATTGAAAACATTGCTTGGGTCTATAAATCAATACATTTACTATCTATTGTACACCATTTAATTTTAAATAAAAAATTATTAGAATGTTACATCATAGCAGAATGTAAAGTATAAAAAAAACTAAAACCAAAAAAACAAAACCAAAAAAAAACCAACAACCTTGAAGTTCAATCACATTTAAAAACAAAACAAAAATTAAAGTGTTCTTGTATGGTGTGCGGCCACCTTTACTTGGATCAGCAATGGAAGATCTCAAATGTCCAAGACACAAATCAGAAGCCTGAAATAAGTGCTGTATACAGATTAGGATCATGGCAGACACAGGAACACACAAATGCTTGAAGGGGGGCGTGACACTCCTTTTGCCTTGCTCAGGCTTTTGTCAGGTGCACAGAGCTCCCTGAAATAGTCCAAACCAATAGCAGTGCGTCTGTCAGATGGGAGGAATTCTGGTAGATGTTATGGAGTCAGAACAGCCAAGCAGGAAGTGTCCTTCAACAGGGAACATGGTGAGTGACAGACTAATGCCCAAACAGACATGGCCTGCCTCTAGAGCTGTTTTTGCATTAAAAAACCAGGCAGATGACTAGGGTGACATCTGGGGGACAGGGCACTACAAAGCTTTTCTTAGCAAATTGTGCTTTAAGGAATTTGTATACAGAACTGCTATTTCCATTAAGAAAGGGATGTATGTAAGTTTGTTTATCACCTAAATGGGCACTGCTGAACAACATAATGTTATGGCCGGTGTGCTAAGTGAGCTGTAATTGTTTTTCTTCTGGATTTCCAGGACAATATTCCCACCTGTCAAGACCCAAGCTGTACATAAACAGTATTTTTTTATAAAGTGGCTACAGCCATCTAGATTGTAGGAAGAGTTTGTGGTTCAGTGAGATTGGGCCAATGAGGAGTATCTGGCCTGGTATTAATTTGTGTATCCTTATTCTAAAAAAAAATCTTCTCAATGTGGTATTAAAGCCTGCAAGACTAATTAATCTTGGCTATGATCTTTCTATTGAAAATGTATAGAGGAAGTATAAAAGGTGCCTTGTCTGGGACACAAAAATGGCCAGAAGTGGCCCTACCTGCCTGCCTCAGACACAGAATGAGTTACTGGAATCTTCGGCTACAGGAGCATGATTTGGGTGGACCACAAAGTGGTCATGGTGCAGACTCATGACTCTTTATTTGCTGTAAAGTATTCCAGGTATAGTTAAGCGGTCAGTGGCTGGTTCGCCACAGGGATGAGGCAGACAGTGTTCACTGCACATTACTTTGGACACTAGCCTACTGACAGTAAACAACACATGATCATCAGTGTGGCAGGCAGGCTGCAAGATTTTCCTCACAATTTCTGTAGTTATACAGAAGGCTGATAAGGTTTTAGTGCTAAAAGTTTAAAGGCTCATTACTTCTGTTTGTTTTGCAACTGAATGGAGCAGAATTTTTATGAGACTGTTGTAGCTGCCCTTTAGGCTGCAGTCTTAAAAAGCAGCCCTTCATCTGAAAATAAAAATAGAAGACTCGGTTCTACCTACTGTATATTACTGGTACTATAGTTATCATTAGTAATACACATGCATTTAATTAGAAGTTTATTTTTGGTTAAGGTTTAACACTAAGGGCCCTATTCAATTAACTTTTTCTCCTAAGTTTTTTCTAAGTAGATCATTTTTCATCTGCTTAAAAATGGGCTTTGAGAAACAAAGGGCCTATATTGTATTAACTTAGAAAAAGTAGATATAACATACACAAATAATTGCTTTCTGTTGCTCCTTGGTTTACTCCTGATCCATCATTTGCATGTGAGAGTTTGCACATGCAAATTGATGAGAAAGGGTGGAGTGTGTGTGTGTGTGTGGGGGGGGGGGGGGGGGGGGGGGGGGAGTTGGGGACTGATCCTCATCTGTTTAGGAAACAGCCAAGCATATTTAGCTAAGATACTGCAGACAGCAGGTGCATGGCAGTTTCTAGGCTAAAATGCACCCAGTATACACAATGGGTTAGCCAGACATAGGTACCTCCACCCAGTATAGGTTAGCCAGGCACAGGTTCCCCCAGTATTGGTTAGCCAGGCTTAGGTGGCCCCAGTATTGGTTAGCCAGGCATAGGTGGCCCCAGTATAGGTTAGCCAGGCATAGGTGCCCCCAGTATAGGTTAGCCAGGCATAGGTGCCCCCAGTATAGGTTAGCCAGGCATAGGTGCCCCCAGTATTGGTTAGCCAGGATTAGGTGGCCCCAGTATTGGTTAGCCAGGCATAGGTGGCCAGGCCTATACTGGACCCTTGTTGATGAGCTTTGGGAGGCCCCAGCACTGAATGACAGGACAAGGGAAGCCTCTGGATTATTCAGAAACAACCTTCTACTGAGGTAAGTATCTTAATTGGGCACGTTTTCCCCTTCAGGTTCCCTTTAAAAGAAATTGTAAAAAAACAAAACAGCATGTGCTCCCCCCACCAAGATACAAATCAGCCTGGACCCCAAACATAAAATATTGTCTGCAGGGGCTGAGCCAGCAAGTGTCCAGCAGTCTGCTCATCAGCACAGGCCTCAATCCAGCAGTCTGCTCATCAGCACAGGCCTCAATCCAGCAGTCTGCTCATCAGCACAGGCCTCAATCCAGCAGTCTGCTCATCAGCACAGGCCTCAATCCAGGAGTTTGCTCATCAGCACAGGCCTCAATCCAGGAGTCAAGGTTCTTCCTGCCCATCCAATTCCAGCAATAACTGATGGGGATCCCAGCATTCTGATATGTTTATACATGTGTACCGGTTTACTCAGGGATGTTTATAGAGTTAGTGATGACACTAAGGGAATCACCAGAATGTGTAAAAATATATGAAGCAGATGGAATCCCCATCAGAGCATGTTGTGACATTAATATAAGCAGATCACTACTGATTATTTGTTGATTTACAGCTGGAAGTAGCTGTCTGATATCCATTTATTAAAGTGGAGAGTGTAGCAGTCTGTTTACATCCCTGTAATGGGATATTGAATCAACATCAAATGTTATTAGCGTAATTTTTGCATTACAAATTGGTTTCTTAGGGCCTGAGAACACTTTTACATTGCTGCGCGGATTTCAGCAGCACGTCTCTGTGTGCGATACACAATGGCCTCAATTCACTAAGCTTTATCAAACACTTCATCGAACGTTTGATAATTTACCTTTATGAGTAAAATCTCATTTTGAATTCACTAAGGTGTTATAGATTTATTGAACGTTTTATCGATAAAACATTTGATCAATCTATCACACCTTAGTGAAGTCAAAAATAGATTTTACTCATGAGCTAAATTATCAAATGTTCGTTTAAGTGTTTGATAAAGCTTAGTGAACTGAGGCCAATGAGTGAACTGTGAATACATTTGCATTCGTAGGTGGTCTGCAGCCTATTCATAAGTGCAACAGAATACAGTCCTAACAAAGCAGGCATATTTGATCATCAGCCAACTGGGTTTCAGACATTAAGGTCACATAGTTTAAAGTGAGTGCTCATAAATCGTGACAACTAATACCCAACATGTTTTGCCCTTGACGCAAGGCTTTGTTAGGGGTTAAACATAAAAAAGTGTGCAGGGAGGCTACACATTTAGTCACAATTATATCATATCTTCAGTCATGTCTTTCACAAACATTCAGTCACACCTCCATCGCAGTTCCAGCCAGTCAGTTCAGTGGAAAGTCTGGTGGGGGTGTGCCTTTTGCCACAATGTATTTATTTGCACTAATTAGTCACTGTTTCTTGTCCCTGAAAGCTGGGGGGATATGTACTACTACTGGAATGGAAGAAATGGGAGGCAACAGTGGCAGCACATAATACAAATAATTTTGGAAACGGTCCATACACTTTAATTTCCAAGATACACAGCCCTTTTTTAGCAATAGAGATAGTGCCCTGTCTGTCATGCAGAGATGCTGTCAGCCTCCTCTATAAACTAAGCGATTTCATCTATATGGTGATATCTGTAGAGTCAGAACTACATAAATGCATAGAATAAATAAATACAAACTATCGATCACACACCACTCCTTCAGCTAAAGTAATCATGTCAGCACTGAAAGTGGTCGATAGCTGTATCGGGTAGCTTTAATTAAGGTCTGGCTGCCCACTACAGCGTGAATGATACCAAATACAGATACGGAGGAGTTAAGGTGCTTTATTTCACAGTGATCGTGTAGTACGACACCCTTTGTAAGAAGACCTGATCAGGTCATGTGGTGTTCGTAACGTTCTGATGCTTGGCAGGTCATGCTCTATCAGAGGTCATTAATGCTGCACTGGGTTGTATGGGAGCAGCTTAGACATTGGACGCTATTCGCAGCAGGGTTCCCCAGCAGGGGGGCAGACGGCCTGGCAAGAGAAGGAGTAACTAACAGCTGGAAAACTGAACTGGAAACCCAATCCTAAACCCAGCGTCTGTGTCTGGATACTTCACTGTCACTGGATAGGGCTACACAAAACCACACAGGGCCATTAACTTGATAATGTATTTACTCTAGTCAGTGCAATACTGGCTCCAGTTAACTCTGTCAGAACCGCACCTGCTGATGCCCCTTATGGAAGTCACGCATGGCTGGCGCTCAACTAAAGGAAAAGATATGCAGCCAGTAAAAGGCTCTATCCCAGCAAGCAGCAATAGGATTCCAGCTAGCTGACTGATTTTGAGACAAATGGCTTTAACATATCTTCAGAATCTTACTATGCAAATGTCCTCATTCAAAGCCCCCTGTGTACAGTACATGCACAGCGCTGAGGGTGGCGCACTTTCCTCTGCAGTGATAGGAGATCGTGACAGCAAAATGAATAGACAGCTCACCAAAAAAGCATCTTTACTGATTCTCACATGGTGGCAATAACAAAGCAATGAAAAAAAAACAAAAAAGAAAAGCACAGAATACTCCAATAGCTGCCCAAGGCCTGGACCTTTGAGGCCTTTACAAAATTTGGTCCTGCCTAACCCTGGCATGTAATAGCTTACTTCCCAGCTTACAGTCTTTTTACAGAATTTCTCCTCTTGATTTTCTTAAAATAATTTGATAGAGGCGCGAATTTACTTACTGCCACCCTTGTTCGCTCTGTACTGTCCTGTCTACCCCACTCTCCGAAACAGGTCAACCGGGCGCATGCATGCAGCGCATAGTGCCAGCTGAAGGTATGGCTATAGCTGCCATGCTATAGTCCGTGCCCCACGCACAGGTAGTTCGGAGTTCCAGCGATTACTTCTACCTCCAAGTTGCTATGACCCAGAGGGGATCCAGGGGCTTTGCTAGGATCCTAAGAGATCTGGGGCACTTTTGGGTGTGGTCATGGTTGAAGCTAGGAGTCAAATTTACATGAACTTAACAGCAATCAAAGTAGGCCTGCCCAGCAAAATGTTAGATAAAGCCCCTCCTCTCCATTAATACAAGGGAAAAATTGCAGCATACCACATAAATAGGCAGTGTCACTAAACATAACTAGGCAGAGTTACCTGGCTTCTGTGCTGGCTAGTCTGGCTCTCTGTTTGGTGGGCTGGCCTGTTGCCAGGTTGTCTGGCAGTCCCCTCATAGCATGGCGGACATCTGAGGCACCCCAGAATAGATCCGTGGCATGTGCCACTGATCTTTGGGGCTAGCAACGCCACTGGGGGAATAGTAATTAACGCCACTGTATTTCATTTGGCTCGCCCTACACCCAACTGTCCGGTGGCCAGAAGTCTGATATGTGTTATGGTGCCCATTAACGATCCAGTTTTTCAAACAATTAACCGTCAGATCTGATAGTTGCAGATCTGATCGTTGCGAACAGTGGCGTAGCTAAGGAGATGTGGGCCCCGATGCAAGTTTTACAATGGGGCCCCCCAAGCACTCTATACATAACAATTCATACGGCGCACCAAAACCTGCCAATGGCAACTACAGTGTCAGAGGTGCTAGGAGGGGATGGGGAACAGCTTGTTAATGATCACCACTATTCAAGGTATCTATAGAAGGGATTATTACCAGCACAGGACCAATAGAGCGCTAATTCTGAAGTTCAGGGAGGGCCCCTCTGGCCCAAGGCCCCCGATGCGGTTGCTACCGCTGCACCCCCTATTGCTACGCCCCTGGACTTGCGAACCTTCGGGCTCATCAACAGAAGGAAATTGATAAGCAATCTGATCAGACTAAAAATTGTTCCAATATTTGAATAGACGGAACAATCTTTTGCTGTCGATCAGCACTACTGATGCAGCCGTGCTCAGATCTGACTTTATGGGGAGCCGCCTGTCCAGCACCAGTGCCAAGCACTCAAAAGCAGCCGCAAGGTGCAAGAGACCAGCTAACAGGCGGTGAATTCACTGCCTGTCAGCTGCCCATTTAAGGAGGCCTTACTCAGGCAGCAAGAGTGCATTCTATGGACAATATGTATCCCGAATAGGGCACAGTTGCCAAGACTGTGAAGGAGTGCTGAGATTTGGAATTCTTAGCTGGCCGCAAATCGAAAAGGAAAAGGAATTGTTAACATTAATCTACTGTTAGAATTGTGTAACGCCAAATAAGGTTTTTGGCAATTTTATAACAAAATGTGGAAGAAACCTTTCATAACGCTTTGTTGTTTGGCAGGATGCAGGATTCTTTGGCTGTGACTTACTAATGTTAGAGGGCAGTGGAGGACAGCCTAGGTGCTCCAGCAAACCTGGGCAGAACATTTTTCAAAATGTTTTGCTATTAGGTGGGAGGAGTTTGCATTTGCTCACTTGCCTCCTATCAGATGATATTGGGGATTGCTAATTTTTTTGTAGTTAGTAGTTAGTAATAGTAGTAACGTGTAGAACCTGCAGTACAAGCTTTAGAGAATATCCTCAAGTAGTCTTGGGTTTAAAGGACAACTGAGGGAAGTGAGATATGGGGGCTGCCATATTTATTTCCTTTTAAGCAATACCAGCTGCCTGGTTATCCTATGAAACCTGAATCGAATACTTTTAGCCACAGGCCCTGAAAAAGCATGCAGCAGATCAGGTATTTCTGACAATATTAGAAGGTATAAGGATTGCTGTGGATACATACAAGGGTGATATATATATATATATATATATATATATATATATATATATATATATATATATATATATATATATATATATATATATAATTTTTTATTTATTTTTTTTTTGTCCTGATGAAGCACAAATGATTGAGTGAAACTAGCACTAGTTGAGGTTTGCACTAGCACTGTATACATATATGGCACCCTTGTATGTATCCGCAGCAATCCTTATACCTTCTATGAAGGTTCTTTTTACTACTATGTACATTGTGTACCAATAGACCTTTGACACCCCAGTGGTCTTTGACACATTAAGACTGATCTCATAGATAGTATACTCGATATATATATTCCTGGCCAGTGGGAATAGCTACACCCTGTTGTTGGGATATTTACACAACCACTAGTGTGAACCAATATACAGGGGGGATCAGCAAGGACCTCTCATAGACAGAACATATTTGTGCAAGTTTGTCAGTGGGTCATATATGAGTGAGGGTGCGCCCAAATCCAAACGGGCGACACGCATACAACATTTATCCCACACCAGATATATTGTTTGACACCATCTGCTCTTGCATTTTTATTATATTTACTATTTATTGTATGATGTACAACCCGTAAACCCAGGTCGGTGTACTTTTGACGGGGTGATCGGGGCTGACAAACTCGCATCATTTTTAGTACTGTAGGATCATGTCCTAACGGACAATAGTGTTTGATGATTATTACCCGTACTACACTCGGTTTAGTGTGCTGCTGATTTCTGACAATATTGTCAGATCTGACAAGATTATCTGCATGCTTGTTTCTGGTATGATTCAGACACTTCTGCAGCCATATACATCAGCAGGACAGCCAAGCAACTGGCATTGTTTAACAGGAATATTCTTCACACTTCAGTTTTCCATTAATACAAAAGGTTGCAGACTTTTTCCTACTCGTCTCTTAAAGGAGTTATCAGGCAATATCAAGAAAATAAGTGCTACTTACCCGGGGCTTCCTCCAGCCCCAAGCTCCCAGCATGTCCATCGCCGCAGCTCTGCAGTCAGCCGTTCGCCGCAGTCCCCCGTGATGATGTCAAGCCGACCTCCAGGTCGGCCTGTACCGCGCCTGTGCAAGCAGCGCTGTCAATCACCGCCAAGTGGACCGGGGCGTACTGCGCAGGCGCAGTAATTATCCGCCTGAGCAATACGTTCCGGTCCACGTGGCGTTGATTGACAGCGCCGCTCGCGCAGGCGCAATATAGGCCGACCTGGGGGTCTGCCTGACGTCATCGTTTGGGACCGGGAGGCAGCTGCGGCGAACAGCTGACTACAGAGCTGAGGCGAGGGACATGCGGGGAGCTTGGGGCTGGAGGAAGCCCCAGGTAAGTAGCACTTATTTTCTTGATAACTCCTATAACAATCCTAAAGCAAAGGTCGATGTAGCTGTTGACCAGAGATAAGCAAGCTTCTACTACTCACTGCAGGGAAAATAAATGTCTTTACACACATGGAATGTTTGGGAATGCTTTCACATGTTCTTTTATGTAACAAAGAGTAGTTACTGAAATTTTCTTTGGGCCAAGGCAAACTACAGAGGCCGAACCTCCCGTGGAGCACTTTTCAAACAATTCTAAGAAAAAAAATACTGATATGTTTATTAAAAAAAAAAATCACAGCAACTTTTCACTGTTAGTAAAGTTTAATGGGGATAAGGGCCCATTCACGCCTAAAAGCGCAAAATGGTAGCGCTTAACGTGGGTGATTTTACCGTGTTTTAGCGCTGTAAAATCACTGTGTACTACTGCAATTGAGAGCGATCACGATCAGAGCTTTTATAAGCACTGTATCGGGATTGCTCCTGAATCACGGACTTAATGCTGCAGGGAACACTTTTTGTACTTTCCACTAATCGCGAAACACCCGCAATCGGCGGCAATCCCAGCAGTGAGATCACTGCCATAGGTTAATATTGCAGTAGCGCTTTAAAAAGCACTAGCGCTTCGGCGATTTATGGAAATCACCCGCTAATAGCCCAAGTGACTTGAGCTCACACAATTTACAGTTGGTGCACCGGCTTCAGTTAAATTTCCTTTGTCAAATACGCTAACCTCTCTCCTTCCCCACTACACTCCCCTACTGAATTTGAGAATATGTGTCAAGCCAGGGACCCCTTGAAAAAGACCCTCTCCTTGATTTATGGCCTACTCTCTGAACAGGATGTAGACTCTTTGCCCTTTTTCACAGCTTGGGAGTCAGATTTGGGAGTCACCTTCTCTACTGCTCAAAAGACTTCCATGTGTATTTATGCACATAAGACATCTTCGACAGCACGTATCCAAGAAATTAACTATAAAATTTTAGCACGGTGGTACTATACTCCCATAAAACTAGCTAACATTTTCCCAGACAGGGACCCTAGATGTTGGAGATGTAGCACCTCTGAAGGTGCTTTGTTACATATTCTATGGGACTGCCCCAATATTAAAGCTCTTTGGAAGAAGACTGAAATTATTCTTAAAGAGATATCCAGTAGAGATATCCCGTTTACTCCACAATTCTATCTTCTTAACCAGTGGCGTAGCTAAGGCGCTGTGGGCCCTGATGCAAGTTTTACAATGGGGCCCCCCAAGCACTCTATACATAACAATTGATACGGCACACCAGAACCTGCCAATGGCAACTAAAGTGTCAGAGGTGCAAGAAGGGGATGGGGAGCAGTTTGTTAATGATCACCACAATTTAAAGTATCTATAGAAGTGGTTATTATGAGCACAGGACCAATACAGAGCTAATACTGCAGTTGAGGAAGGGCCCTTCGGGGCCCCTCTGGCCCAAGGGCCCCGATGCGGCCGCAACCTCTGCAACCCCTATTGCTACGCCCCTGTTCTTAACCTCAATAACTGGAGAATGAAGTCTTATAAGAGGTCCGTGGTAAGACATCTTAAACGCAGTTAAAACTTTGATTCTCAGGGGCTGGGGAACCATTCGTATACCGTCCATTTCAGATATAGTTCGGGAATTAGATTTAATCCATGATATGGAAAATAATGTATACTCTATACAGGGTAGATCTGAAATCTTCACCAAAATCTGGAAGATCTGGTTGATATACAGATACTCCTCGGAGTTTAAACAGAGTTTGGAAGCGGATTGATTGACAACCTTGACGATATGCTTGGTTCCTCTTTTTCTCGGTTCCATTAACATTGTTAAACATCCTGTGCTAAGTAACGAGCAATCTATACCTTATCTGATAACACCCTTGAGACTTCCCTGTTTATATGTTATGTGTTTAAAGATAATAGCCACATAAAACAATAAGAAAATATAGAGGTAAACATTTAACAGTTCTTACAGATATATGTTTCACTCTCTGGAGCTTTCATTTTAAACATTGGAATGCTTCATATAAGTTAATGCCTCTCTATTATGCTCCTCATAGGAATGTTAAAATTCATTAAGCTGCCTTTGGCACCCCCAATGTATGGATATTAAGCCTTTTTGTCATATACTGTATTACCAACTTTCTGCACCATCGGCTTTCTCTAAATAAAATAATTTGAAAAAAATTCCTTTGTCACATGATCTATAGTTAGATATAACAATGAAGTGGAAAATTCTTCTTCACACCAACATCATGTGACCCCCCCAAATCCCCTCCATCCTGTGAAACACAGTGAGGAGGCGGGCAGGATCAGTCAGCACTGTTCCTAACTTATTTGGTGCCCCAGGCAAAGTAGCCCGTGTTACCTGAATGCTTGGTACTGTCTGAGCAGGAGGGGTGAGCGTGGATGCAAAGAGCTGTTACTGTTGCTGCTGATGTTTACTCTGATCATCAGCAGTCACAAATGTTGTGGCAACCCTCAGAGCAATTGATGCTCCAGGCCTGTGCCTGCAATATCTCTGCATAAAAACGGCCCTGGGCTCAGCTTTGTGTTCACTGGAAAAGACTGGCAGTGCCTTCTCCCAGGACCTCCCTGACTACTTCCTGTGGGTGATGATAGGATGGGGGTGGAGACAAGTCAGCACTACAAACCAAGGCTGTGGAGTCGGACAGTCGGAGCAATTTTGGGTGCCTGGAATTGGTGGTTTCAATAAACTGAGGAGTCAGAGTCTGATAATTTTTTAACCAAATCCATAGCCTTTGTAAAAATTAGACTAAGGAGTTGGAGTTGAGAAGTCAGAGCCGAAGCAATTTTGGCTCCCTGGAGTCGGAGTCGGTGGTTTCATAAACTGAGGAGTCAGAGTTGGATGATTTTTATACGGACTCGAAAGTCCTGCTACAAACTCAGCCAGCCAGGCAAAAAAAAAAAAATGAATAATGCAAAAATTGATTTATGTGTGATGCACAAAACTTTGTGCTTAGCAACTTACAGTATATTCCACACAATGAGCTTGAAGAATCATTAATAAAACTAGGACTGTAAGGCTGAGTGGTTGAGAAAAACATATTTTGCTTTGTAGTTACAAAATACATGGTATCCAAAGACAAACCAAGATGCCTGGTTTTTCTCCAACATTAAGCATGATATTTGGAAAAGCTATTGCCAGTCGGTTTAATTTAGTTTTTAGCCAGTTCTCAGATCTCACTTTATAAGCCCTCATTTATGCTCTGTGTTTTCTTTGGCCTGTGGGCTGCCAGCAATGTGTGCTCGCCTACTGGCTGGGCCTGCGTCTGCTAACACGAGCGCATGATAATACAGCAGTCCAATTAGACAAGAAAAATAACACTGGGTAACATTCCCCACTGATTTCACAGTTCTGGTCGTTTCTCTAGGCTGTTAGCACTCAACTAAATGTAAACTGATCTGACATCTACTCATCAGTGGATTATATACTTTTGCTGTCTTTTACATGTGTTGGCATATGTGTGGAAGGAGCTCTTCCCTAAACGTGCTATAGTTTATGCTTTTGACATTCTGCCATTTAAGCAAACAATGGGGACACAACCTTGTAAGAAATGTATATGTGGATTCATTGACACCTGTTACAATCTGAAACAATCTGACCAGGAGTAAGTGACATGAGCACACAGAGGGCAAAGAGTCTAAAGGCCCGCATACATGCTAGAATCTGGGCAACATTGCTGGGCCAAAGCTGTACAGACAGATCGTTAGGCTGCAGGCTGATGTACTGTTGCAATGCGGGGGAAGGGGGAGGGTGGCAGAACAGAACAGGTGAGACGTGATGGGTTGGGTGAGTGGAGAGTACAAAGTTTTTGGCCATTGCTTGGCTGAGAGAGACTGTTGATCTGAGGGTTGTGGACTATGAATCTAAGGCACATCCAGAATAATGAGGGAAAATGAGAGGGGGCGATTTTGAATCTTAGATATTACGGATGATCAGGGGCTACAGACACCACAAGCAGGTAGGTCTCTTTTGCGATGGATCAGATTTGTGTAGCCAAGATATTTCCCCCAACTATATACATGTGGGAAATGATCCTGGCAATACAGTGGTGGAATCTTAATGAACGTATTATTGGACATACTAAAAGAAAAAAATATAGCACTGATTGAATTATGGGATGATATTCTTTTGGCCAAAAAAAAAAAGTCTATATATGTGAACATATTTGTTGTCTTGGGCCTCTAAGTTAGTGGTTTCCTTTGGCTGCCAAATGTGCACCACCACCATTATACTCTGGCCAATTTTACGTTCTTTCATTTAAAGGAAACCAGAGCTGACGTAAACTAAAAGATTTATACATACCTGGGGCTTCCTCCAGTCCCATCCGCACGGATCGCTCCAATGCCGCCATCCTCAGTCTTCTACTGCGCCATACTGGGTCCCATAGCTTCCTCCGGTCGCGGACACTCTGACTCAAGTGAAGTGTGCTATCTACGTATCTCTCCAGCGGCTGCTGGAGAGATACCTAGAGGGCGCACTTCCCTTGTGCAGACTGCCCGCGACGGGAGGAAGTTATGGGACCCGGTACAGCGCAGACTGAGGGCGGCGGTGTGGAAGCGATCGAAGCGCATGGGACTGGAGGAAGGTATGTATAAATCTTATTGTTTACGTCAGCTCTGGTACACTTTAAAGAAAGATTATTTTAGATCTTTCTTGTTTGAGATTTCAGTGTAAGTATGTGGATTGATATGTGTACAGTACACATTTATAAGTACATCAAAGGTTGCATTTTTTTCTTGATTGACAAATATTGAATTTCACTGGACAAAATTGTCCCACACAACCTATGTTGTTACTATGATATGATACCAATATCATCATAGCAAGCCCCTTGGCCATAACAAATACTATGGTCCCTCAACGTGGCTTGTGGAATACCTAGCTTTACAAATTTACCGACGGTTATGTCGGGGTGTGGCACTGATGAAAGGAATATCAAGAATTTAGGGTTACAAATATACAGCTGACATAGATGAGCTTAATTACTTTGATGCATGACCTATCTAAGGCCTCTTTTATATGAGCAGCAGGATGTGGTGAATTCACTGCCTCTCAGCTGCTCTCATGCACCTGCCAGGCGCTTGTTGGAGATCGGCACTGGCACTGCACAGGCATGGGCCATGCTCAGATGTGTCATGTTGCAGTGTAAATCCATGAAAAAGTAGGATCCCATAAAACCGCAACACACCATGTTGCAAAAAATCTCAAATAAGCTTTATTTGTACACCGTATTACAAGAGAATAAAAACAATTAAAAAACCAATAGGTCCAGGGTGAACACAGATAAAATGGTAACCATACATATATTATAATAAATACACTGGATCAAAACACCCCTATAAATAAAGAAATTGGACAACAAACAAGCTGAGCAATATAAAGTGTCAATGCTGTAATAAGACTGTGGGCTCAGACAGGAAGTGATAGGAGATTGGTTATGGTTATGCGCAGCAGAAGATGCTTTGAGCAGCGAACGACGAAGGCTTCCTCCAGGGTGATGGTGGCCTTTTCCCCTTACTTGTACTCAGTGCAGTGGTGCTCAGCAGAGCTCGAATATTCGAGTAGCTCGAATATTCGAGCTCTTTTTCAGCTATTCGAGCTCGGTATTCGAGCTCCGAATAGCTATAGCTATTCGAATGGGCTATTCGAGTATACTCGAATAGCCCATTCACTATTCGAGCTATTCGAGCAAACCGGTGCTATTCGAGCTCGGTACCGAGCTCGAATAGCGTCATAGCCCAGATTGATGTCCTTAGAGCCAATCAGAGGGCTCCCAGGCCCTCTGACGGCAGCCAATCACAGAGGGGGACCCTGGCCAGCCCCTACCCTATAAATAGCGGCCGCCATGTTCCATTTCTCCGTCCTTGCCTGAGACTTGCATAGAGAGAGAGTTGCTCCTTTGTGCTTTGGCTTAGCAAGAGCTCTATTGTGGTCATTTACCTAGCGTTTTTGCTCACATACACCTCCTATACACACCTATATTGTTGTTAGTTAGATAGACATTGTATTTTAGTTAGTAGCTTTTGTGTTACATAGACAGAGACAGCTGCTGCAAGCTTACAGCTTTAGGCCTCAGGGCCTGCCTGTGTGGGCAGCTATTCTCTCCTGTCCTCTGTTTATTTCTCTCATCTATACCAGTATTTCTGCTGTCCTTTACTACTGATTGTATTAGTATTGTAGTTATATATACTGTAACTGTACTAGGACACTCACTGTCACTGTTCATAGGCTACTAGCTGCTCCTGCGTGTGTGCACTCACTGTCTGTGTACACACTACACACACTCTATTTCCTTCTGATAACTGATTGCTTATTGTAATTAGTTAGTTGTACTTACTGTTACTACTTACTCTTACTGTACTAGGTGTCTAGGACACTCAGTCACTGTTCATAGGCTACTAGCTCCTGCGTGTGTGCACTCACTGTCTGTGTACACACACTACACACACTCTATTTCCTTCTGATAACTGATTGCTTATTGTAATTAGTTAGTTGTACTTACTGTTACTACTTACTCTTACTGTACTAGGAGTCTAGGACACTCAGTCACTGTTCATAGGCTACTAGCTCCTGCGTGTGTGCACTCACTGTCTGTGTACACACACACTACACACACTCTATTTCCTTCTGATAACTGATTGATTATTGTAATTAGTTAGTTGTACTTACTGTTACTACTTACTGTACTAGGAGTCTAGGACACTCAGTCACTGTTCATAGGCTACTAGCTCCTGCGTGTGTGCACTCACTGTCTGTGTACACACACTACACACACTCTATTTCCTTCTGATAACTGATTGCTTATTGTAATTAGTTAGTTGTACTTACTGACTGTTACTACTTACTTACTGTACTAGGGACACTCACTCAGTCACCTCACCCACCAACCCACTCCATTAAAGTACCCCACTTTTCACCCGCCCTTTTAAAAAACTTTTGTCTATACGCCCAAAACATCGAAGATGTCTGGAAGTGGCAGCCAGCGCGGTTTGGGCAAGGGGAAGGGCAGCAAGGGAATCAGGAGGAGAGGGAGCAGCATTGTGGCAGGCCGCGGCCGCGCCACCATGCACAGTTCCGCAGCAGCAGCAGCAGCGTCAGTGGCTAACATTCCTCCCATAGCCACTGGCCGTGGACGCCTTGGGCGCCGCCCAGCAGGAGCATCTGCAACTCACGCTGCAGAGACACAGCAGCAGCAGCGTGTAGCACCTGCTCCGATTTTCCTCCAGCCGGGTCGGAAACGTCCCATTGAGGAAAAGCATGCAGACACTGTGGTGCAACTCATGACAGAGGATGAGCAGCCCGCCATCAGCTCTGCATCCGAGGCCTCCACCCTCACCACCACCACCACCACCCCCCCTGTTCGCAGCAGCCGCCCAGCAGGGTCTGGGGAGGAGGCCAGTTCACCGTCACAAGTTGGCGACCTGTCACTCAGCAGTATTTTTACCCCAGGCACCATCAGGGTATTGTCTGCTGTTGTTGGCGATTTTGAGGAGGAGATGCTGATGGGCACTTTGGGGGATGAGGGATTGGACAGCAAGACTGTGGCGACAGTCAAGCAGCCCATCCATGCATCAGGAGAGGAGTTTGGGGGGTCATCATCCCAGCAGGACATGTTTCAGGAGGGGGAGGATGATGATGACCCGGTGACAGACAGAGACTGGGTGCCACCACCTCCAGGGGATGTCGTCCTCAGCAGCTCTGAGGAGGAGGAGGAGGATGCTCTTGTGGGCCTTGCAAGGAGGCGCATCATTGCAAGCATTGGCAGCAGTGGGCAGGTCCCACAGCCTGCTGGTGTCTCAGGCTCAGCAGCAGCAGCAGCAGCATCTGCCAGTACCACCACCAGCCGCACCAAAGCCCCCCCCCCCCCCAACCACCACAGGGAGACAGGCAGCAGCGCATCCATGCCGTAGGGGGATGTTTCTGTCACCAATCTGGCGATATTTCACCATGCCCACTGTGTACAGCAAGTACGCCACTTGCAACCACTGTCAGCGGAAGTTGAGCAGAGGTGCAGACCCCTTAAAGTTCAGCACCAGCTCGCTCATCAACCACCTTGCTGCGAAACATTTCCACCAGCATGAGGAGTTCCAGAGGCTGAAGGCATCTGGTGCTGGCAGTGGCACCACACCCATCACTGCACAGCCTTCATCAGCAGCAGCAGCAGCAACAGCAGCCACCCGCCCTCCTGCTCCTCCAGCAGCACCAGCAGGAGTGCGGAAACGCACTGCTCCTCCCCCCTCTGCAACTCCTCCCGCCGACACTGAGGCCTGTTCTGGCAGCCAGTCCTCAGTGGCCTCCTCCGCTGTGTCTGCTGATTCCCGTGCCAGCAAAAGGCCACGCCAGAGCCTTTTGAGCGAGTCCTTCCAGGGGGTGGTTAGGGCTCTGCCTCCCAGCAGCCGTCGCGTGCGGCAGCTGAACGGCGTGCTGGCACGGGCCATGTGCTCCCAACTCCTGCCGTACACGCTCGTGCAGGAGGGGAGCGACATTCGTGCGCTGCTTGCTTGCGCAGCCCCAGACTGGCAGCTCCCCAGCAGACACTTTTTCTCCCGCAAGGCCATTCCTGCACTGCACCGCTTTGTGATGGCCAATGTGGAGAGAGGGCTGGAGCACGCGGTTGGTGAAAGGGTCCACGTCACCATGGACTCCTGGAGCAGCCGCTTCGGGACAGGCCGCTACCTGTCCTTCACTGTCCACTGGGTCAGCTTGGTGGAAGGGGGTGAGGATGGGAGAGCAGCAGCGGGCACAGCAGCAGCAGCAACACAGTGGGTGGTGCCACCC
The DNA here is from genome assembly GCF_040937935.1 of Hyperolius riggenbachi. Taxonomy (NCBI): domain Eukaryota; kingdom Metazoa; phylum Chordata; class Amphibia; order Anura; family Hyperoliidae; genus Hyperolius; species Hyperolius riggenbachi. Next base: position 253,704,603 of record NC_090654.1, read on the forward strand.
CGGAGGGTCAGGGGAACTGCAGCAGGTTCCTCCGATCCTCTGCCATCCTCCGGCACACCTGGCCAAACCCCCCACCTCAGCAGCAGCGTGAAGGCCCGCCACTGCAAAGCGCTGCTGCACTTGGTCAGCCTTGGGAAGACCAAGCTGACGGCAACCCATGTGTTGGCCAAACTCCAGGAGCAGGAGAGGATTTGGCTGACCCCCAGAGGCCTCAGAGTCGGAGAGGTGGTGGCCGACAATGGGGCCAATCTGGTTGCCGCAATAGACAGGGGAAACCTGACCCACATCCCCTGTCTTGCCCACGTGCTGAACCTGGTGGTGCAAAAGTTCTTGCGCACCTACCAGGGGATGGGCGAACTGCTGGAAACGGCAAGGAACGTTGTGCGTTACTTCCGGCGCTCGGCTGCAGCCTGTGCGAGCCTGGAAGACGTGCAAAAGGAGCTGGAGCTGCCACGCCATCGGCTGATCCTTGACGTTCCGACTCGCTGGAACTCCACCCTGGCGATGTTGGAGCGAACAGAAGCACGCTGTCAACCAGTACCTTGCCCTGGCCACTGTTTCCGCCGCTCAGAGAAGGGACAAGACCAGCAACATCCCGTCCATCGTCCCCGATGATGACTGGAGGCACATGCAGCAGGTGTGCTTAGTGCTGGCTCCCTTTCTGCAGGCCACTAACATGGTGAGCAGGGACCATGCTATGGTCTGCGAGTGGGTGCCCCTGGTTTGTCTGCTGAACAGGGCCCTCGATGCTTTGCTGGAACAGGGAGCGGCAGCCTTGGACCAGCAGGAGCGGCAAGCAGCTGCACAGTCCACCTCTGAGGGGGAGGAGGACTTGGTGGAGGTCCCTGACCTTGCTGCTGATGAGGGGGAGCAGCACAGTGCAGCTGAGTTGGTGCGGGGGTGGAGAGAGGATGAGGCTGACGAGGCAGAGGAGGAGGAGGAGGATGAGGACAGCAGCACTGCCGTCGATGTGCCAGCAGACGTGGCCCGCCTCTTCCCAATGGCAGCGCACATGCTGAGGTGCCTGCGCAGGGACCCCAGGGTGATCCAGATGAAGCAGAGGGAGGACATCTGGATCAGCATGATGTTGGACCCACGCCTCAAGGGGAAGTTGAGCCAGTTCCTGCCGCCTGCAGGAGGAGACCCAGCGCAACAAATAAGGAGCTTGCGGCAGGCCCTTGTTGAGCGCTTGGAGGAAGCCTTCCCCCAGCCTTCCACCCCCACTGTCCAGCAGCCAGCACAGAGGCAGCAGCAGGTGCCTGCATCCAGCAGCAGCAAGCGCCCCACAGACCTGCTGTCTCTCAGCCACGAGCTCTACAGGACTGTAGAGGCTTCGGCAGCAGTGACTAGAGAGGAGGTGCATGCAGCAGCATCCTCCTCCGGTCACAGCCAGCGCCTGACCCGCATGGTGGCTGACTACATGGGGTCTACAGCGGGCTTGACAGCGATGCCCCTGTTGATCCCATGGAGTATTGGGTCAAGCGCCTGGAGATCTGGAGCGAGCTGGCGCAGTACGCCCTGGAAGTGCTGTCCTGTCCCCCTTCCAGCGTGCTGTCCGAGCGCTGCTTCAGTGCAGCTGGTGGCGTGGTCACCGAGAAACGCTCACGTCTGTCTCACAAGTCTGTGGACAGACTGACGTTTCTGAAGATGAACCAGGCGTGGGTGGAAGGCGAGTTCCTGGCCCCTGTTGTCGGCGAGAGGGGGACATGAACTGGCTAAGAACCATCGTTAATGTGCCTTACCACCCTTTACCACCTCCTGGCTCCTGCTCACTAAGCCAGCCTGGTTCACTTTGACTATTACGTCGCCTGCAGCCACACATTTTACACCTACAGTGGGCTGCTGTGTACTGCCCTTCTGCTGTCTGTCTGTGTTTCCCACTGCCAGGGTACACAGATTTACCTTCTGCTGCCACTCTGCCACCAGCTATTACGTCAAAAAATAGCTATATCTGTGTAATTGGTTGTAAAACCAAAACCAAAAAACCATTAAAAAAAAAAAGGTTTAATTTTTCTGAGGTGCCCGGGTTGAAAACTGTGTTGTCCCAGTTGTGTATTGGACACGATGTGGGCTGCACGACCGCTGTCTGGGACCTCCTGTTGTGTTTATTTACGGCCTGGTATCACCGCTAGGTACCAGGACTATTATGTCACGCTGCCTACCTGCTGCCACACTCACACTACTCCTCCATTCCTCCTGCTGCTGCTGCTGTCTGTCTGTGTTTCCCACTGCCAGGGTACACAGAATTACCTTCTGCTGCCACTATGCCACCAGCTATTACGTCAAACAATAGCTGCTCACATTACTCCTCCATTCCTCCTGCTGCTGCTGCTGTCTGTCTGTGTTTCCCACTGCCAGGGTACACAGATTTACCTTCTGCTGCCACTCTGCCACCAGCTATTACGTCAAAAAATAGCTATATCTGTGTAATTGGTTGTAAAACCAACACTACAAAACCATTACAAAAAAAAAGGTTTAATTTTTCTGAGGTGCCCGGGTTGAAAACTGTGTTGTCCCAGTTGTGTATTGGACACGATGTGGGCTGCACGACCGCTGTCTGGGACCTCCTGTTGTGTTTATTTACGGCCTGGTATCACCGCTAGGTACCAGGGCTATTATGTCACGCTGCCTACCTGCTGCCACACTCACACTACTCCTCCATTCCTCCTGCTGCTGCTGCTGTCTGTCTGTGTTTCCCACTGCCAGGGTACACAGAATTACCTTCTGCTGCCACTATGCCACCAGCTATTACGTCAAACAATAGCTGCTCACATTACTCCTCCATTCCTCCTGCTGCTGCTGCTGTCTGTCTGTGTTTCCCACTGCCAGGGTACACAGATTTACCTTCTGCTGCCACTCTGCCACCAGCTATTACGTCAAAAAATAGCTATATCTGTGTAATTGGTTGTAAAACCAACACTACAAAACCATTACAAAAAAAAAGGTTTAATTTTTCTGAGGTGCCCGGGTTGAAAACTGTGTTGTCCCAGTTGTGTATTGGACACGATGTGGGCTGCACGACCGCTGTCTGGGACCTCCTGTTGTGTTTATTTACAGCCCTGGTATCACCGCTAGGTACCAGGGCTATTATGTCACGCTGCCTGCCTCATTGACTGCCTGCTGCCACACACTCATCCTCCTTCTCCTGCTGCTGCATTTACCTCCTGCTGTCTGTGTGTTTCCACTGCCAGGGAGCACATACAATGGCGCTTCCAACATGCGTGCGCCCACCAGCTACTTGTTACGCTCAAAAATAGCTGCATTTCTTTAAAAAAAAAATGGAAAGAGAAATAAGTGAAGAAGAAGAAGACGATATAGGAGAAGGAGAAGAAGAAGAAGAAGAAGAAGAAGAAGAAGAAGAAGAAGAAGATGAAGAAGATGAAGAAGATGAAGAAGAAGAAGAAGATGAAGATGAAGAAGAAGAAGAAGAAGATGAAGAAGATGAAGAAGATGAAGAAGATGAAGAAGATGAAGAAGATGAAGAAGATGAAGATGAAGAAGAAGAAGATGAAGAAGATGAAGAAGAAGATGAAGAAGAAGATGAAGAAGAAGATGAAGAAGATGAAGAAGAAGATGAAGAAGATGAAGAAGATGAAGAAGAAGAAGATGAAGAAGATGAAGAAGAAGATGAAGAAGAAGATGAAGAAGAAGAAGAAGAAGATGAAGAAGAAGAAGAAGATGAAGATGAAGAAGAAGAAGATGAAGAAGATGAAGAAGAAGAAGATGAAGAAGATGAAGAAGAAGATGAAGAAGAAGAAGATGAAGATTAGAAGATGAAGAAGATGAAGAAGAAGAAAAAGAAGAAGACAATATAGAAGAAGAAGAAGAAGATATAGAAGAAGAAGATATAGAAGATAAAGAAGAAGAAGAAGAAGTATATACAGTACTGAACAAAATTCTGGACACAACTTCTCTTTCCACCTTTTTTTTTTTAAAGGAACATCCCCACATAATCACTTGCTGTTGTTACTTGGAAAAAAAGATGTTTCTTGCATCATTCACCCTCAAAACAAGTGTTGGAAGCTATTTAAGGCCAATTCGAATAGTCAGCTCGAATAATGAGCTCGAATACCGACTCGAATAGTCAGCTCGAAGTCCGAGGTCGAATCGAATAGTAAAAATTATTCGACTCGAATATTCGACTGACCTCGAATAATTTACTATTCGAATTCGACCAAACTCGAATTTTAAAAAGGGGTATTTGAGCACCACTGACTCAGTGAGCTTGCACTTTTTCTGTGCACACGGTGGCATTCAGCTTTCCTTTGCTGTCCTGCATCCCACCACGTGGGTCTTCTCCTCTGTTACCACACGGATTCTCTGCACTGTCCACACCATTCACGTGGCTGTTATACAGTCCACTTCACATTCATTAGCACCTTTTTCCTACTGTTTCTTACAACCTTTTGGCTGCTTCACTCTCCTATAGCTTCCTGTCTGAGCCTACAGCCTTATTATTTTATTGATTTATTTAAGTATTTATATAGCAACATATTACACAGCGCGGTACAAAGTATATATTATCTTGTCACTAACGATCTCTCAGTGGGGCTCACAATCTAGTCCCTACCATAGTCATATGTCTATATCGTGTGGTGCATATATCTATATCATAGTCTAGGGCCAATTTTAGGGGGAAGCCAATTAACTTATATGTATGTTTTTTGGGGACGTGGGAGGAAACCGGAGTGTCCGGAGGAAACCCACACAGACACAGGGAGAACACACAAACTCCTTGCAGATGTTGACCTGGCTGGAATTCAAACCAGGGACCCAGCGCTGCAAGGCTAGAGCGCTAACCACTATGCCACCGTGCTGCCCTTATTACAGCATTGACACTTTATATTGCTCAGCTTGTTTGTTGTCCAATTTCTTTATTTATAGGGGTGTTTGAGCCAGTGTATTTATTATATTATATGTATGGTTACCATATTATCTGTGTTCACCCTGGACCTATTGGTTTTTTGATTGTTTTTATTCTCTTGTAATACGGTGTACAAATAAAGCTTATTTGAGATTTTTTGCAACATGGTGTGGTACGGTTTTATGGGATCCTAATTTTGTGTGGTTTTACATTGTAGATTTTAAATTCATTCTGCACACCCTTGCTGGTGATATTCCTGTTACTTTTCTGGTGATAAGCTTATTCATTGATTATTAGATGGTGCTTGCCCAACTTTGGTTTGTAACGTTATGTCATGTTGCAGTTCTATGCCGTGTAGCAACGCCTCCATGTGTCAAGCGCTGACACATGTGGCCATTTGGCTGCATCATTTTAACTGCACCCGAATGGCACACATGAGCGGTAGCTGGAAGGTTGAAATACCCAACGAGCACGCAATTCAGCCTCCTGTCTGAAAGAGCCTTTACAACGATTAACACTCTACACTCATACACCAACATCAAGCAGGAACTCTAGCTATGATGAAAACAACTTGCATGAAAATCAGGGCCCTGGGCGCAGACCAGCAAATAGAAGGGGGGCGCAGGCAGAAGGACAAACGCTAGGGAGCTGGTGACGCACGGTGCAGCCAAATCTAAGAAGAAAGATTACCAGCGCAAACACCTTCCTTAACTCCTCCTGTGCTAGCTATGTCCGACGTCAAGTCATCATCACATCACCACAGTGTGATGACACCTGATGTCCTGTAGCGGTACTGCATGCTGTCAGTGTGCGGCGCCCATGGAGGAGTCTGCTTTCCGGGCTCTCTTTGCCTGTGTGTTTTCCTGGTCCTTGCTTCCTCCTGGATGAGCAGCTGGTCACTAGTAAGTAGGCAGATCTACTTGTGACCTGTGGCTGTGTGACTGTCCCTAAAGAGTTCACGGGGGTGGGGTGGCCAATTTCCACGGCCTTGCCCTCGGTGCAATTTTGCCTAGAAACTGCCCTGATGAAAATGGCACTAAGTGGAAGTTGTTTTTATTATTACTAGAGTGCAGAAGGTTAATCATTGTTTGTATTATTATTATGTAAATTAACCCCTTTCCTCAGCACTTCCTTTCCTATTTAAATTCTGGGCCCTCCATAGGAGGAGTACAGCTTGCTTGTGTGTACATTGCAGCAGCCATTGTGGTCTGGTTGCATGCTGCAGCTCTCCTTCACCAGTGCAGGCTATTAATATAATGGTCTAAGACTTAAAGGACACCCGAGGTGAAAATAAACAAATGAAATAAACTGTTTTATCTATCCTCCTCATAAAAATGACTTTTTAAGATATTCCACAGTTTTATTTTATAGTTAAATCTACTTTTTAAGTTTTTACTGTTTTATTGTTTTTGCTCAATGACACATTCATTGAGGTATGCCAGAGCTGAAATGTATGAACTATTTAACTTTTTTAAATCTCTTTTCTGCTCTAAGAAGCCATTTTCTGCTAGGAAAGTGTTTTATAGTTGTAATTTCTTATCAGTAAGGCCCGGTTCACATTAGCGTTTTTTTTTCCGGAATGTAACCGGAACGTATAATGTACAAACGGAATGGATGTGAATGGATCCAATGTTAACCTATGAATCCATTCACATGCGTCCGTTGGTACGGATACGTTCCGTACGTTCTAGGTCCCCGGACCTAAAAATTGCTGCAGGCTTTAATTTTACGGACCGTTCTGCTAAGCGGAACGGATCCGGACAAAAATGCAGCAGCATTGGGGGCAATGTGAAACAGAAGGTTTCTTCACACTAGTGAAGAAACGGACCGTTCCGCGGGGGATGGGGGCATGGGCCGATGCGAATCTAGTGATGGGAGGGTGAGGGGAGGGTGCAGCAGCCGGGAGGGTGGGCTAGGGAGGGTTTGTACATATGTAATTTTCCGTAGCAGCCGGCAGTAGAGGCTTCAGTCTTCTTCCGCGTCACGTGACTACATGAAGCATCAGGTGACTAGTCACACAACACGCTGTGTAGTCACAGCGGAATAAGAGGAAGCCTCTACCGCCGGCTGCTGCTGAAGCGAAGGTGAGTTTTTGCTGAGTGAAAACGGATCCGATCAATCATTGATCAGATCCGTTTTCACTATGTGAACAGGGCCACGGACGAGCCAACCGGATCCGGTGAAGCGAAGACCAGATCCGCTCATGGATCCTTTTAGCTCAAAACATAGTTGTGAACCAGACCTAAGGGTCACACTGTAGTCTGACCCAGTTCCTGACTCAGGCAGGAACTGCCACTTGCATACCTTATGTTTAACTCTTTCAGGCACAGAAAGAAAAAGAAACACAGCATAGTTATTTGTGTGCTTGGCACTGTAAATACACATGCCTATCTCATCATGTCACCTCATGTATCCTTTAATTAATTTTGTTGCTTCCTGGTTGTGTGTTCCCTAGAGTGATAGAACCTGACAGGCCTCAGCGTGAATTTCCAGTTTGAGAGCATGAAATGTGTGTTTGCTTCCCTCACTGACTGGTGTGGGAAGAGTAGGGCCCATTCATGCTGGAACCTCATTGTGGTGGAAGGTCTAGTACAAAATGCATTTGCATGCAAACAATTTAGGAAGCGAATATCCTCCATTAGTCTAACTAAATGCAAATTAGTGCAACTGAGTGCAATTTTTATGCAAGTTGGTTTTATCATTACTAGTGTGGCTGCTTGATGTGTGATACACATTGACATTGACTTGGATTGACTGTGATTTGCTGTTCATGATCACGTGATTGTGTTATACTTCTTTCTGCAGTTTTTCATTGCATATGTTCTGTCATCAGCCCTACATGACGATAAATGGCCACGATGAAACATACCAGTAAAGCAACAGTTCTCTCCAGGAAAGTTGGAGAACATCTTATTTTTTCTACAGTGATTTCCCCAATTTTCAAAACCTGAATGGAGTGTTCCCTCGCAGGAGCAGCTTTACAGGAAAGGCAGTAAAGGAAAACATATCGGTTTCCAGGCTGTCCAGATTTAATCTGGCCCTCATTACTATATCACTGAAGTGCTGAAACCTCATTGATGATTTATTGTACACAGTTACTGAAAGCTACTGGCCTTTCTACTGTGTCAGTAAGTAAATCTGCATATATACGGTTCACATTCCCTTCAATCCTCTCACATGCTCTGAATGGTTTAAATATGACTGACAGGAGATAAACAGCCATCATTCTAAATTTAATGTACAGTACTGAGCCATTTTCGGCTAAAATGCTGGAAGTTGTCCCAGGCTGCCCTGGATAATTTAAGTTCTAGCTGCCAGTGTGGACATGTGACTGCGGTCACACGACTATCACTATCCTACCAGCCACCCTGATAATGGTTGTATACAACCCAGATCAAGGTTGTACGTTTTTGTCACCTTAATATGGATTATAAAACCACTGATTAGGCCAGGTTTGCTGGATAAAAATGTTCTTCAGTATACTCCAGCTCTGGCGAACCTACACAACCGACAAAAATCCAGCTCCAAGGGTCAATTCATCCAAACTGAAATACAGTGAGCAAAACATCTTGGTTTTAGGCCTCTTTCACACAAAGACGTTGCGTTAGGTCGCATAACGTTCCCCTAACGCAACACATGGTGGTGCTAAACTCGGACGCTACATAGAGACGCGTTATGCGTCTGTTGGTGCGCCGTTTTCGTTCGATACTGGTAGAACGAAAACGGCGCATGCGTCCAAAGACTGTGGAGACCACGTGATAGGAACACTCCGCATCACGTGGTCCCGCCAGCCAATCGCCGCACAAAGCGGCCGCTCCAGGAAGTAAACACTGCACGTCACACAGTGCAGTGAATATTAATTAGCCATGTGTGGCTAGGGACAATAGCGGACTCTTCCCTCCTCCTCTCCTGCACTGAGTATGTGCAAATAGTCTAACACGGCTAAAACCACCTATGACGCACAGCATGCTGCACCTTCATTGAACGTGCAGCGTTACACTGTAACGCAACGTGGGCACTGTGAACAGCGCATTGATTTTTCATTACTGTGAGTTGGGTTGCGTTACAGGCTGCTCTAACTTAAGCTGTGAAAGCAGCCTAAGTTCTCTTTTTCACAATTAAGCTTTATTAAGCAGTCAGAAAAAAAAAATACAACAAGCCAGCCTGATATGCAAGTATTGTACATCATGTTAGCAAAAAAATACAGCTATAACAAGAATGAGTATGATACAAATGATATATACTTTCTATGTAAACAGGTATGGAAAGGTTGGCAAGTGAAACTAGATTAAGCAATATTGACACCTCGTACCTAGCACAATGGCCTCATAACAAAAAATATAACATACTGGTGAGACCTGAGCCGACACGCAATTAATTTTTTCTCCCGAGTTTACTCCTAGGAGATCATTTTTCATCTACTTAAAATAACTTTCTGGCACTTTTAAACTGAAAAAGTACCAAACAGTTGGTGAAAAGGTACTATCAACAATATTTTGAGTATTTTCTTGCTTTTTGAGGGCTTAAAAATGCATTGTATTGACAAGTTTAAAAATATCACTTGGGAGCAAACTCAAGAGAAAAAGTTAATTGCATATGGGCCCTGGTGAGAGAGCCGTAAGGCCGGTTCTAGTCCCCTAGCACATACATCAACAGAGAAGGACTAGAACAGCAGGGGAAATGGGAGGAAGAAAGTTACCACGAGTAACTAGGTAATAAACCTAAAGCACATGCCTATATTCCTTGGTATCCCTAAATTCATACCATGTCACCCAAACTTTGACGTAGAGTTCAGTCCTATCATGAGCAGTTGTATGATCTCTTCCATATAAGTTTTTTGGTTGACGCTTTCCCACCACTGAACAATTTTGCAAGACTGTTCAGACTTCTATAGAAAATGAATTAGTGCCTTAGAATCATTAATGGCATGAATAGGAGTGAATCTCTCTAGTATGGTTTGTTGGACAAGGAGACTGAATTAAATAAGATGACTTCTGGGGCAAAGTGGATCTAAATGAAAAAGATCTTCCAAGCCCAGTAATGTAAATCTCTCCAGTAGGTTTGAATTTGAGGCCAGGATCAAAAAATATGTTTCAAGCTTCCTCTAGCAGCCCCCCCCCCCCCCCCCCCCACACACACACATACACACCTCCATCAGTTATTATCCATCAGTGATGCTAAGTTTTAGTTCTCAGTGGCTTTTTGTGGTTCTTAGAGACTCTGCTTATAATTCCCCTTTAGTACCAGGAGAGGGCCGGGCCGAGGCATAGGCTGGATAGGCTCCAGCCTCAGGGCGCAGTGTAGGAGGGGGCGCAGAATTCATTCAGCTGTCATTCCTAATTGTGTTTGAAGCAGAAAGAAATAAGAAAAGGGGATACGGGGCAGTGACTGCAAGCCACATAACTAGATATTAAGGTGTTGGGGAGGTTGTGGGCCCTGTGGCGCCTCTTAGTCTAATAGCAATCAGTGTGTGATGGCTCGCGTGGCGGGGATGGAGGGGCGCACTTTGGTGTCTCAGCCTTGGGTGCTGGAGGACCTTGTCCCAGCTCTGGGAGACAGCATTGCTTCCATTTGACAGGACCAAAATGCAAACAAACTGTTCTTTGCATTAAATTCTACATCTGTAGCTCACAGACTACTGTACTTATTAAGGCTCATACACACATCCAACTTAATGCACAACCAACCACACAACATGACCAACCACACAACAAGTTGTTTACTTGACAAGTACGTACACACACGCCAACCAACTAAACAACCAACTCACTTAAATACTATGCGTGCAAGCTAAATGACAAACTGCACAACATGTCTGCAATCAAAAACAATAAAGTTGTTCAAAAGACTTGTGCACACATTCCAACCTGCCTGATAGTTGGTCAGATTGATCCACCGGTTGGATCTGGCAAACAACCTGTTATCAGTTGGTCATCTGTTGTTTGTCAGCTGTACAGACAGGTTTGGAAGATAGTTGGACAGATTGTTGGTGTGTATGAACCTTTATATTTTCAGTCTTATGCTAGGTACACACCATACAAGTTTGTGTTCGATAGATTGTTCGATAATTTCCAACATTTCCGATCTTATTTTCGATCATTTTTCCGATCGATTTCTCATAGAAGTGAATGGAAATAGATAAGAAAAGATAACAGAATCGAATTGGAAATCGATCAGAAACTTAAATCAGAAATCTATCGAACGGAAAATTGAAAGAAAAAACGCATTGTGTCTACCCAGCATAACCCTGATTTCTGTGTGCACACTCTCTGAATGGAACAAGTATGAGGAACACCATCTAGATTTGCTCTTGAGTAATGTTACCTCCTATGAATGTGAGACCTCTACTGAGTGTACTTACATAATTAATTTGCAAACATGAATGGGAAGCAATCTGTGGAGAGGAAGAAAATATTCAGAAGCACCGAGGAGGACTAACCACCCTTTCCAATACAAGATTTGTTAACGCCTGCTTTTGGGAAAGAGGTTTTGGACCACATAAAAAGGTATTTGGAGTGTGTTTTTTCCTCAAATATGTTCAGTCCATAACATGCGGGAGGGAGCGAAAGTGGAAAACTTTGGAAAACCATGCTTACGCATTAAGATGAAAATGGTTTGGCAAAGACATCTTTGTATCATACCATTTACATAAACCAGTCTCGTTTTAGTTGTGTTAATTAGGAATTGCAAACAACTACTTACTGGATCAAGCAGATATTTTTCGGAAGAGACGCACATTTAATGTTGTGCAGATTTAGTAAGTTTAGAGTTATGCCTTGGAATATTATACATAGACATCTTTCACAATTTTTAACAAAGCTTTGTTTTGTGTAAGGAGATTCAAAACAGGCACTCTGTGGCCGAAAGATTTATATGAATTGCAAACACATTGGACTTGAATATTATAAGACTGTTGAAATGTTTAATAAAATAGATTAAAATAAACTTTTCGTGCCTGACAGCATCATGCAACTTGGATACACAGATTTCACAGCGAGCGTTCACATCAGAGACTTGTCTGTATTTACGGAGTCAAAACACAGTAATAATGTATTAACCACTTCACCCCAAAGCGGTTTTTACCCTAACGGACAAGAACGATTTTCACCTTTCAGTGCTCATCCCATTCATTTGCCAATAGCTTAATCACTACTAATTACAATTAAATGATCTATCATTTGTTTTTTTCAACCACCAATTAGGCTTTTTGGGGTTGATATTTGTTTTCAGTAATTACTTTATTTTCTATGCCTTTTAAAGGGAAAAACAAGGAAAAATGAAAAAATACACAATTTCTCCAATTTCATCCTCTATAGTTTTAATATAAACACTGCTACTATACAAAAAAACCACACATTGTATCTGCCTATTTGTCTTGGTTATCATAACATTTTAATTATGCCCCTTGTACAAAGTATGGTGACAATATATTTGGAAATAAAGGTGTATTTTTTCTACTAATGTGTGTTTTTTCCCCTCACTAATCTCACGTGCACACGAACGCACGTGCATGCGCACAGAGGCAACAGCACTGTTTGATTTATAAAAACGTCCTGGAGCCGTTAAGAGGCTCTAGCAGGACGTTTTTATAAGTGTGGTTGTCATTAAGTGGTTAAAGAGGAACTGTAGTGAAAATAACAATATTCATTTATATAGCAAGGAAATGAACAGCGCTACTTAAAAACAGGCAAGTGCCTACCTGCAAAAGAGTGCAAGCCCCACTTGTGGGATATAATACACACCGAGCATACACATGACCTGTCTACCACTGGAGGAGAATGTTAGTTTCCTGTAACAGCTTGCATGCAACCTATTAAGTACTCGTCCCTCCCACTGCGAAGAAGTCGATCCTCCATGGGAGGGGCCTAACGCTAACTAAATCCTAACCTATGTATATGCATAGCCTGGGTGCGGCTAATCAAATAAAATCGAAAATTTAAAATTGCGCAAAAGGTGGATCAGCGCAACACCAGGCCGCCTCCGAATGGCCTCCAATCAGAGGTGCGCTGAGCCCCCCCAGAAACTACAGTGGTAGTGGGAGGGACGAGTACTTAATAGGTTGCATGCAAGCTGTTACAGGAAACGAACATCCTCCTCCAGTGATAGACAGGTCATGTGTATGCTCGGTGTGTATTATGTCCCACAAGTGGGGCTTGCACTCTTTTGCAGGTAGGCACTTGCCTGTTTTTAAGTAGCGCTGTTCATTTCCTTGCTATGTACTAATTTATTTCGTTTTTGGTCAGCTGCTCCCACTTAACAGCCATGCTTTTGGTGTATATGCAGAGCTTCTGTTTGGTTTCAAGGTGCGTTTGTAGTTTCTGGGGGGGCTCAGCGCACCTCTGATTGGAGGCCATTCGGAGGCGGCCTGGTGTTGCGCTGATCCACCTTTTGCGCAATTTTCAATTTTCGATTTTATTTGATTAGCCGCACCCAGGCTATGCATATACATAGGTTAGGATTTAGTTAGCGTTAGGCCCCTCCCTTGGAGGATCGACTTCTTCGCAGTGGGAGGGACGAGTACTTAATAGGTTGCATGCAAGCTGTTACAGGAAACTAACATCCTCCTCCAGTGGTAGACAGGTCATGTGTATGCTCGGTGTGTATTATATCCCACAAGTGGGGCTTGCACTCTTTTGCAGGTAGGCACTTGCCTGTTTTTAAGTAGCGCTGTTCATTTCCTTGCTATGTACTAATTTATTTCGTTTTTGGTTAGCTGCTCCCACTTAACAGCCATGCTTTTGGTGTATATGCAGAGCTTCTGTTTGGTTACAAGGTGCGTGTGTAGTTTCTGGGGGGGCTCAGCGCACCTCTGATTGGAGGCCATTCGGAGGTGGCCTGGTGTTGCGCTGATCCACCTTTTGCACAATTTTCAATATTCATTTATAGATTATTCAAGCAGTGTTTGGCCATTGTCAAAATCTTTCCTCTCCCTGATTTAAATTCTGAAATGTATCACCGGTGGTGACATCTTTAGTCCTGCCAGGTGATCTGTATTTAATGTTTGTTACTGAGAGTCCTATGCACAGAGGGATATACTGCTTGCTTGGAAGTTGGAAACAGCCATTATTTCCCATAATGCAATGAGGTTCACAGACCCTGGTCATGACATCACACTGTGGGAGGGGTTTCACCACAATATCAGCCATACAGATGGTTATCCATATAGATCTATTTAAGAAAAGGTAAAGTTTTCTGGTGGGAAAGGGTGTATCAGCTACTGATTGGAATGAAGTTCAGTCCTTGGTTAAAATTCCTCTTTAAGATATGATTTATTTAAATACAAAAAACACAAATATACTGTCAGCATATTAAAAAAAAAACTATCACAAACAAACATGGTCATACTACTGCTAGGTCAGCTGCCTCTACCTACAAGTCCTGGGCCCATATGCAATTCACTTTTTACTCCTAGGTTTTCCCCTAGGTGATATTTTCACACCTTACCAATAAAATGTCCTTTAAGTCATCAGCAAGCAAGAAAATACTCAGAATAATTTTGAGAGTACCATTTTCACCTACTTTTTGATACTTTTTCAGTTGCAAAGCGCGGAATTTTTTTTTTTTAAAGAAAAGATGAATAATTATCTCTAGGAGATATGCAGGATAAAATGTTATTGCATATTGGCCCTGGTGGCCTAGCTGGTCTGCTCACTCATCAAACTGCCTCTCCCCTCTACTTCTGCCCCCTCCACCACCATGCAGAAACGGCACAGTCACATGATGTATGGCAAGGGAGGGGATGGGTGTGACAGCTGAAAGCTGGAGAAGTCCACTAAGGAATGTGACAGATAGTGCTTCCCTGGCTTGGCCTATTCCACATTGGAGGACGATAAGGGGTGCCTCTACTTGTAATAAGGTGGAGAGGACAGAATGAACGGTAAAATGGCTGCCTACACCTGTTATGAGAGTACCTGTTAGTTGTACTTCTTATGGGGGCAAACATAATGGCTGCACTTGTTCTGGGGGGAAGGGTTCACAATGACAGCACTTCTTATGGGGTTGTAGGACACACAAAAAAAAGTTATGAGGAGGAAGAAAGGGAGCATTATAAAGGCACTTCATAAGACATGTCCACCAGATTCAGTCACGAGACTTGGGTGAGTCCCATTTTAAAGAACATCACCACAAACCCCAGAACTTTCAATTGATGCAAATTCTCTGCAACACTAGCACTTATTATAGTCACATTGAAGCTCTCATTCCAAGAAGAAGAAGAACCTCTATTTCTCCTGTGCACCTCACAAGGGTGGTTGTTTTTGGCTGCGTGACCTCTCCCAGTTCAGGACTCCTGGGTCTTCCCCACTATTCATAGCTGACAAGTTGACAGAAGGGCTGACTAAGTCATGAGTGCCAAGTCATGAGACATAGCTGTAGTTGAGTTCTAAGGGTCAAGACAAGGGTAGATATATGTAGCTGTAAATCAGCTACATATACCGTATCTACAGAGAAAGACAAGTATAGTTATAAACCAGAAAACAGTCCGAGCCACATCCAGAGTAGCAGCTTAGGAAGTCTGAAGAACAGCTCAGAATCAATAACCAGGAATAACACCACAAGTGCAGGGGATGAATTGGTTAATTTATATTTGCTACAGGTTCATTCCAGAACATGAATTTCCATTTGTTCTTAATTGCCCAATTGCTGTCATTGTGTCTGTATTGATTGCTGCAATTGTCCTAGACTTTCAGGACAGCATTCTGACATGTAAGGACACAAGTTGAACATAAAAAGTATAATGCTTTTAAAAATGGCTACACACTGTGGTACCAGAACTGATAATGTGTGGATCTTTTGTGGACTTAAAGTGGCCATACATCTACAGATTTTGTGGCCCGATTGACCATCTGATTTGATCATTTAAAATTGGATGAAAATCAGTGCTGCAACATGACCATCCCAATCATTGATTTGTTTCGGGCCTGAAATCGGTTGACGCATCCATCAGACATGCTGTAAAATCTCAGTGGAAAAAGCTCGATCAGCTGTGCAGCAGTAATGACGTTCGATATTGCCGTGACCAACATATGCCACTGACACCCGTCCCCCCCCCTCCCAAGTTAAGTCCTCCCCCAGTGGCTGTGCTGTGTAAATTCTCAACTGTCACACAGAAGGTGGAGGTGGCATCACTAGGTCGATTTCTGATAGATTTCATGCTAAAATATATTGGAAATTGGTCTGCAGTAAATGGGCAGGCAACAGATCTCTTGCTGATCAGATTTGATCAGAGACAGATCTGTCTCATGGTTCCTCTGCCCATACATCGCCTGATATATGAACTCTCTTCATCTGAAAAACATTATTTTAAACGATGCTTTAGATACAATGCTATGGGGCCCCAATACCCCCAAAAGGGTCATTGCACAATACTACATTTTTTACATCCCCATGTGGATTATGAGGAATAAAAAATAATGTGGCAAAATGGTGCCAACATAAGAGGTTTTAAGTAATCATGGCAGGTCGTCACCACCCTCAAAACATTTTACAGGACTGGGTCTCTTTAACTTCTACTATACAACAATTCACATTAAAATTATGCCATGCATTTCTCATGGACAGGACAGAAACATCCTTAATTAAAGACGTCCACACCAAATGTTTCTTCAAGGTATGGGGAAAGCTTTATAAACACCTTAACCACTGTCATAAAACAACAAATCCTGGGACCCGTTCATCTTACACAATGTTATGAGGAGATACTGCTGCAGAGTGACCAGCCAGTTGTGTTTACTACAGAAGAGTTCCGGTTATCCCAAACTCAACTCACCAGCAGTCTCAACCAACCAGCACAAATTGCCAGCAGACCTCGCAGTGGTGAAGGCCAATGTCTTAGGCTGTTTGAGGGCTCTGCTGTGCTGAAAGACTTGGGCTCCGCTGCTCCCCCAAGGTTAATATACTTTCAATTACCATATTTTAACATTAAATACAGAATTCATGGTATGTGTATAGAAGATGGTATAGTACTGTATTAGCTAGGCCTGTTTTTAACCTCCATTTTCAAGCAACCAGAAAACACAATTATCCGGCATCAGCCAACCCCCATTGGTGCCAGATAACTGAGACTCTACTATACTAATCGCTACTGTTCTGGGGGTTTTCCCCTCTCTTGGACTCTCTTATTGCTGCATATGTGGCTGTTGAGACTCTTAGTTACTTATTTGATTATTTTGTGATGGGCATTCCTGTTGCCTGTTAGTTGACGCTCCTATTGTTCAATAATACCTGCACTAACAGGCCTGATCTGCCCATGTTCTCCCTCTCTTGCTGCTTTCTATTTGTCATGAAATCTGTAAGATATTATTCTTGAGTGTAACTTTCAATGTCACCATTACAGATTTCTATGTAATTTTTCTGAAATTAAAAATGTTTTAAAACTAATTGGAGAAACATCCTTTCTTTGTATAACTAGTCAATTTAATTTCCATGGTCACAAACAAGAAATCTAACATAAAATCTTCCTATTCACGAGATTGGAGGAGGCAAAAAGTGCCTTGCCTGGGGAACCAATGGCCTCAATGCGGTCGGGAGCTGTTCGGGGGGCTATTGAGCGGCGGGGACCCGGCGGAACGGCGCCCTTCGTGTCTTCCAAACTGATGCAGGTATCTAACTTTTTTTTTTTTGTTCTAAATTTGGCCTCGGAAGTCCTTTGGCCTCTGTGCTGTTTTTACTGTTATCACATTTATTATATTATTATATTTACTGACACAAACAGAAATTCACACACAGAAAAATAGAAACACACACAGACCCAGCCACATAGCCTCTCTCACTCCTTCCCTGGCTGTCCTACACAGGCTAGCTGTAATTGTCCTAGCAGCAGAATGGGTGGAGCTACTTCCTGCCTGCGTGCGCTCCTCCCCTCCCTATCTACTGCATGGGAAAACTTAAGTACTGTAATGATAAGACAACACTCTCACTGTGAAAGCTTATCACTACATGTTAATATGGAAAGCTTCTTTAGTTACTTAACCTTAAAATAGTTAATGATGTGTGGTGATAAGTTTTCACTTGCCCTATTATCGCCAGTATGATCTTAGTAAATTGTGGTCAATATGGCCAGAAGCGGACCTGACTGTTGAAGCATAATGGAGTGATGGAAGAAATCAACGTAAATGTAGTTTGCCTGTATAGTCCTCTACTAACAGTTAGGCCCCGTTCACACTTGCGGTTCTCTGCCAAACGGACCGGATGACCTGACCGGATCCGGATCGGAACCGTACGGTTCTGATCCGGATCCGATCCGGTCAGTTTGCATCAGGTGTTCATCAGGATGCGATCCGGATCCGTTTGGCAAAAGATAGTAGAAATAGAATAAAAATGTTGGGGTCTGGGAGGTCAGCAGAAGGTGGACCTGTGGAATCAGGCCCTCCGCTGTTTAGCACTCACCTCCACCTCCGACATACTGCCAACATCTCCAGCACGTTTAAAGTCACTGCTGCTCCACTCCAAAATGCTTGCCCATGTGTCCCCATCCAAAATCGCCGCTACAATATGCATAGGAAGTGGGGTAGAACATCCGGATTTTATAGCCAGTGTGTTGTGCGCTCTCCGGTTCTCATTGGTTTGTATTGGCCGGATGGTGCAGTCCGGCTCTGCTCCGGAGGAGCCGGACCAAAAAATAGCGCATGTTGGGTCTTATGCCGGAGTCCGGATCCGGTCCGGACGAAACGGACGCATGTGAACGGACGCATAGACTTTCATTGCTATGCCGTGCGTCCGTTCCGCATGCGGTCCGGCTCCGGCACGGCGATTCCGGACGGCGACCGCTAATGTGAACCGGGCCTTATGGTGCCCATCTAAACATAATTCGATCAACCTTATTGGGCAACAGTGTGGTCGATAGAAATTCGATTGACTAGTGGCCAAAACACTAAAAGCGAGAGCCTATGTGATTCTCTTTCACGAAAGAGCTGAACAATATTGTGCCTCCATGCTCTGAAACCAAAAATTAATTCTTTTTTTATTTTGTTGTTCAAAATAATGTGAACAGTAGCGGATTCCCTATCAAGTGACCGATATTGACCATCCTGCCTGATTGAGCAAATTAGTCGATTCGACCAGATATCAGCCAATTTCCATCAATCAAGCAGAATGGAACATAGTTTGATTCTTAGTGGATTCATAGTTTGATCCTTCTAGTTGAACAAATCAAATGGTTGATCGAGCAGAAAGATCAGAGTAATGTATGCACACCTTTATCCTCCTTATAGTCTTCATGATGTTTGAAGCATTTGGACCAGTAATATAACCAGGCCAAAAAAATCAGAATGTAAAAATTTTGCATATCACACCTTTCACCACCATTGCAGAGCCATTATTATTATTTTTAGGATTTATATAGTGCTGACATTTTCCGCAGTGCTGTACAGATCTAGGTAATCTAGGGCCAATTTAGGAGGAATCCAATTAACTTGTATGTTTTTGGGATATGGGAGAAAACCCACACAGAAACGGGGGGGAACATACAAACTCTGTTCAGATAGTGCCCTGGCTAGCATTCGAAGTGGCATGGCAAGGTAAGAGTGCTAACCACTAGGCCACCATGCTGCCCGGTAACCCCTTCCAGGTCTTTGAATCTCAGCAGTTAGACTGGCAAACTGAAAACACACACACATTTCTTTTTTGTCATTAGTCAAGATCTCAGTAAGCACACTAGCGGTCAAGCAGGAGTCATCTCCTCCGTGGAAGTCCCCACCCCAACAGCTGAGCTTTTATGGTCAGCAGATAGCAGCCAAAGATCATGTACGGTAAGCCAAATTTGAAATTTAATTAGAAGGTATTTTCTAAGGGGGATTTTTATTTAGAGTCATGGAGGAATGCAATTTCTAAGAGCAATAATCGTTTTAATGTGCAAGGGGTTACATCAGTTTAAAAAAAATATAATAAAAAATCCATATTGTACAAATAAAGTTTTAAAACCTGAAGAGAAGAAAACATGATCGATATGGATGAATGTTGACCATGAAAGTGTAGCTAGTGGTCAACTCAAAAAATTAAAAAATAAATAAAAATGCACAGTTATGGCAAATAATAGCCACTGTAGAAAAATATAGAAAACCACAACATTTTTGTTTTTATAAAAAGTCCCCACGTGTCAATGGCTGCAAACATTTGAGTAACTGCGGCACCCACTATGCTCTGTATTTAATGTTGTTAGACAGTTAACAACCAGATATTGTTGCTAGCAGTCATTGCCACAGCATACATGGTCAAATAATGTTAAAAGACACCTAGGGCCATATGCAATTATCTTTTTCTCAGCAGATAATTTTTAAACTTCTTTTAAAACATTTTTTCTAACACTTTGGAATTGAAAAAGAAAAGAAGAAATGAGGTGAAAAAGGACTATCAAAATTATTTTGAATGTTTTCTTGCATGCTGGTGGTTTAACCACTTCAGCCCTCAGTCGTTTTCACTTTATGCATACGAGCAATGCTCACCTCCCATTCATTAGCCTATAAATTTATCACTACTTATCACAATGAACTGATCTCTATCTTGTTTTTTCCGCCACCAATTAGGCTTACTTTGGGTGGTACATTTTGCTAAGAGCTACCTTACTGTAAATGCATTTTAACAGTAAGAATAAGAAAAAAAATCATTATTTCTCAGGTTTCGGCCATTATAGTTTTAAAATAATACATGCCTCTATAATTAAAACCCATGTATTGTATTTGCCCATTTGTCCCGGTTATTACATCGTTTAAATTATGTCCCTATCACAATGTATGGCGACAATATTTTATTTGGAATATTTGGAAATAAAAGTGCATTTTTTCCGTTTTGCATCCATCACTATTTACAAGCTTATAATAAAAAAAAAAACAATAGAAATATTTCATCTTTACATATATATTTAAAAAGTTTAGACCCTTAGTTAAATATTTGTGTTTTTTTTATTGTAATGTATTTTTTTTTTATTAAACATTTTATTTGGGAGTGTAGGATGTAAATAATTTTTTTAATGTAAATATATGTTTGTTTATTTATATATTTTTTTAATGTAGATGTAGTTTTACTTTTTGGCCACAAGATGGCAACCTTAGGTTTGTTTACATGACGTCATTCTAAGCATAACATGTATGCTTAAAGGGACGTAGGGGGATGTAGGAGGCAGAAAAAGCAAGGCTTCCGAGAGCAGCTATCGCTTTTTCTGCGGGGGAGAGGAATCAGTGATCGGCCACCATGGCCCGATTCATTGATTCCTGGGCTAACGATCCGCGGCCAGGAGCGCGCGTGCACGCGCGCGACTGGCCACGGGAGCGCACATGGCCTCCTGGACGTAGCTGTACGTCCAGGTGGACAAAGTGGTTAAAAGGCATTTTATTGAGAAGGTGTGAAAATATAACTTAGAAGAAAGTGTAGGTGAAAAAGTTAATTGCATATGGGCTCTGAAGTGGAGGGATATGGAGGCTGCCATATTTTTTTATTCCTTTTAAACAATACTAAGTTGCCTGGCAGTCGTGTTTATCTCTTTGGCTGCAGAAGTGTCTGACCTGACACAGCCCAGACTCAGACAGGAAGTGACTACAGTGTGACCCTCACTGATGAGAAATTCCAACTATAAAACACTTTCCTAGCAGAAAATGGCATCTGAGAGCAGGAAAGAGATAAAACGGGTCAATAGATCATAGATTTTAGCTTTGGCATATTCAATGAATGTGTCATTGAGCAAAAAACAATAAAACAGTTTAAACTTAAAAAGTAGATTTACCTATAAAATAAAACTATGGAATATCTTAAAAAGTCATTTTAAAGGTGCGTACACACGCACTACCAGCAGCAACAACGGGTCCGCCGGACCCTCCCGCTGGGCGGTCAATAGCCGACAGTAGTGCGGGTGTACGCGCTGTCGGCGGACTGATAAGGCTGTTTCTGAACGATTCGCTCAGCCTTATCAGTCTGCCGACAGCACGTACACATGCGCTATTGCGCTACTGTTGGCTAAAAGACCGCCCAGTGGGGGGGTCCGGCGGACCGGTCGTTGCCTCTGGTAGTGCGTGTGTACGCACCTTTAGGAGAAGGAAGATAGATACAATCGTTTGTTTCATTCGTTTATTTTCGCCTCGGGTGTCAAGACAGATGTATGGTAAACCTGAGCAACCAATAGCAACCAGTAGTTTCTTGGAGGAAGCACGATTTGTTGCTCTCACTAACCGCACTACTCCTGCTCCAGATTTCTTTGCACCTGTCTTGATAAATTTGTCCCCTTGTATATATGGCTATGCATCCTTCAAGCTCATAAGGTCCTGCAGCTAGGCCTGTGCAAAGTGATATTTAAAAGCTCTCTATTTAGACTGTACATGATCTTAAATAAGCTTTGTGAAATGTCTTCATGCTTACTCTGTATTCCTATTTGTACACGCAGCTAAACCAGGGTGAAATGGGAGAGACTTAAAGAAAGCATGGGCTATTTTTAAAGGCTACCTTATTTATAAGTATGATATCCATATATATAGGAGTATAGTAAGGTACGTTCTTCATAACTTAAAGAGGCACCCCAGCGAGGTATAGTAAAATGTAACACATTATTCAGGATACCCAATTTTATGTTTATCTTTCTGGTTTTAGCTTCAGAAACAATTTTTATTTCTATATATTACTGTATATTGGTATGTAACCCCGCCTTCCCAGTGATGTTTAGCCTAGGCAAGGGCTCGAATCCTGGCTGAAAACCAGTAAGGCGTCTTTGGGCAAGGCTCCCTAATTACACTGGCCGCCCGTAGAGTGCTTTGAGTCCGCCGGGAGAAAAAAGCAATATAAATGATCTGTGTCTGGTCTCCCAGGGGACCAGGTGTTTCTGCTCATTGTGGAGCACACAAAACACATACACATTTCCCACTGATACACCTAGCTAGCAGTAAAGTCGTCGCCACCCGATAAATGTCAGAATGTAAATCAGGGTGAGGAAAGATATTACAATGGGAAAACACTGATTAAACATGTTTAAAGTAATATTGTAAAGAAAAAAAAAAAAGAAAATTGTATTCATGAAGTTATATTCAGTAAAGTTCCTCATTAATTGAGTGCTCTGTAGCATATTTGAATGATGAATAAAATACATGGCTTTGATGTTCAGTTTCATATAGTATACACTTTTTTTACACGATTTTCCCTTTGAAACTTGACACATTTTGATAAGTTACGGACACAAATGCAATGGAAATTAATTGAACAACTTCCGTATTTTTCGGGTTAGAGGCTTGCATTGGCAGGCGTTCACAAGTCAGGAAGTCCCTGCATTTGGACTATAAGATGCAGTGACTTTTTCCCCACTTTTGGAGGAGAAAAAAAATGAGTCTTATAGTCCACAAAATACAGTACTTTTGGGGCAGAAATCCAGCAGAAATTGATTGATACAGGCAGGTTACGAAGAAAAGGAAAGAGTTTGGCACAGATGTAAATCTACCATGACAGGCTCAATATGGCCACAAGGGGAAAATCCCATCCCTGCAGGAATAATAAGCCTCAGTGACTGAGATTTGAGAGACTATACATACAACTGTTGCCCAGGCAGTGCTTTACTACTGATAGACATTTAATGGGGAGCAGGATAGCAGGATGGGCAACACCTAAGTTTTATATATATATATATATATATAAATATATATATATATATATATATATATATATAAATATATATATATATATATATATATATATACACATACATATATATATATATATATAAATATATACATACCATATATATATATATATATATATATATATATATATATATACACCGTATATATATATATATATATATATATATATATATATATTTATTTATTTTTTTTATTTTTTTCTTTTTTATCTTCCATTTTGCTACTGCCAGATTTTTTGCTGTCATTTCCAGCTGGAAATGTAAGGATTATGGGTTAGTAGGAAAGAGTGTGCCCACTCTTCACATTACTTCAGTGGTAGTTCCCTGAAGGAGGTGACATCACTGATCACTGAGTAGATAATGGTGTAAGGCCTTCAGGGAATACCACGTTACTATGTGGTATTCCCCTTCTGGTATACGGCCAAACATGAAGTGATGCTCGCCTACTGTCACTTCCTGTTCCGGGTATACACAAGTGCACGGAAGCGTATTGGAGAAATACACTTCCGCACATGCGCATTGCAACGTCGCCACACCAGCGCCGCCAACATTTTTAAAATCCGTGCATCGCCACAGACTTACATGACTTCGATTTTAACGTCGTTTTGGAAGCGCGTTAGAATGAGCACTTCTGGCGTACAACACCGCAGGTGATATGAAAGCACCCATAGACTTTCATTGCCCTGTGGTAGCAGTGCGTCAATTGCAGCAACCAGTGTTAAAGGGCCCTTAAGTATTGTTGCTTACCACTGCAATTCTACAAACATAAGGTAAAAGTCAGGCTGGCAGCATGCGTCTGTCAATCCACTTCATCCTGGCATACTTTAGTTAACCCTCTCTATCCTGGCCTTTCTCAATAAGTCTTCTCATTTTGGCTGTCA
Organism: Hyperolius riggenbachi; assembly: GCF_040937935.1. NCBI lineage: Eukaryota > Metazoa > Chordata > Amphibia > Anura > Hyperoliidae > Hyperolius > Hyperolius riggenbachi. Next base: position 253,728,955 of record NC_090654.1, read on the forward strand.
CTCGCATAACAGAATTCATCCAGGACTGCTTCTTTTAACCATTTTCATCTTTGCTTACTACTTTTAACCTTTTTCTTCCAGGTCCATCTCTCTCATTCCTGCCTCTATTAGCCCTCCACATACTCATCTCTGACACTTAGTCCTCTCTACTATGACCTGCCTCTGGCAATCGTAATCACTCACTCAACCTTCTCCATCCTGCTCTTCTAACGTGCCACTTACTCACTTATCCTTTTCCATCATGACTGTCACCCAAACATCTCCATAAACCTCATCATGGCCAATATACACTGCTGCGATTCTTGCTGCTTGCGATCGGTCAGGTGTACAGTGCATTTGCACCAGGATGAAAAAAAAATAAGCAAGAATTTTAGAATCGTTGGAAAAAAATCTCATAGCAGTGCGATTGCTATGATATTTTCCTGCGCTTAACTATGGATGTTCACTTAAAGCTGAATTATCACAAGTACCTTCTGTTTTAAAGGGGAGGTTCAAGCAAAATAAAAAAATGAGTTTCCCTTACCTGGGGCTTCTACCAGCCCCATGCAGCCATCCTGTGCCCTCGTAGTCACTCACTGCTGCTCCAGTCCCCCGCTGGCAGCTTGCCGACCTCGGAGGTCGGCGGGCCACATTGCGTACATCTTTACGCATTCCTGCTAGTGCAGGAACATTAACACATACATTTTTACGCGTTACTGGTTCAATACGTACATTTTTAAATGTATGTGTTACTGTTCCTGCACTAGCGGGAATGCGTAAAAATGTACGCAATGTGGCCCGCCGACCTCCGAGGTCGGCAAGCTGCCAGCAGGGGACCGGAGCAGCAGTGAGTGACTACGGGGGCACAGGATGGCTGCATGGGGCTAGTAGGAGCCCCAGGTAAGGGAAACTCATTTTTTTTATTTTGCTTGGACATTCCCTTTAAGAAGGCAAATCAACCAAGCATTACTTTTTAGTAGGAGGGCTTTTCGGTCTCTTTTAGTCCCCTATACTTTCCTAGTGGTTTGGGTCACCCCGAGCTGCTTGGTTACTCTAGACAAAGCATAAGGGCTGAATTCCAGTTAGCTATGATTAAAGACCATCCTGGTCCGAAACATATCAGCTTTTATGTGATGCTGGATATGCCCTGAATAAATTTGAATCATTTTGGACAAGTGCGGATTCCTCTTGTTTGTCTTCAGGCTGAATCCCAGACAAGACATAGCAGGATGACAATTACACTCGAGAAAATGGCTGACTAATTAAAACAGCCACCTTGCTCATTCCTGCCTCTCTTAGCCCTCTCCATCCTTATCTCTGACACTTAGTCCTCTCCCCTCAATCCTCTACTATGACCTGCCTCTGGCAATAGTAATCACTCACTTAACCTTCTCCATCCTCTCTCATAAACTGGCCACAACTCAGTTAGCCCTCTCCATCATTGCTGTCACTCAAACATCTCCATCAACCCCATCACTCACTCAACCTTCTCCAACATGGCCACCATGAGTGGTGATGGTGGGGAGGCATTGCCCATTCATTGCAGCTTTAAAAGAGTAATAAAAGCAAAGGCATTGCTAAAATATCTCACTTACAGGTACCCAATAGGTATGTGGTTGACTAAAAAGAAAAGGTTCTGTGATTGGGGAGACCGAAACTGGGCTTTTTAGATCCTTCGTCTAAACCGTGCAGTTTGGTATTTAATTATAGGTGCTGTAATGTTTCTGTCACTGAATCTCGGGGCCACCTTCAGGGCGGTCTGGGGCCTGAACAGTGGCCTCGCTACATGGGCTGCAGCTGTGACACCTCCATGTTCTCTTTCTGCCCCCCTTGGCGTACAAACCCAACACATTGTAAGTCTACAAAGTCAACTTAAAGGGGAACTGAAGAGAGAGGTATATGGAGACTGCCATGTTTATTTCCTTTTAAAGGGGAACTGTAGTGAGAGGTATACGGAAGCTGCCATATTTATTTCCTTTTTAGCAATACCAGTTGCCTGGCAACCCTGCTGACCCTCTAATACTATTAGCCATAGCCCCTGAACAAGCATGCAGCAGATCAGGTGTTTCAGACTTTAAAGTCAGATCTGACAAGAGTAGCTGCATGCTTGTTTCTGGCGTTATTCAGACACTACTGCAGAGAAATAGACCAGCAGGGCTGCCAGGCAACTGGTATTGATTAAAAGGAAATAAATATGGCAGCCTCCGTATACCTCTTACTTCAGTTCCCCTTTAAGCAATACCAGTTGCCTGGCAGCCCTGCTGATCCTCTGCCTCTAATACTATAAGCCATAGCCCCTGAACAAGCATACAGCAGAACAGGTGTTTCAGACTTTAAAGTCAGATCTGACAAGACTAGCTGCATGCTTGTTTCTGGTGTTATTCAAATACTACTGCAGAGAAATAGACCAGCAGGGCTGCCAGGCAACTGGTATTGATTAAAAGGAAATAAATATGGCAGCCTCCGTATACCTCTTACTTCAGTTCCCCTTTAAGCAATACCAGTTGCCTGGCAGCCCTGCTGATCCTCTGCCTCTAATACTATAAGCCATAGCCCCTGAACAAGCATACAGCAGAACAGGTGTTTCAGACTTTAAAGTCAGATCTGACAAGACTAGCTGCATGCTTGTTTCTGGTGTTATTCAAATACTACTGCAGAGAAATAGACCAGCAGGGCTGCCAGGCAACTGGTATTGATTAAAAGGAAATAAATATGGCAGCCTCCGTATACCTCTTACTTCAGTTCCCTTTTAAAACTACAGGTGGCTTCAATATTCACATCAAGTCTGTTGTAGATTAGCATCAGTGTTGTATCGTGTCTTGCTTTTTCCAGGAAGGCACGGATAGTCAAAGGCTATCAAGATAAAATGCATGATATTTATAGCATCGGTAAACACTCACTCAATGTTGACTGAAGGCCGCATGCCTATGGGCTATTCTGTCTCCAGATCAGAGAGATGTTGTTTTTACATCTTTACGTGATGTTTTCATACTTTCCACGTAAAGCCAGCTTGATGGTATTGAGGAAGAAGTGGAACAATTTGTAAGGAATGTTCCCCGGCAGCAGATAGAAGATAGCTGTGTTGGAACTTGCAGAACAAATAATGGCATCCATCGTAACTTTCCATTGGGAGCTATATTGTTTTAGAACATAAGACAACAGCACTCCCCATTGCAATACCAATATAAAACACATGTACACACACAATACACCATAGTCCTTAGCTATAATCCAGGATTTTATTTCACAGAGGCTGCTGTTGGTTATGGGTGCTATAGGGGGTGAGGTGACAGATGATCATGCCTCTAAGGGTAATTTCACACTTACACCGTTCCATCGTGTAAAAACGCCACATCCCGTCACAGAAGCAACAATCGTCCTATGGGGCTATGCCATTGATTCTGGTGTGGTGGGTCCCGTTGTGACGAAGCAAGAGTATCTGTGCGTTGTTTGCGTTTCACCTTGAAGTGACCTTTCAGAACTGTTGCAGTGCAACTGCAGAAAAATTGCAACGCAATATAATACTTGAAGTGTGAAAGGAGCCTAAGGCCGGCTTCACACTGCAGATTGGTGTTGCAGTGCGGTTACCGCACCGCCAAAAACAGGTCTTCGGGGATTAGGGTAGTAGGTGGTAATCCCCATCTGGCATCCGGCCAAGCAGGAAGTGACGCTCACTTCCTGCTGGGCAATCGATGATGTGCGTGGAATCGTACTGCTAAAATAAGCTTCCGCACGACACTGAAAACTGCGGCTTTTTTAAAAAATACACACACGCGCTACCATAGACTTACATGACTTCCGGTCCACCGCAGGAGATGCACGGTAACGTAGATATGGAAGTGCGTTAGGGCACTTCCGTGCAGCGTACTGCACCAGTGTGAAAGGGCCCTCAACAAAACTGTACATAATTTACTTTAAATAGCAATCAAGCTACATGTAGTAACCAACAAACATAAGGAGTTTTCAAGAGATCAGGCTCACAGTAATGTGATCAGTAATGATCAGTTTTCAGAAGTACACCGCAGCGTAATGAAGTATGAGCTGCAAAGGAGATTTTATTAAAATATTATTGAAAGCTCCGGCCGAAAGAAAGGTGGAAGCTGTCAATTCTGACCTTTTCTAACTGCTGGCTACCTGGGTTGTCTTCTATACTTTCATAGCGATACCCGTGCAGTTGTGGCCCAGCCTTTGCCAGCATCCCTTTGCCCCCAAAAAAGAAAAAAAAAGGCAAACAAAAAAACTGTTTGATTTTTAAGCTAGTATAATATTTTCAGAGAACGTCAGTGATACCTGCATATTTGTTCAGTACAGGATTCTTTTAAATGGATCAATACCTAAGAATGGAACACATCATAAACACGTAGGGATAGTCAATGATGACATGCTAATAGATCTGGGTTGGTGCAAATTTTATTCTCAATGTGTGCCAATTCATGCAGCTTGAAAATGGACCAATCAAATGTAGTGTTTGCTGCATGTGTCTGGTCAATTTCCAGGCTGTACAAATACGCATCATCTTGGAATTATTAGCAACTCACTGATCATTCTTATTAGCAAGTAGCAGCACCACAGGCTGTTAACCAGTTTTTATCTTCTTATTTTCATCCTCACCTCTTATGGTAAATAGTAGCTAAAATCCTCTGGCTGAGCCCCTGATCATGTGATTCTTCCAACAAGATATTACCTACTGAAAGATTCACCACATTAAATGCTGCAGGTAGCTTAATGTACTCTCTGCTTTTCTATAGCTCTGGAACTGAACAAGCTACCTTTTTAAAAAGGGTAGAAGGCTGAAAATGCTACCTAGTTGGGAAACAACATTTGGTTTTTAACCACCATTACAGGTGGTGTTCCCCTTATGGACCAAAGCAATTTTCACATTTCAGCGCTTCTCCCATCCATTTGCTAATAATTTTATCACTACTTATCACACCGAAATGATCTATATTTTGTTTTGTTTTTTACACCAATTAGGCTTTCTTTGGGTGGTACTTTTTTCTAAAATTTATTTAACTCTATATGCATTTTAAAGGGAACCAGAGAGGACGAAGAAAAGCTTGTATACATACCTGGGGCTTCCTCCAGCCCCATACGCCTGAATCGCTCCCACGCCGCCGTCCTCCGCTGCTTGGATGCGCCGGTACCGGGTCCCGTCATTGCCGCGAGTCGGCCGGCGGACGCGGCCAATTCTCCTCATCACAGGGGGCTCCCTCCATACAGGTACGCGTGCGGCTGCCTACTGCGCAGCCGCATGCGTACGGGTATGGGGGGAGCCCCTGTGATGCGGACAATTGGCCGCGTCCGCCGGAAGTGACGGGCCCGGTACCAGCGGATCCAGGAAGCAGAAGATGGCGGCGTGGGAGCGATTCAGGCTTATGGGGCTGGAGGAAGCCCCAGGTATGTATAAAAGCTTTTTTCTATTTCAACGAAGCATTCCTCTCTGGTTCCCTTTAATGGGAACAACAAGAAAAAAATAAATCGCAAAATCCATTATTTCTCAGTTTTCACCCATTATCGTTTTAAAATAAAACGTGATACTGTGGATAAAACTCACATGTGTTATTTGCCCACTTGTCCCAACTATTACAACGTTTAAATTATGTCCCTAGTACAATGTATGGCGACAATATTTTATTTGGAAATAAAGGTGTATTTTTTTCAGTTTTGCATCCGTCACTAATTACAAGCACTTTTTGCAAAACAATATTAATATACCCTCATAACATACATATTAAAAAAAACAATGAGTCCCCAAGGTAACTATGAAAGTATTTTTTTAAATGTGTCTTATTTTGGTAACTATGGTAGAGGTGGAAGGTAAGAGACTGTAATGGGAATCAGTCTATAGCGGCGCTCAGTGAGTTAACGTCAGCTCCGTCAGCGACGGAGCCGAGGTTGCTTAAAAACATAATAATTCGGCCTCCAGCAATCGCTGGAAGCCAAATTATTTCATTCCCCCACTATCCATGGTGGCCTGGAGGGGGAATAGTAATTAAAACGGCCCGGACTTGTGCAGAAGCAGGATCAGCCATATACCGCTGTATCCTGCGCCCAAGTTTACCGGCGCCGATTTCAAATACACTTGACAGGGGGCATCTAGTGGCCAAAAAGTCCCCACACACACTTTATTCCTGTGTACTGTGAACAGTACACAGGAATTGTGTGCATGTTTTTACTTTCAATTTGTCAATGACCACTGGCATCTCAATGATGCAAAGCTATAGGTGCTGCAGGTTGGCAGCTACCCCAGCACTTGATCAAGCACCTGCACAGTACCCTCAATAAAAAATCCTGGAGCAGCCGCCCCTGGACTAAAGTTTGACTACATTAGCCACATGCTTTCTCAGGTTTGTGTATTCAGGCTTTACTGAAGTCAGAGTGACCAGCAAGAAAACCTGGCAATTAGCATTGCTCAAACCAAATAAACATGGCAGATTTCATATTTACAACAGGCTCACGTTAATGCAAGGAACCAGGTGTAAGAAAATGTGACCACGTACAATCGTAGAAGTGGGTTTACGAAGGCTATGCCTTGTGAATCAGTTATTCCTACTCACCCATGGTCAGCAGCTAAAAGCCAAGAAGGTGGACTGTGTATCAAAAGCGATTTATAACACATATTTTGAAACCTTAATTGCATTGACTTTTGTATATCTTTTATTCATTTATGCATATTTATTTAATTTGAAACGTTTTTTTTTCATAGTAAAAAAAATAAGTAACAGAGGGGAGGTGGTGGCAGCGGCAAGGAATGGCAGATCTTCTGCCAGCTTTAGAGCCGGTTCCGATGGTTGCTTAGAGGTGGAAATGCACGGTTTCTGGCGGGCGACGAAAGTGATGTTTAAATGGACCCTGAGCGGTGGCAGAAAAAAGAAAACTAGACTTACCTGGGGCTTCCTCCAGCCCACTGTAGCCAGTGAGGTCCCCTGGCATCCTCCTGGCCCCTTCCCGCAGAGATGATGCGATGGGTGCACAGTGGGGGCCCGTTCACGTGATTTCACCCAAAGTCACTGCATTACCGGAGCGGCCAGAGGGAGAAAAGAAGCAACCAAGAGGATGCTGGGGGACCGTGCGGGCTATGGTGGGCTGGAGGAAGCCCCAGGTAAGTCTAATTTTCTATTTTTTGCCACCGCTCAGGGTCCCTTTACAGGATTCAATCATCGCCTCCATTCTTATGAATGGATATGGTTGTTCCTAACAATGGGAAGAGCATTTCCCGTTGTTGGTGTAAATACCGTAGTAGATCCCATTATCTCGTCCTGGACTCTACCTGCAGTGTTCAGAATAGGCTATATTTGTTGGTTCCGTGTCCCCTTTCGGGGGCCAAAACATGACGACCAGACAAAAAACATCACCAAAGGTTGTCAAATGCTTTTCTGCTACCAAGATTTGACATGGGCTACACAAGCCGCAGTCGCTACGGCCATGTGACGCCCATTGAAACCAATGAGTTAATTTGCATATATTGTCTGTCTCTGAAAGTGAAATAGGGAGGTGTGGTTTCAGCAGAAAGAGCAGGTGTACCTACTCTTACCAACATGGTGGAAGAGGGAAAGAAGAGGCAGCTATAAATCACTGCAAAGGATAAGGAGGCTGAAATAGTTACTCGATTTTTTAAAATGCTAGGAAATAAATATGGCAGCGTTCATATTTTTTTAGCTGCAGGTTTCCTCTTAATTATTTAAGCTCAGTCTTAATTCTAAAGTTCAAGAAGGCAGGAGGTTGGCACTGCAGTAATATGAGGGCCGGATTTAGGCCAAGGCCAACTAGGCCATGGCCTAGGGCACCACAGGAGCAAGGGCACCAAAGCAGCAGGCTAAACTGGTGCAGCATTTGCAAGCTTGCAATGCTGCAATGCAGAGAAATCAGGCCAGTGCCTGACCGCGGTACTCTCCAGCTAGCCGCATGTGCAGCAGCCACCTTGCTCTCTGTGCACGTTTGCATTGTGGCCGGCGACTCTGGACTTGGGCAGCATTGGAGACGGAAAAGAAGAGGAAGATTCTGCACTGTAGAGGAGCGGAGAACTGACACCGATGGCTGCTGTGGTGTGAAGGCGAGCTGGCTACCTATACTAAAAGGGGGTGGGAAAAAGGGGGATTAAGGGAATCATCTGGCTACCTATACTGGAGGGAAAGGGGGGAGGGGTCATCTGGCTACCTATACTGGAGATAGGGGGGAGGGGTCATTTTGATACCTATACCAAAGGGGGGCGGCTTGTGACAGTGGCAACTCTGCAGTTCGGTCGATTTTCAATTGGAAATTGATGTGCAGTGTATGGTAAGAATCGCTTCCTCCTGAATAGTTCTTTTTTCAGAAAGAAATTGATTGTTTTGGAGCATTGAGTGGAAATCTGTAAGTATATGGCGAGCTTTAGACACCAATCTACCGTAAGTTTTATCTGCCCTGTCACTTCATTTAAATACACTTCATCTCTGTGGTGACTGATAGGATCCCACATGTCCATTTAATGCCTGGAATCAGAGTTTCTGATTTTCCACATGCTAAAAAAAAATGGTACTAAGACATTACTTTTTTTATGTATTCCTTTCACCACTGACAGTTTTACAGGCATATGTTATTAATAGGAATTCCGGCTAGCTCATGAGGCACCTTTTACAAACTCTTGCTGAGTAACCGTGTGACTGAACAGGCAAGAAATACAAACAAACAGGTCAGACAGTTGTGCCTAGCTGTTAAAATATTACTACTAACAAATTTATAGAGCATAGTCCAAAATGTAATACCTGCTATTGTGGCTGCCTGCCTGTAGCAGGAACAATTGCCACTGAACCTAATAAATTATCATTCAAAGCTGAAAAAAAAACACAAAACATTTTGGCCACGAATTGCTCGTCTATGACAACATTGCCCAAAAGTGACTGGATTTTCTCCTTTAGCCAAAGTGTATCTTTTGTAACAGTGATTTTTATTTCGGAGGGAGAATGTACGGTTACAATACCCGGAGGCACAGAGGAAAGCTACAACCTGTAGTTTTACCCGACAAACTCTGCAGGTTATTGTCAGAACACAAGATAGGGCAGTCCGTGGGCTTTGGGAGTAAATGCAAATGCAATATGCCCTTGAAGAAGTGAAAGGATAGTGTCTCTGGCAGTCCTGTCCTGTGCATTTTATTTTTGCTTAGATCAGGCCCTGCTATGATAAAGACGAAGTCATCTTTTAAAACTAAGAAGAGCTAGGAGAACTATAATGTAAAAGGCTTTTTTACACCAGTGGTTGCCACCTACCACTGCATAAACCCCACTGCTGCTAACCATCATTTGGTTAGTGTTTGGTGCCAATGTTTGCACTTCGTTGAGAAATGCAATGGGTTGAAGCTGCAATGCAGAATGCTGGAAAATACATTATTATTATAAAAAAACAAACATGTTTTGGTGGTGCTTGCTGCCTCCAAGATGCTATCCATGATGTTTTTCTGACACATTGCAGTGGCATAACCACAATTCATGCCCCTCCCCCAATGATCACACAACTTTCCCTTAGTGCCTTTTACAGCCTTGGGGCCCATCTCACTAGGGTCATAAAACAAGTGTGGCCATCATGATCTTTACACCAGTAACAAGTGTAGCCACAAAAACACCTGATCTGAAGTATAGTCCCCTGTATTGGAGGAAAGGAAGGTTAGTAGTTCCCCCCCCGCCCCTGCATGTTGCTAATAGCAGCATTAAAAGAACACCACTATTAGCCTGTATGTACTGCCCCTGATAGTCCTGTAGATTACTATGACTCTTGTTAATCCCGCAGTAGAGAGATGGTTTCTCATTGGGAAAACAAGCGCCTGGTTGTTTGGACAATTAGCCACAACATCAAGACAGGGGGCAGGTAAAACAAGTCATTTTAGAACATAAATAATGTAAAAAAAAGGGGCTTCTCTGACACAGGCTCTCTAATTAAGTAAGCATGGCTGCCCCATGCCATCATCTGCTCTAGCGACTGATGTCAACTATGACTTGACTGACTGATCCACTTGTGAAGAAGGTACAGACACCTCACTGCTTCATTCCGCTTTGTGGAGTACATTCGCTTTGGGTGTAGGGCTCCGTACTGCGCCTGTGCTCTCTGAGTGCATGAGTAGTACAGAGCACTTGGGCTCCCGAAGACTTCCGCAGGCTACTGTGGTGGCATTCGAACGATGGTGATGGATAGAGGGGACCATGAGAGGAACGGGAAGGCTCTACAGGATCCAGAGCCTTCCCTCTCCTTAGGTGAGTATGTTTTTTTTTTTTTTTTCACTTCAAGTTTGCTTGGAAAGTAAATAAGCATGGCAGCCTCCATATCCCTCCAGCTTCAGGTTCCCTTTAATTACCCAAGCTATTTCCTATAAAAAGCTCTACTGGTTGTAAGTGTCATTGACTGAGGTATGTATACACCCTATTTCTTTATTCAGATGCTACATAGTTACCATGTAACACACACTGCACAGCGCCCGAGACCATCTGTCTTTCGAGATACATCAGATTACCTTCAATGGTCTGAAATGCCGCCCACAACATGACCATGCCCAGTTTTGGTATTGGCGTTTTTGGTTTGACCTTTTTTGGACCAGATGAATATGCGGATGTCATGCGATTGCCATTGCGACGAATGCTAAGCACGTAATCGAGACATTAATTAGTGAAATGGTGATATCAATACATGGCAAACGTGTGGTAGGGTATCCGCACAGCAGGCTATGTGAGTGGCTGATTGGTTGAGACAGGTGCAAAGGAAACTACAGCGTAGTGAAGTGGAGCTTGTGTCTTTAGCAACCAATAGGTTTAAATAAAACAAGTATTTTGTTGGTTACCCCAGTTGTCCTTTATTGCACTTGTCTTATTAAACGAACCTCAGCCCATCTTCTTCACCCCAATTCCCAAGCAGCTCTTCCAGCAGTATGAATAAGACCGTAAACCAATTTTAAATGCAAGTCCCAACCAGACTAAAGTCAGTCACTGGAAAACGAAAATTACAAATTCAATGACACAAAAATCTACCTCATACAATTTTACCTTTGGCTCAATTACTGTGAGAACATCAGCTCTATAGTCAACCAGACAAATAGATACATCACATATTGAAGTTCACGGATGGTCCGAAAGATCCTTCCAGCCTTCATATACCTAGAATGAATTGCTTCTGCATCCCTACCTACGTTTCCATTCTCTGCCCCATGATTTTTGTAAAGCTATTTTCATCATGAGTTTGTGCTATTTTGTAACAGGTTAAAGACATATAAAAAGACACAAATGATGTGTGTACTGGAAAAAAAATGGCAGAACATCAAAAGGGCTGGTACACACATTCACTTTGGATTGGCCAATCACTGACCAATTTTACCATCTCCATGTAGTATGAGAGTCAACAGTTATTGATGGTGCACACGTTCAATTTTGATTGGCCAATCCCTAACCAATTTTACCATCTCCATGTAGTTTGAGGGTCAACAGATATTGAATACTATGAGCAGATTGTGTTGGCAAACCCTCATACTACACAGAGGTAGTAAAACTGATCAGTAATTGGCCAATCAATTAAATTAAATCAATCATAACAAAGTGTGTACCAGGCTTAAAGGACAACTGTAGTGAGGAGAATATGGAGGCTGCCATATTTATTTCCTTTTAAACAATATCAGTTGCCTGGCAGTCCTGCTGGTCTATTTGGCTACAGTAGTGTCTGAATAACAAAAGAGACCAGCATGCAGCTAATCCTGTCAGATCTGACAATGTCAGAAACACCAGATCTGCTGCATGCTTGTTCAGGTTCTATGACTAAAAGTATTAGAGGCAGAGGATCAGCAGGGCTCCCAGGCAACTGGTATTGTTTAAAAGGAAATAAATATGGAACCTCTATGTTCCTCTCCTTACAGTTGCCCTTTAAAAAGTCAGGTTCCCATGCTGGTGGAAACAGAGACACAAAAAATGCACAATAGTATTTTGACATGTTAACAGAAATAGCACAGGGTAAAGTCAATGTTTAAGATATTAGTTTTTAAGAGCGCAGTAGTGCATCATAAATCATAAAAACCTCAAAACATTTACAATAAGCAAATACCATCCCTTTTTTCAGCCTTGAATTTTTTTCTAAAATGAATCACGTATTTTAGGATGATTGGGTCAGTAATAAAGTTATCTGAAGATGGAAGGATCTTTCAAAAAGAAAAAATTGGCAAAGTAAACAACACACAACCACATGTGGACCCATCTCAAATGATATATACACACAGAAAAAAAAAAAGAATATATATATATATATATTACATTTATAGGTCCATCTATCAGAAGAAAGCTCATTAATTGTTCAATGCTTATATTAAGCTATGTACATTAACTTACAGACTGTACAGAAATATCAGGCAAAAAAAAACAAAAAACTTTACTCCCAGGTTTAAAAACCTGCTCCAAAACTACTGGGGTCTCTCGAATGTGAAATGGATATTTTCACTGCCCCCCTTCTGCTCCCATAGGCTTCAATGCTAATATTTATAGGTGCACTTCTCTCTCGATTGTTCTGAATCCTTGGCATCATGCTACATGGTGGAGACTGGCACAGGTAGGGTTCTGGTGGCTTACATCTTACAGGGTTATTCCCATAAAATGGGCTTGATCTCGGAGTTTCTACATGTTTTGGAGACACTATGGGATTCACAGAAAGTAAGTAGCCCGAACCCAAGTCTCCAGGTGATGATGGCTGATCACAATTGGAAATGAAGATGGCTGGAGTAGGGCTTCGGCTGTATTCCTGAATAATTTGCACTGGTACAGGTGCCACTGGACTTCCTATCATCAGGGTAAGCTTTGAAGCCCGGTGTTGAGTTGGTAAAAGGACGGGGTAAAGGTTAGTTTTGTACCCAGGTGAGCAGCTTCTCTGAAAAACAAGCATGTTTGGCACCACATCAGGCGTCCCAGAAGATCCAGAGACTTTCTGCAGCCTTTCTGGTGTAATCCATATGTCCTGGGTTGAGGTTTGCTGACCTGTGGGACTATTTGATGGTGACCTGGTCAGCTGAAACTGTGTAATCTGAAGAGTTGGAGCCTCTGACACTATAAATCCCTTTGGAGGTGTCTGAAATCCCACTGAGTACTGCTTGGGTGAATTATCACTCTGGGACATGAGAAGAACGGGCTGGCCAAGGCTACCTCCCTGGCAATTAGAGTGGAGAGGCTGCACTGTAAGACTGCAACTAGATATATACATTTTTACACCCTTGATGTTAGACACGGGGGTCACATTCTCAGCATTCTCTCTTGATGGCTGTTCTGAGTTGCAAGAAGTAAAAATGGTATATGGTTTACCAATGTGAGTTGCAGAGACAGCTGAATTGTTGGCCAGTACCACATCTAGGCGTGAGGTCCAAGAAGACTGACTTTTGGATACAGAGGGAAAAGGTTCCACAGGCTTGTTACGGTCTTTAGAGGAAGAAGGAGAGGTGCCCTGAACTGTAGGTGTCCTTTGGTTTTTATTTGAGAAATTTGTAAATCCACATCCATGGTCATATGCAAAGCCAAGACAGGAATGGCTACCTTGTGAATTGCTACAAGAAGAAGAGTATCTCCAAGGCATGTGGGGTCGGGTGTCAGCACAAGAACAGGTGCACACTGGATATTTTAATGGATTTTTTCTTCTGTCCTGCTGCTCCAGGGTAATGTCCAACCTGGAACAATGCAAGGCAGAGGCCTCTGTAGACTTTCCACCACCCCCGTTGCCAAATTTCTCTTTAGGTGAAGAAGGGACACATGACACAGAATCCAAGCATGACTGTGTCCCAAAACAATGATCCGAACAAGGCGGCCGTGAAACCTGAGAATAAGTCCTGTTGCATTTTGGACGACACAATGTCAGGTCCAATTTAGACACGTAAGAAGAAGAAGCTCGAGGATTTTCCCAGCAAGACATGCCGAGGCCAAACGGTGAGTGATTCTGTTTTTTAAATCCAGTATGCTCCAATGATGAAGCGTCTGTCTACTGAGTCTTCTCCAGAAAAATCTCTCCTGTTAGCATTGCAAAATGCAGATGCAATGCAATCATTTCAGTGGTTGGGAGATAAAAAGGGAGAAAGCCAAAATCTCAACAAGTGATACACTAAGCTGGCTGCAGTGTAGGCTGGAAGATAAATCATCTGGCTCGATGTGCAGCCTAGTCTGCAGACAGAGCAGCAGAGAGCCAAAGAGTCTAATGAGACGTTCAGAAGGGCTCTAGGTGTCTCAGCAGCGCAGGAGTCAGCTTGCTTGTGCATCCAACACAGGAGGAAATAAAAGGGGATCTAGATTTGGAGCTGAAAGTTTGTTGCTGCTCCAGCCCTGCCTCTTCTCACCCTAATCTGACTTTTTTTTTGCCTTTGCACGTCTGTGGTGCTTCTGTTCACGCGTCTTAAGGAGTATTTCCTACATCCTTTCCAAGCAAGGGCACAGAGGAATTCATTCAGCAGAAATGATAATATTACTTAACAAAGAAGGTAGGACTATAAGAATAAGCTTCATGTGTTTTCCATTTTCTTCAGTGCATTAAAAAAAAGAAAAGCATAAAGAATTTGGCACTTCCAGCAAATTCATTTAACACCTTCAAGGCTGAATCTATACTGCAGAGTACAGGGGTCCTTCCAGCTTTCTCTGCAGATGTGCAATCCTTTCCAGAGCTGAGAGTGTTAATGTTGCAGCCTAAACAAGCAGAACGGAGGTCTGGAGTGGCGCTGCACTCTGCACACTGTTGTCCGGGCAGCTCGGATGCCTTAGTGCAAATAAAGTGAAAGCAGAGATGACACATCAGCCACGTGCCAAGATCTCCCAACTGATTTTGTCTTGACATGCAATCCAATCCGTGCCGGCTCCCCTGCACATCTACACAGCTTGCAAGCAGCAGGCTGATGCATCTGAGATATAATAGAAGGGGAGGGAGGTAAGGTAACACCACTCGGTGTACAAACATCTGCACAACCTAAAAATCATCACTATGGTGAAACCTAGGCAGGCAGCTAAATACACAGCTGAAGTATAGTATCTCTGCTAAGTATTCCCTGCCAAGGCACTAGTCATTTTGGCCAGCCTTGTCTTATGCTGGGTACACACTATGAGATTTTATGGTCGATTTACTGTCAGATCGATTATTTCCAACATGTCCGATTTGCTTTCCAATCGATTTCCGAGCATTTCCCGATCGATTTCCGTTAACTTTAACAGGAAATCGATCGGAAAATGCTCGGAAATCGATCGGAAAGCAAATAGGACATGTTGGAAATCGATCTGACAGTAAATCGA
This sequence comes from Hyperolius riggenbachi, assembly GCF_040937935.1. Taxonomy (NCBI): domain Eukaryota; kingdom Metazoa; phylum Chordata; class Amphibia; order Anura; family Hyperoliidae; genus Hyperolius; species Hyperolius riggenbachi. The sequence goes on from NC_090654.1 coordinate 253,744,185, forward strand.
CCATAAAATCTCATAGTGTGTACCCAGCATTATGATTAGGCATGGTCAATGAGATACAAATAATTATGAGTTGATGCCGCATTATGCAAATTTTGTATGCGCACTGATGCAGCTTGAAAATGGAGCAATCAAGTCCCGCCGAGGTGGAATTCAGTTTTGAGGGCACAGTCTGGGGTTAGAGTGAGAGGAATGTGGAGGCGGCCATATTGATTTCTGTTTAAACAATTCAAATTGCCTGGCTGTCCTGCTGATCATTTGCCTCTAATATCTTTAGCCATAACCTGAACAAGCATAAGCATATCAGATGTTTCTGAATGAAGTCTGACTAGATTAGCTACATGCTTGTTTCAGGTGTGTGATTCAGACATGACTGCAGCCAAAGAGATGAGCAGGACTGCCAGGCAACGGGAATGTTTAAAAGTAAATACATATGACAGCTACCATATGCCTCTCAGGTTAGGCTCCCTTTAATAAAGGTTTGCCCACATCTCTAAGCGCCTGTTTTCCATGACCACCCTGGCTTGTGTAAGGCTAGGAAGGTCACAGTGGGACATTGCATTGCGTTCCCTGTAAAGCAGGCATGCGGTGCAAAGGACTGTAAAAGTCGTACCGCAGCTGTGTTGCATACAGTGAAGCAAACAGTAAGCAAAAAGGATGCTTCACTGTTTTCAATGCATGCGTTTTGCAGTAACCCACTGCATGCATTGTATTGGAATGTTGCATGCCATTATACCGCAACATAAAGGCTGCACTGTGAATTTCACATAGGTGGTGCACTGCAGTGCAGAAAGCTGCGTTACAAAGCGGCCACTATGTTGCACCACAATGCACCACTGTGAACGTAGTCTAATTGTCTTAGCAGCTATTATGGTCCGGTTGTAGGCCGTGGCTCTTTTACAAACACTTTGCTAGCTGCGTGTCTAACCTGATCCCCGCCCGCCGCCGATGCGCCGCTACCTGCCGCATCAGAGCCCCCCGAGCGCAGCCTGGCCAATCAGTGCCAGGCAGCGCTGAGGGGTGGATCGGGACTCCCGATGACGTCATCACGATTGTCGCCATGGCGACGGGGTTAGCCCTAAAGGAAATCCCATTCAGAACGGGATTTCCTTATGGGAATACGCACCGGCGGCGATCGGAAGGGTGGGAGGGATGCGGAAGGGAGGAAGGAATCATGTAGCTAGCGCTAGGCTAGCTACGTGATAGGAAAAAAAAATAATTCAAAAAATAGTGCTGCGTATCCACCCTGGCACATTTAATAGAACGCCAGGGTGGTTAAACAAAACAATCAGCATAAGTGGCACATCTTTCCACCTCCACCGTTGTGCAGCACAGAATAGGCAAATGCCCCTTTCCATTCTGCTGTCAGGACAGTGCAGGTTAGCAAGTGATCAGCTCATATGTCTGCTCTCCCCACCCACTGTCAGGCCTCCCAATAGTGTCCAATCCAGCAAACAATCCATTACTCTCTGAATGGAAATCAATTGGAGCGTAGCAATCGGTTCCCCACCTTGCATCACTTGATCAATTCAGTGTAAATGTGAACTGCTGCCTCGGCTAATTCTGTAGTGCTCAATGCCATAGAAACCTATGGAGCAAGCAACATCTTTCAGTGTTTGGTATATCACTGGCAGATGATTGGATCAAGATGACCAAAGCAGTCAGAAAATTAGCATATGGCCATTGTTGGACTGATAGCACTATGCAATGCAATGCTGTAAAAGTGGAATGGTCCACAAATCAGACCCCCCTCCCGTTACAGTACGAATGTATACCGTGTATACTCGTGTATAAGCCGGCCCGAGTATAAGCCGACCCCCCCAACTTTTACCTGAAGAACCTGGGAAAAATTATTGACTCGTGTATAAGCCGGGGGAAGAAAATGCAGTGGCCTTATGGCGCAGAACAAAGCATAGTTTGAAGAAGTCAGTTGATTGGAGAGAGTAGAAGGGGCATATACAGTGAAAACTGACAGTTTTTCAGAACAAGTGCAAACAAACATTGTGAAATGCAAATTTAAATATCCATGGCAAATGCAGAGCCTGCCCCTCATGCATATGTATACACTCAGCATAAACAGTAGAGCAAATCATCATTATATAAAGAATACAGTGCCAGGTCACTGTATATGTAAACTAGCATTGGTATGTACCATATGCAGCTACTGTAACACATCACATGCATACCTTATCATTGCTGGCAGATGGGAGGGATCCTTCACAGGGGGCCGAGTGTGGATTTAAACAGATTGATGGATGCAATATGCACCATTCTGACATTTATTGTGTTGGGACCACTGATGTTTCTCTCCCCCTCAACCCTGTCCCCCACGAGCTGCAATTTGTGCTGCCTGCTGCATCAGCCATACTTTCAATGGTGCCTCTCTGTCCCCCATCCTGCACGCAATGTGCTTAAACATAGTGCGGCCGCATAAGCCCCTCCCCCCGTCGCAATCGCCATGTGCAGGGTTTAGCCGGTAACTGTAATCCCCAGTGTGTGCTGCCTGTTGTGGCAGCCATCCATACCTTTGATGTTGCCTGCCTGCTGTCCCGTCTCTCCGTCGGAATATGCAGGGCAGGAGTGTGTGCGTTTCACTCGCCGGTATGCTCATCTCCCGGCCAGTCGCAGGCTCCTTGTGATATAGCTCTCCAGTGATGCATAGGCACCACTAGAGGGCGTCATCACAAGGAGCCTGCGACTGGCCGGGAGATGAGCATACCGGCGAGTGAAACGCACGCACTCCTGCCCTGCATATCCCGACGGGGAGACAGGGGACAGCAGGCAACATCAAAGGTACAGGATGCTATCGGGAAGCTGCGGGAGGTGGCGGGTGGGCGCACAACTACTACTGACTCGTGTATAGGCCGAGACCCCCACTTTTGGGCCATGTTTTTGGCCTAAACAATTTGGCTTATACACGAGTATATACGGTAAGTGCTATAACCATATGAAGGTATGAACCATATGAAAATATGAACCATATTTTCTCTTTATTGAATAACCATATGAAGGTCAATGCAGTCACATATTTTTGATGGTTGTATATACAAATATTTTTTTTTATGCATTACTGAGCATGTTCGTGAATCCAAATTTTTTAACGACAAATATTTGCAGATTATGTATATTCTTCCAAGACAAGACACAGAACATTTATAGTGCGCTTTTCTCCAGGCAGACTCAAAGCAGCACTAGGGTGTGCTCTATAGGCGGTAGAAGTGTTAAAGGAGTCTTGACCAAGGTCTCCTTGCTGAATAGGTGTCGGCTTACTGAACAGGAAGAGCCGAGATTTGAACCCAGGTCTCCTGTGTCAGAGGCAGAGCCTGTAACCAGTACACTATGCACTCCACTGTTCCTGATTTTGAAAACAGTTCCCTTGTACTACGGTTATGCCCCAGCTGTGTGGATATGGCATTTATCCATTACAGGCTTGTAAGGACTGATGTTTTACAGCTATGATTCAAGAGCTTTTAATAATTACTAAGTGGTGTCAACCCTTACAACTAACATGGACAGTTACCCTTGAAGGTGTGGAGGGTTCTGGGGTCCCGGCACACATATTAGTTAGGCCAATAGGAGCCATTTCTGAGAGCTGTACAACACCTGGATTGTCCATTTGTGCTCCCATCACTGAATTGGAAGCAAGCAATATCCTTACTCACGCTTGACACAGTTTTTTTTTCTTTTAAAGTGCTGCTGGTGCATTCAAAGATCAAATTCTAAAATAGATGGGTATTAATGCCCATAAGTGGAGGCCGCATTCCTATGCCTAATGAGAAAATCTTTGTTAAAATGACTGATCAATACGTTCCGACTTCCAGTGTCAGTAATGGAATCAACATGGTGGACCTCTAAAGGGGGCTTCCACTAACTCCAGGCAAAAAGTATCTTCTTGGGCTTTTACAGGCACTCAGTAACAGAGCTTTTATATCTATGTATCAATGTCTATGACTGATGCCAAATAAAGCTGCAAGGGAGATGGGAAGATGGCTGCCTGCAATGAGAAGCCTGAAGCCTGGACCTCTTCAGAGCTGCAAGCACGGAAAGATGGGAAGATGGCTGCCAGGAACGAGGAGAGGTAACTTCAAGCACACTTCCAATGTCTGTACTGTATATGGGGTTCCACACACCTGACAAATATCTACAGGGAGGGAGGGTGAAGAAGCATCTGGCTACCTACAGGGAGGGAGGGGGGAGAAGCCTTTGGCTATCTACATAGAGGGAGGGGGAGAAGCATCTGGCTATCTACAGGGAGGGAGGGGGGAGAAGCATCTGGCTACCTACATGAAGGGAGGGGGGAGAAGCATCTGGCTAGCTACAGGGAGGGTGAAGAAGCATCTGACTACATACAGGGAGGGAGGGTGAAGAAGCATCTGGCTACCTACAGGGAGGGAGGGGGGAGAAGTATCTGGCTATCTACAGGAAGGGAGGGAGGGTGAAGGAGCATTTAACCACCTAAAGGGAGGGAGTGTGTAAGATCCGGTGGCTGTTCATCACCATGCACTGGAGTGCATGGCGCTCAGCTCCCATTGGATAAGCGGCGGACGCGCTCTCAGTACACGCTCAGCCACTGTAAACATTGACCACGTGTGTGCATTGCATGTCAGCATCTCTGCTGACACGCTCAATGTTGATTGGTTACTTTGGATTCCTTTATTTTCTTATTGGTTAGTCCTAGTATAAATGAATGTTGAGCGCCCTCTGTCATCGCCCGTGATAGCCTATGCTGGGCTTGTTGCTGAGACTGCGCTCACACCAAGTTGCTTGTCTTGCTGCCGACTTGTGTCTGTCTCTTGACTAAGCTTCTTTCAGATTGCCTTACCGTTACCGGCCCGGCCTGAACCTGACCACGCTTCTCTATTGGCTTACTTGTTGCCAACTCAGCTTGTACCCGGATTCCCCTAACTGCCGCCTGGTCCGACCCATGCTTGTTAAAAGCATTCCCATGAACTCTGCCTGGACTGACTCTGGCCTGTATGACCACGCATCTGTCTAGTGATTATACTTCAGCCACAGCCTAATGTCTTGCAATCATCTGGATTGCCTCAGCCTATAGGCCTCAGGTGACTATAGGCTGAGATGCTGTCACTGGCTGAGATGCTGTCAGTAAGGGGGATTGGCTAGTGACCGTTGGCCTTGGGTGGTAATGGTAAAAAGTACAAATCCGGCCCTGAGTATACACGGTAAACAACATATGTTCGATTCCACTTTATTAAACAGGACTTGAAGTCCACATGCATCTTACTGCATTATGTGTATTTGACTCTTGTATGAAGTCCATGTTTTACATTATTATATCTAGGAAGCCACAGTACACAGGGTCTTATGTGACTAAATGCTCTTGTTACAAAATGTGCTAAGTGGAGCTGTCGCTTTAAAGAACTTGGATGTAACTTAAGGATCTGGCCAGGAGCCCAAGCTGTCACACTGGCTTGTAGGACAAATGAGAAACTAATTCTTCTCCTGAATGTTCAGTCTGTTAACTCAGCTCTTCTGCGCGCTGCTGATACACACAGTAGCATTACAGTCTGCATCGTGCCATAAACCCAGTGTCACACCGATGCTATGAGAACCTTTTACGCTATTAAATTCTGCCTTGTGCATGGGATAGTGACAACTGTACGTGAGAACTCTCAGATACAACTGTGATACTCATAGAAGGCCTATGTGAGTCTAGAGTTGTCCAGTAACACATGCTGCCTGTGCAGTTTATGCTACTGCAGAAGGCCTCAGTGCACATGGGGAAGTACAAGCAACATCAACCCCATAGGTGGGCAACCTTCACAAGCCCCCTCCAGTTGTAAGACTGGCATGTTAAAGAGAACCTGTACTGAGTAAAAAATATTTTAAATAAACACATGAGGTAACTTCAAATGAACATTACATAGTTACCTTGCCATCAGCTACTCTCAGAAGCTCACCATTTTCTTCTGACAATAATCCCTTACAGTTCTGACAATATTTTGTCAGATCTGAAATATATCAGTTGCTGTCAATAAAATATCAGTTGCTGTCAGTTATAGCTGAGAGGAAAACTGATGTACCAGGTAATGTCGATGTTTCCCTATGGCTCAAGTGGGCGATGTTACAGTTTGACTGTGTGCTGACCAGAAAGCTGTTATGGGTAATGGCCATTTTCAAAATGGAGGACGGAAAATTCCCTTGATCACAGTGAACATATAGGACGCGGAACAGGAGAAAGACACTGAGGAGTAGACTACATGGAAGGTAAGTATGACTTGTGTATGCTTATTTTGACTTAATTTTCAGTTCAGGTTTTCTTTAAGGTCAAAATCCAGTCTCTTCCACTCTGTTAAGTGAGGAATGGATGAAGCAAGAGAAGACTCGTTCAGTTTTGTACAGAATGTATTGTTCACCGACAGCAGGCTAATAAGAGGTGGGAACAATCAGCTACAGCATTATCTGTGCTTGCTCTGACTTCTTCTCAGAACTAATCTTAATTCATGATACTAACACTTTACAAACAGGGCTGCTAAGCATACGTTAATTTACAAGCAGAACATAAACATCGCCCTTCTTTGGAAGTGCTACAAAGGGAGGCACAAAGAGCAACAGGGCGATCCCAGCTATCGCCCCTGCCTCAATGTGTCAGCTGGGTTTCACACTGCTAACTGGCGGCAGCGATGCGGTATGTCGCCCCCGCCGCACCGCCAGCAGACCTTCAGGGAACACGGCGTCAGTACGTGGTGTTTCCTGTCTGGCCACCAGCCAAGCAGGAAGTGACACGCGCTTGCCATCACTTCCTGCTTTGGGTATGACTTCCGATCTTACGCAGGGCGACGCAGAAACGTGCGTTAACGTAGTTTTGTCCTAGCATCGGATAAGTGTGGAAAAGTGTCAGCAATAGCGCTTGCGCTGTATGTAGTTTTTTTGCAACATTTTCCTGCATAATTTCAGGTGATTTTATTTATTTTATTTTTTAGGGGGAATGGGTAGTAAAATTGCAGCAAAATCACTTCAGTACAGCAATTGCAAATCGTTTTGCAGCCATTCTATACTTAGTATTGGAGCGCAAATGCTGCAAAAATGCTGCAAGACCCACGATTCCGATTTGTGGAAATCACTCTTGTGGAATCACCTCTGTTAACAGTTCTTGTGGGCCCTGGGCCTTAGGCTCTTGTGAGAAAACACTTTAAGGCTCCCTGCACACTGAAAATCAGTTTCCGATTCTGATTTTGTTTCCGATTCCGGTTTTCCCTGAATACATCCAACAGAAAATGGATCAAAAAACGCAGCATGCAGTAAAGATTAAAAATCTGAATCGGAGGTAAAAACCGATTAAAAAGCGGAATCGGAAATGCATGCAGTGTGCAAGAGGCCTAAAGCAGGAATAATACAAAATCGTGGGTGTAGCAATCACCCCTGCAACCCCTCCTCTGTCTGCCCAACCACAAGTGCAGGCAATTAGCAAAAATAAAACCCTCCTTGTTCGCTCACAAGAACCAAGTGCAGGGGCATATGTTATTTTGTTCCTGCTTCCAGACACTGCTTTACAGCAAAACACTCTCTGCTGCCATTTGCCATCCCCCAATCACTTGACCTGCATGGGGTTCAAGGACCAAGGGGGGCTCCATGCTATTATTTTTGCACGGGAGTGTAGTTACGCCCCTGTACACAATGCTGTCAATAGTTTTTTATCTCTCATATATACCTCCTAAATTTGGAGAAAAAAAACAATGAAATCACCATTTAACTGAGTGCAGAGATATGATGTGCAAGAATATAGGTGGATGCCGGCTTTGTACTGCAACGAGCAGTAGTCAGCGGTAGCCCTGGTACAATCAATATCGGGGGAATTTGGTTTAATGTCAAGTGATGCAAGGTGATAATCCAAGAAAACAATTGTTATCAGAGAGACAGTCATTCTTCATGATCTATTACAAATGGAGCAGACAGTGGCGTAGCTTAGGAGCTGTGGGCCCAGACGCAAGTTTTACATTGGGGCCCTCCAAGCACTCTATACATAACAATTGATACGATGCACCAACCTGCCAATGGCAAATACAGTATCAGAGGTGCAAGAAGGGGATGGGGAACAGCTTGTTAATGATTACCACTATTCAAAGTATCTATAGAAGTAATTACTATGAGCACAGGACCAAGAGAGTGCTAATACTGCAGTTGATGGAAGGCCCCTCTGGCCCAAGGGCCCCAATGCAGTCACAACCTCTGCACCCCCTATTGCTATACCCCTGGGAGCAGTGCTTGGCCAGCTTGGGATAGATGCAGTGAATGGCAGAGCATACTGGGACCTGTCTGTATCCACCGCTTCAGGGCTCCAGCCTGTCTGATCCTGAACTTAATGACATTACAGATGACGTACTTAGTCTTCTCTATTTAGCAGCAGCACATCTTCACAAATTGTATTAATATGCTGGCAACTGCATTCTGCCAACGTTGCTTGTTCTGTGGTTTTCAATTATTGTAAAGAAGCTGCATGTCACGGATTTCCAGAAAGCGTGCCAAGACAGAGATCTGTGTGTAGATGACTTCATGACTTCATGACCGTGCCCCTGACTTCCCAGCCAAATGCGTGTGATCACCTTTCTCATATGCAGTTCTCAGCAGACTATTGTACAGTCATGTGAATATTTTCCATGGGAATTGTTGACCTTTTTTTTACCATAGAGGTCATTCTAATTGATCATTCTTGATTATAGTCTACCTCCTCTAAAGGCAAGCCCTAACATTAGACACCTACTCCTCACCTGAAGACGAACTGGAGAACACTCAGCTGACTATTGTTATGTTTCTTATTGTTCCTCCTGTCTCTCCTCTCCAGGATAGGACAGGCTGCTTGATAGGGAGCTGAGAAACCTTATCTGTACAGTCATTGTTAGCAAACGGTCATCTGAAATGATCATGCACAAATATTTCAGCCAACAGATGTTTAATCTGAGTACGTAGTTTTAAAGATAATGAAAAATCCCTTTGCAATTCTTAAAATGTATGTCCAAGTAGTTGGGGTGCTGATGCAAGTATAGCTAAAGGCCAGCAACTATGAAACAGTTAAGTGGTCTTTTATTTACATGGCGCAATACAATTGGAATTGCAATGTTTCAGGGTCACAAAAGGCCCCTTCATCAGGGCATAGTGTACTTGCAAGATTCTATTTGTATGTGAGTAGTTTTAGTCACCGCAGAGTAAAGTTGTCTTTATTCTGTACTCGATCTCCTTGCAGGGCCGGATTTACGATAAGGTTATGTAGGCATGTGCTTACAGGCACCTGATGATGGAAAGGCTGGCTCACTACCCTCCCGTCTTACCTATGTAGAGTACCGAGCGGAGTGAAAATGAGAGGTTACTCACCCCGGTCTCGGCATTCCATTGACCAGATCTCCCTTCAGTCCAGGGCACCTCGAGCTACCTAATACTTGGGGGCAGCTCTAGCTACTTCAAGCGTAACTGTCAGGCATGAAATCAAAAATTAATTATTTATTTTTATCTGGTAAACAAGTAATAAGGATGCTAACCAGGCAATCCAACAGATAAAAATCACTCCTACTTTTCTTGTCCATAAAAGATTATTCCCTAGTTTCTCTGGCTCGTATTTGGTATATCTGCACAAAGAAAGTTGCAGGGCATGCTGGGTTTTCTTTTTTTTCTTCTTTACTTTACCCTCAGACTTAACTAATGCAGCCTGATTGACTGAAGCCTCTTTTTCCCTCCCGTTTTCCTCTCCCACACCTCTGTTCCTCTCGAATTGGCCAATATTTCTCATGCTGAGAAGCTGCAGTCACACAATGACAATGCACATTCTCTTGCAGACCTGGGGAGTATCTGAAGACTGGGAGAACAGCAGGAAATGATACACAGATAGAGTAAGGGAGAAAATGATGTCAGGATTGGCTTCAAGATAGAGTCCAGATGGAAAATCCTAAGAAGGATTTTCTCTCTCTTTTTTTTTTTTTTTTTTTAATAGAAAAATCACTAATATCAAAATGTGCACAGTTATTATTATTATTTCTATTTTTTATTTATATAGCGCCTACATATTCCGCAGCGCTTTACAAAGCACAATAGGACGACAAGGGGAACATAGATATACTAACAAATTGTAAAACAGAGTTCCAAGCAGCACAAATATTGTGACAAAAACAGTAAACATTAGGAGGAGGACCCTGCCCTTGCGAGCTTACAATCTAGTGGGTAGTGGGGGACACATTAGGTAAGGGGGTGGAGGATGGATGAGGCAGTGACCCTTTGCCTCTGATTACATTGTGTCTAATAAGTAAATAAGGGCTATAGAATGTTATAAGCTTGTCTGAAAAGGTGTGTTTTAAGAGTGCGTTTGAAGATGTCCAGGTTTGGAGCATGACGTACAGGCTGTGGAAGAGAGTTACAGATAAGGGGTGATGCTCGTGTAAAGTCTTGGATGCGAGCGTGAGAGGAGGTGATCAGCTTGGAGGCCAGGAGAATTTCTTGGCCTTCTTCACAGTTCAATACATACATTTGTAGGTTCATGGAGGGCGAAGTCTAGGGTGACAGGACATTTGTGCCTATAGGCCAAAGTGATGTAAATCCAGGCCTGTCTCTTTGTCCAATTATCCACTCATCTGTTTCAAGGAGTTTTGAGTGAGTGGCCAGTCCCTACCATTTATGTTAAAAGTATAGGTAAAATGCTTTAAAGAGACTCTGTATCAAAATTTTCAGCCTTATTTCTTCTATCCTTTAAGTTCCTATACCTGTTCTAATGTGGTCTGTCTTACTGCAGCCTTTCCTAGTTGCACAGCGGCTGTATTATCTCTGTTATATAATCTATTCTTCTTTCCTCTGACGGCTTTGTCGGGCTCAGGCTCTCAGGCAGGAATGTGCTGGTCTGCTTGTGATAGGATAGAAGCTATAAACACCCTCTTCACGCCCCCTGCAGGCTCTGTGTGAGTCACAGACTGAGCTCCTCTCAGCCTATCACACTCTGGTTAGCAGCCATGTCTTTTGTTTGTAAACACTGCCTAAAACTGGCAATTACAAGCCAGGATTGCAGCAGGGAGTGGCAGAAACAGCACAGAGGGGCACAGGAGAACATAATGAATAGAATGGTATGCTGTTTATTGTAAGAATTTTAGAGTACAGATTCTCTTTAAAATAAATTTAATGTAAACTCAGTACACCTGCATATGACCTTGTTCATACTATGGGGCTAATACACAAAGCTTTTCAGGTGAATTATCTCACCTTACTTATTAGCTCACAATCTCTCCATAAATAACGTATCTCACAAGATATCTCTCCTGATTTGACTTAACTCATGATTTATCATTTCTCATTGGTTTAACTCATGAATTATCTCTCTCCAGAGGGCTTATTCACAAAGCTTTTCTATTGAATTATCTCACAATTTCTCTCTCCTTGACCAACCGCACAACTAGTTTACATGACAAATACCTACACACGCCAACCAACTAAGCAACCAACTCAAATACTGCGCACGCTATCGAAATGGCAAACTGCATAACATGTCCACATTCAAAAACAACTAAGCTGTTCACAAGACCTGTACACACGTGGCCAACCTGCATGATACTGTGGCAGGTGGATCCACACGTTGGATCTGGCAAATAATCCTGTACAAACATGGTTTGAGAACCACGCTTTAGATGCCATCTTTCCTTGCAATGTCAACAGGAAATGACCTTTTTAAAGGAAGTTGCAAGTATTCCTGGGAATAAAGCCCCAAAAAATATCACAGCCAAAATCACAATGGAAAACTCATCAGTTTTACTTGTTCTTCCACTGACATGACACAAAGCAAATGCAGGAAAACTGCAGCAGGCACTGGGATTGCATTGTGATGAACATTACAACTCATCTCCATGCATCAGTGAGGAAGGCACATTGCGACTCTGATCATTTTAATGGTGTCCTTGCGATCGGCAAAAAGCATGCGATTCGAAAATTGTATCAAAGCACATAGTGTGTAAGGGTCCGTATGCTTTTTAACCACTTAAGGACCGCTGTGTTAAACCCCCCTAGTGTCCAGGCCATTTTTTACTAAATAGGCCACTGCAGCTTTAAAGAGACTTTATAACAAAAAAAAAATCCCCTGGGGGTAACTCACCTCGGGAGGGGGAAGCCTCAGGGTCCCAATGAGGTTTCCCCCTATCCCTGTAGCTGCAGGCAATCCAGTGCTGGCTCCCCCAAAGTGTCCCGACATCCTCCCTCGACAAGCGCCGATTTATTTACCTTGCCAGGATCCAGCCTTCGGGTAAGGAGGAAATAGCCGAACCTGATCCTATCCGTTGTACTGCACAGGTGCAAGAGGACTCGCGCCTGCGCAGTAGAGCAGGTCGATCAGGTTCAGCTATTTCTACCTTATCCCGGAGGGACAGAGAAGAACGGGGGAAGCCTTGTTAGGATCCAGCGGCCTCCCCCTCATGAGCTAAGTACCCCCCAGAGGACTTTTCCTTCATTACAGGTATTCTTTAAGCCCTCGCTGCAGGGCCGCACAGCTCCGAACACAAGTGATTCGCGCCCCCCCCCCCTTTTTCTTCCAGCACTGTTGGGGGGGGGGGGGGTCTGATCCCTGCCAGCTTGTTTATTGATTTTTTTTTTTTTATAATAAATTTATATTTTTTTATTTATTTTATAAATTCCCACCCTCCCTCCCTCCGCATTGGCAGTCATTGGCTAGCCTATGACAGCGGATCGCCTTTGTGCCTCTGGAGGGGTCAGCCGAGTGACACGGCTGTCCCCAGTACATTGCTGCCTCAGATTGCAGCGCTGTACAGTCTTATTAGCATAGGGTTCGCCGTCTAACAGTTTCCGAGTGGCGATTGCTGCTGGGAGACTGATGGCGGAGCGGAGCTCCATCATTCCAGCGGTGATACTCCTGCAAATCCCGCCCCTAGCACTTCACGCCGATCGGCGTGGAGTGGTCCTGGGGCTGCCGCCGCGTTCACGCCAACTGGCGTGGATCGGTTGGCAAGGGGTTAAAGATTACCTGAACTCAGAATGTCCTCTCTCTAAATGATACGCAAAAGCACAATAACCTTTAAAGAAAAACATTTCTTTGTTGCAGCTCATACAAATCCTAAAATACATCTGCACTGTTTCTACTTCCTGATGAATGGAAGCAGACACAGGGTTAAGACCCTGTGCTTTCAAATGAGCTTATCTGCCATCTCTGCCATTGCAGTCATGTGACACAGGGGTGAGATCAAATTACAACTTGTGATTAGACACAAATGAGGGGAATTAGACAGGCTAAACTATCTAAATACATACAGGTTGCATTTCTCTGTGTTTTCCTTCTGTCCTGCACAAGAGTTCAGGTCCACTTTAAACTGGGAACACATATTTCCCCCTCATAACCAATATGTTTTTGCTTTACAGGGAACACTCTACACACAGCACCTTAAACCTCCAGGAACAGTGATCCCCATCTACGCTGGACTGGTAGCTCAATCACTGGAGGGTAGGTTTTCTCAAAGCTTCCGACAGTAATATGCACCTTGTAAAGTCTTGTCATGTAGAGGTAATGAAGTTATTATGAATGTCTTTTCTAGCCAAAGGTCAAACAGATCCTGGTTTCACAGCCCACCCATTATGTCTCATTTACAGAGTAGTATTTCACAGTAACTCTAATTCAGGTACAGAACTCAGCCACTAAACTCTACCTACTGCACAACAATTAATGAAAAACATTACTTGAGCGTGCTTACATTGTAATTGTATAAGTATATATGGTAGCATAGCCACAGAATATGACAAATGGAAGTGTCTAATTTTGCCTGTCAGGTGCTGAAAATAAGTTCCAACTGCTTCCCGCACTGTCCAGCTAAGTACTCATACAGCAAGGGCAGTCTGTACTCCAAATAGAGCACTGTTGCTATAGTTGCACAGACGTACAATTTAAGCTTGCCAGTTTTGATGATTCTTAGTAGGCTCTAAAAAATTTTTTTTAATGGAGTTTCCCTTTAACCACTTTTTCACATCACACTCCTCCCATTCAAGTGCCAATAACTTATCATTACTTAATTACCAAAATTATCTATATATTGTTTTTTTTTCAATACAAATTAGGCTTTCTTTGAGTGTTACTTTTTTCTAAGAAAAAAAAATCATTTCCCAGTTTTCAGCCATTGTAGTTTTAAAATAAAATGTGCTATTATAGATAAAACCCACACGTTATTTGCCCGTTTGTCCCAGTTATTATAGCATTTAAATAATGTCCCAAGTACAATGCATGGTGATAATATTTTATTTTGAAATAGAGGTATTTTTCCATGTATTTATTTTTTACTATATCAATAATTACAAGCCCTTATTTGCAAAAATAACAGTAATATACCCTTATGATATACATATTAAAAGTCCCTAAGTCTGAGTCCCTAAGGTGAATGTAGGGAATTATGGGTTAATCAATAATGGGAAGTTAATTTATTTAGCGTATTTAGTGTATATAGGTGTATTTTTACTTTTTGACCACAAGATGTCCCCACTCTTTTTTCCTGTGTACAGTGAACAGTACACAGGAAGTGTTGTGTATGTGTTTCTTACTTTCACTTTGAGAATAAACACCGGCATCTCGACGATTTCTGTCTTTATTCATTACAGGCACTTTGATCGGCTTTGGGAACACATGTTCCCAATCACCGATCACGGACTGGCGGGATTGCGACTGAAGAGAACTGGAGAGCGCGTGCGAGCATATCTACTCCCCTGGATGTTATGTTAAGTTCTCAGGGGCTTAGATATGCATTGCAGCAGTGGGGAAGGAGTTTTGGGCAACCTTGTTAATCATCATGATTTTCCTGCATAAATCGTTGGTTGTTACGATAAAAAATGGCAAATTTAAATATATCATATAGGAGAGACACAGTGATATTTGAGAGGTGAAATGACGTTTATTAGATTTACAGAAAGAAAGCAATAATTGTTTAACCAAAATTAGACAGGTGCATAAATTTGGGCACCACAAAAAAAGAAATGAAATCAATCTTTAGTAGATTCTGCTTTTGCAGAATTGACAGCCTCTAAACACTTCCTGTAGGTTCCAATGACAGTGTGGATTCTGGTTGAAGGTATTTTGGACCAATGCTCTTTACAAAACATCTCTAGTTCATTCAGGTTTGATGGCTTCTGAGCATGGACAGCTCTCTTTAACTCACACCACAAATGTTTCAATTATATTCAAGTCTGGGGACTGAGAAGGTCATTCCAGAACGTTGTACTTATTCCTCTGCATGAATGCCTTAGTGGATTTTGAGCAGTGTTTATGGTCGTTGTCTTGTTGAAAGATCCAGCCCCGATGCAGCTTCAGCTTTGTCACCGATTCCTGGACATTGGTCTCCAGAATCTGCTGATACTGAGTAGAATCCATGTGTCCCTCAACTTTGACAAGATTCCCACTCCCTGCACTGCCCACACAGCATGATAGAACCACCAACATATTTTACAGTAGGTAGCATGTGTTTTTCTTGGAATGCTGTGTTATTTTTCCTCAATGCATAACGCCCCTTGTTATGCTCAAAATAGCTCATGTTTAGTTTCATCAGTCCACAGCACCTTATTTTTTTTCAGGTCATTTGAAAGTTGTTTTGAGACCCCCATGTTGCTACTATTCAGAGAAAAGTAAAAGAGGAGGAAAGCTTACAATTAACCGCCTTAAATACTCTTTCTCTTAATTGGTTTCACCTGTGTATGTAGGTCAGGGGTCAGTGAGCTTACCAAGCCAATTTGAGTTCCGATAATTAGCTCTGTTTTTGGAATCAATAAAATGACAACAGTGCCCAAATTTATGCACCTGCCAATTTTATTTAAACAATTATTGCACACTTTCTGTAAATCCAATAAACTTCATTTCACTCAAACACACTGTGTGTGTCTCCTATATGATATATTTAACTGACATTTTTTATTGTAACAACCAACAATTGATAAAGGAAAATCATGATGATTAACAAGGTTGCCCAAACTTTCGCATCCCACTGTATATCCAGGTAAGTGTGAAGTATTTATAGATAGGGCAAAGGTATAGCAGGTGGGCGGTATACAGAGGTAGGTGGGCATACATAAATAGGAGAGAGGTATGCATTGGCAGCTGGGAGGTATAGAGGTGGACACATTTGTTGGTACCTTTACTGCTCATCAAAAAAACGAAAAAGGTGTTATGAAACACTTGAAATGTGATTAATGATTTATGAGGGTGGAAGAAAAGGACGCCGCCATAGACTTTAATGCCATTATCGTTAATACAGCGAAAAAAGCAGAAGAACGGTTGCCGCGATAAATATCATTAACAACATTAGAACATTAAAGTTTTTGAAGTCTGTTATCATTTTAGAACCTTGCACCGTTATAGTTTTTGTCCTATTATTTCATTTAATCTGAGTGTGACAGCGCTCCTCTTCCTCTCTAAAACTGAACAGAAACAGATGGCCGCACATAGTGCATTACTGTCATCATGAATCACAATAATCAAGCCCCAAACGTGCACATGTGCTCAAAAGTGCTCCACTCGTGATCTCTCCCCCTTCACACCAGCAGCTCACCGGATAAACGCCACCTCACTTTCCAGGTGGGTCTCACATTTAGCCTTGAGAGTGGCCAGCTCCAATCACAGTGTACACAGATTCTGATCCGTAGTTTAGAAGATCCACATTTTAATATTCAGTTCCATATGTAAAAAATATAAAAAACATACATAGCGTAATACAGTAGGTTAAAAGTCAGGGCCTGCGCAATTTCAGCGCACTCACGTGTGTAGAGAAATATCAGGCATCTCGGGCATCCCAGCCCATTAACATGTCTCCTCCACTAGCGGCACCGGCGTCCCGATTTTCCCGCTCCTGGTAGCAGCCTGTACCCTCACCATCCGTGTTTCCTCCTCAAGCCCAGTGACGTCAGCGCTCCTGGTCACGCCCTACGCGTTTCGTCCAATGGACTCATCAGGGGCTAACGTCACTAGGGCGCCGACGTCTCTTATACTCTGGGCTGGCTCGTTCCTCAATACATGAGTGCCTCGCGCGCACTAGGGCTGCGCGACTTCCTGGTACTGACATCATAAGTGATCGCCTGGAACGCAGGTGTCCCCGGCGCTTTCCACTGACTAAGAGAAATGGCTGAGTTTCACCCAGTGCCATCTAGTGGCAGAATCGCTAACTCCCTGCTGGACTTACAACATTTGGCTTAATGCTTTATTGTCAGATCACATTTACTGCCATCTAGTGGCCAAATGACTAACTTCCGGCCAGAATTAAAATTAAAATTAAAATGAAATGCCCCCTATGTTTTAAAAACAGGCATAATCAAGAAATTAAATTAAATGAAAAAAATATAAAAAAATTTCTGCAGAGGACAGGGTTCTATGTATAAAGGAAATTAGCTGGTAGATATTATATTGCAGAGCCCAGAGGAATCGTAAATCAAACAGCTCCTACAGCTCCCTCCGACCCTTCTAATGCCTAGTTCAAAATTGGTTTACCAACCTGGATCTACCAGAGGTAATTTGACTAAAAAATCTGGCTAAAGAATCCAGACAAATATTCTTTGTTCTCTTCACTGTCCCTTGACCAATTCCATTATACTTGTGAATATGTATGCAAAGTTTCCAGGGTGAGCAGTCTCTAAACCGGACTCTCGCCCTTTAGACACCTGGGCTGGTTCTTAAATCAATCCATGCTTACTTATGGGCTGTGATCACTTTCAAGATCATGCCACCTACCTAATGAGTGTTGCCATTGGTGCAGGCCCAGACTTGGGCACCTCCTCAGTTTACATGCCTCCGTGCCTACCGAGGGAGAATTCTGTGTACCTCCATACCACTTTACCCTGTGCCCCTACATGGCCTCTACCCCCGCTCCCCTTATCTAAATGTGTATATTGGTGGATATTGTTTTTGATGGCCCCCATCTATAGTCCGTACTGGAGCCACAGGATTCTCAGTGCCTATTCAGTTTATACATCATTCATAATACAGCACTCAGGGTCTAACATACTCCAAAATCAAGCAGTCTACATGAAGTTCTGCATTACCCCCCTGGGGACAGTGCCCCATCCTGTATATCCACCCAAAACTCCATCCTGAACTCCATGCAATCCCTATAGGCTGCTGGGCTGTGACCCCTTTCAGGATCATGCCATCTCACTGGTGGGTGATGCCCTTAGTGCAGGCCCAGCTATAGATACCTCCTCAGTTTTCATGCCTCCGTGTCCACTGAGGGAGCATTCTGTGTAATTCCATTCTACTTGATTCCTATACCCTTATGTAGCCACTATCCCCCCTCCCCTTACCTGGTGTAGGTTAGTATTACATGAGGTGGCCCCCTAAGACCCATAAAGGAACCCCAGGATTCTCAGTGCCCCTATGATTATATATCATTCAAAGTCTAACAGTTTAGGTCAAACATCATTCGTGATGAAGCAGTTTAGATCAAATTCTACATTAAGTCCCCCTGGGGACAGTGATCCCATCTTATGTATCCACCTCCCCTCAGCCTGAGAGATATCCCGTACCACACTTGAACCTCTCCATCTTTTAACATGTGATTCTACCCCCATGAATTTAAGTCCAGTGGGGTCTCGATTATGATGTGTTTTGAAATGGTTAGAAACACTATGTGTGGCCAACCCTTTGATTATATTCGCCACATGTTCCCCTATCCTTTTATGTAGTGATCGAGTGGTGCGCCCCACGTATTCTAGCCCGCAAGGACATTTCAGAACATAAATCACCCCCTTAGTGCGACATGTTATACACTGTCTTATCTTGTGCTGATGACCTGTGTTCCTTGCAGTGAAACTGTCCCCTTTGTACGGCTGCGCCTCTCTGCAGCCCCTACAGTCCCGCCAGGGAAAAAAACACCTTTGGCCCAACAAGTTGGCTGTATTCATCTTAGGGGGGTTCTGAAAGCTAGGAACTAGTTTCGACCTGAGATTGGGTGCTTTTCTATATATAAAGCCTGGTTTTTTTGGAAGTACACTCCTCAGTGCTCCGTCCAGTTGTAAAATGCGCCAGTGTCTCATGATAATAGACTCAACCTCTCTGTGTTGATGGCTATAGTCCAATAGCAGATCAAACTCTCTATTTCTTACTATTGGTTGTTGTCTGTTTCGTAATAGATCAGACTGTTCCATATTTGATACTTCATCCACCACTTTCTGTAGATCTGCATGGTGGTAGCCTTTATCCATAAAGCGCTGGACCAGAATCTGGCTCTGTTCTCTAAAGTCTTGGACATTAGTACAATTCCTCCTGATCCTCATTATTTGCCCTTTTGGGATGTTGTTAAGCCACCTCTTGTGGTGACAGCTCCCTTGGGGAATGTACCCATTTTTGTCCGTGGGCTTAAAGAAAGTTTTAGTCATCAGTTTGTCTCCCTGTTTGGTAATCACCAGGTCTAAAAATTCGACCTGTCTGGATGCCTGATGGAAAGTTATTTTAATGGGTGCCCAGTGATTGTCAATTACCTTGAGAAACTCATTGAGCTCCTCACTGGCACCCCTCCATATAAAGAACAGGTCGTCAATAAACCTGTTCCAACTTATGATTTTCATCGCCTGTTGTTTACTAAGGATTTCTTGCTCCCATTTTCCCATATAAATGTTAGCCAGCGATGGAGCGAACTTAGCCCCCATGGCACAGCCGGTCAACTGTAGGTAGTGATCCTGTTCATACCAGAAATAGTTGTGTGATAGAGCAAAATTTAATAGTTCCATAATGAACTCAATTTGCTCCGGTTTCAGATCAGTATTTGCCCCCAGGGCCGATTTCACTGCTTCCATCCCACTATCATGTGGGATGACTGTATGTATAGATTTTACGTTATCAAATATATTGTTTCTATGTGTAAAAGGGTGTTTCTGCAGAGGGAGTGGTTAGGGTTAGGCACCACCAGGGGGGAGTGGTTAGGGTTAGGCACCACCAGGGGGAGTGGTTAGGATTAGGCACCACCGGGGCGCCAGTTGGTTTAAGGCAACACCAGGGGGGGTGGTTAGGGTTAAGTACCACCAGGGGAGTGGTTAGTTTTAGGCACCACCAGGGGAGGGTTCTGTGTGAGAGTAGGATTTGGTTAAGCTGTATTGTTAAATTACGTAACGATTTTTAACGTTAATATCTTTTCATTATTTCCCATCTGTTTTTACAACGGTATTTATCGTTAACCCAGTTTGACAACGATATTTATCACTATCAGATTTCGTTATCCACCGGCACCATTTCGTTATGCAGCCAGGCCCTTTTTTCATGCACGGAAATAAACTGTTTTCTTTAATTAGTATCACAGATGTCTGCAACTAAAAGCCTTTGGAGCCAGAGCTTTCTGTCATGCTGCCACTATCCTTTGGCATGCCTTGCCACGCCCAATCAAGACAGCTCCCAACCTGGACAGGTTTAAATGAAAGCTGAAAAGACACCTGTTTAGCGGTGTACACCCCGCTATGTACTGATCTGAGACAAGCTTATGCGTTTTGGGTGAAAAAACTATTACAAAGGTTTAGCTGTTGTCATTTCATTTTCATTTGTGTTACTATGTGAAATACTGTTAAATCAAAACTATCTATGTACCTGTGTATCTATCTATCTGTCTGTCTGTCTGTCTGTTTGTAGTACATATACAACCTTTTGGCCCATCACATTGTAAAAGGGTGTATTTGTAGATAATGGCAGTGGGTGTTATTCTTTTTTCCCATGCATGCCAGTAGTAAAGATGATGATGAGCAGGCTCACGTGGGATCAAAAGTATCAATTTCTTGATCTATATTCTATTTTTTTAACTTTTCACTTTGCAATGCATAGATTTATTTTTTCCCCTGCTACTAACCTTGCGACCAAACAGGATTGGAATGGCACACCATACCCAAGCATCGGGTGCTGAACCTGGGTGCCAGGCTAGGTCATCCTAACATCAACAGCATACGGATAAAGTTTGGTTTGCACACCTGGGGCTTGATTCACTAAACCGTGATAGCTCATATCACAGCAGCGCTAGCGGTTTCGTGCACAATTTCACGTTTTGCGCGTGTTTTTGTGCGCAATTACAAATTTGCACCCGTGATTGCAAGCGCAAATTTGCGATTGCATTCAGTAATTTGTGATTGAGCGCAAAAACGTGCGCAAGACGTGAAATTGTGTGCCAAAATGCTAGCGCGACCGTGATATCAGTTTCGTGAATTAAGCCCCTTGAGTGAAGTGCAACTTTTCTGTGTTTATTGCATAATTAAGCACAGGTTTTGACAATTGTTTCGGGGCCACGGAGGGTCCCCTTCTTCAGAAAAGTGCAAAACATACTGTATGTTTCGCACTTTTCTGAAGAAGGGGACCCTCCGTGGCCCCGAAACAATTGTCAAAACCTGTGCTTAATTATGCAATAAACACAGAAAAATTGCACTTCACTCAAAGTGTGCGAACCAAACTTTATCCGTATGCTACTACTTTTTTGTGAAAGATGAATTTGTGTGCATAAAAACTGGAAAAATCAATACTTAGGTGGGATCATTGCTCAATGGTTACCCATTCTGTTCCTGTGAATGCACCTCCTGCTTCCTGAGCAGAGAGAGGGACAGGAGGTGGTATGCTGAGAGCAATGATCAGACCTTACTACAGATCTCAGATGTTACTACAGTGCAACATAGAAATGGGTAGAGAAAATAGAGGAATTACAGAGAGAGGCAAAGGGAATCTTGCAGAGTACTGAAACAATTCCTTCCAGTTCTGACTAAATCTAGACTAGACTTATCTCTGAAAGCAAAAAACCTTTTACCTATATCAGTAGCTGTCAGTTATAACTGAGAGGACAACTGATGTGCAAGGTGATATCCCTGTCTCCAGACTCAGTGGGAGGCAAGTATGACCTGTGTATGTTTATTTTGACTTTTATTTTTCAGTTCAGGTTTGCTTTAAGATCAGTTAGCATTGAATGGTCTATGTATACATCCAGTTAGCTGTTCTGCTTTGTCCTTGAATGGCACTCTGCTCTCCCTCCTCTCCCTCCAGCTGAGTTGGCACCAGTATGTCTTGTTTACGATGTGAGACATTTATCAGTATTGACTAGTAGTCTAAAGATATTTTTTCATAGCAGTGTGTTGAAATAATCATTAGTACGTACAGATCTAATCATTGTAGCGAAATGAATCATCGCCACTTACTAGCCACAAGGTATACATATTTATTGGCTTTCAAATACCTTGCATCTTCCCCTGAAGCTTCAGCTCTTGCAGTCTTGCCAACTTGGCAGCGCCTACCACTTTATGTACCGTAATTACCTCTCTCAGTCTAGAGGTACAGACTAACCAGCAAGCTCATGGTGAACCAGAGCTCATTGCGGGGTGTGATGGGCTACAATGGTCCTAAAAGCCCCCGTACTAAAATACTAAGGAAAACAAGAGTTTGCTTTCTTAAAACAGAAAGAACCTGAATTATCGCAAATTCTTTCTGTTTTAAGAAAGCAAACTCTTGTTTTCCTCTCTCGGTCTACCAACCACAGCGTGCAGCACTGATTTATGCATGTATATTACACATTAATGTGTTATTGATGAAGAAGCCCAGAGTCTTAAGCGTGCAGAAGCCCTGTGGCCGGAACAGAGTGTTCTGTATCAGTACCTCCTGACGTCCTGCTACCGGGACAGTTCATTGTAAACAACGGTGACTTGCAAATCCCTTGGCTTAATCTACACTCACATCAACATCTACAGCAGCACTTGGAACCCATATAGGACAAGACTCACAGAGCCCTTAGTAGGGCGGTGTCTGATTACAGATACATATCCATATCTAGCATGAATCCAGGCACGAGTCCCTGCAGCGTGGAGTTTTCTGACTTCGTGTAAGAGAAAAGCCTGGTAGCTCTGCCAGATCAGGTGCCAACAAGTACGTCACAAGTGACATTTGATTTGGGCAGAGGGAAAGCACTTTAAAAAACAAGCTTTCAACAGAAGTGTTTTCCCGCTGGATTGATCGCTGGTTCATGCGTTCTACTGGAGTCTGCGGAACTTTTTTTCTTCACTTGTGTGACTCAGCAGAGACGAGTGACACAGTTCTCATAACTGCTAATCCAGCAAGCCCCGGAGACTCGAATCTTTCCAGCCCTGGTGGTACTGAATCTTCAATGACCTCTGTGCACCAGTATGGGCAATTTGGCAACAGAAAGCAAAGAGAGATTGTCTCACTGTCATAAATGGGAAGGAGAAGACCACAATACTAGTAGAATGGTTCTTGCTTTATACATGTATCATTTACATGGGTTTGAAATAACATTTGCCAAAGGAACCTTTTGCATTTAATTTACACTACTTCAAGGGTAACTAACCTGAGAGCGATATGGAGGCTGCCATATTGATTTCATTTTAAAGAACTTTAACTAAGGATTGAACTTCATTCCAATCAGTAGCGGATACCCCCTTCTCCGCAACAAATCTTTACCTTTTCTCAAATAGATCATCTGGGGGTCTGTGTCGCTGATATTGCGGTATAAATTCTCCCACAGTGTGATGTCATGATCATGGTCCTGACAGTTTGCGGCCTGGGAACCTCGTTGCATTGTGGGAAATCATTTTTTTTCCAACTGCCAAGCAACCAGTAACTCCGTCTCCATGGCCGTTTCTAGGGCCATGCGGCCCGTGCAGGAGCCCTGAGCGCAGAAGGAGGAGGGGCGCCGTGATGGAGAGGGAGCTGCAGCCACGGGGAGGGTGGCCCGACCTCTCCCTCCCTTCCTCTTAGGTGCGGACTGGCCCATATGCTGAGCAAAAGAGGAATCAGCTCAGCAGAATAGGATTAGGATGCACGCAGCAGCCAGCGATGATTCAGTATCACGGGCTCTGGCTCCAGGCTGCAATGATCTGCTCCTTTCTCCTCGGTGGCCGCTCGTTCTCTGTCCCCATCTTCTGCACCTCAAAAAGCATGTGATTGTGCAGAGGAACCAGGAAGTGGAGAACGAGCGGCCGCCGAGGAGGAAGGAGCAGATCATTGCAGCCTGGAGCCAGAGCCCGTGACAGTGAATCATCGCTGGCTGCTGCGCAGTGGCGTAGCTAAGGAGCTGTGGGCCCCGATGCAAGTTTTACATGGGGCCCCCCAAGCACTGTATACATGACAATTGATACGGCGCACCAAAATCTGCCAATGGCAACTACAGTGTCAGAGATGCAAGAAGGGGATGGGGAACAGTTTGTTAGTGATTACCACTATTCAATGTATCTATAGAAGTGATTATTGTGAGCACAGGACCAATAGAGAGCTAATACTGTAGTTGAGGGAGGGACCTTCAGGGCCCCTCTGGCCCAAGGGCCCCGATGCGGTCGCTACCCCTGCACCCCCTATTGCTACGCCCCTGCTGCTGCGTGCAATAATCTATATTACAGCACCTACCTACCTACCTAATCTATACTGCGCCTACCTACCTACCTAATCTATACTGCATCACCTACCTACCTGCCTAATCTATACTGCATCACCTACCTACCTAATCTATACTGCAGCACCTACCTACCTACCTAATCTATACGGCATCACCTACCTACCTACCTAATCTATACGGCATCACCTACCTACCTACCTAATCTATATTACAGCACCTACCTACCTACCTAATCTATACTGCAGCACCTACCTACCTAATCTATACTGCATCACCTACCTACCTACCTAATCTATATTACAGCACCTACCTACCTAATCTATACTGCACCTACCTACCTACCTAATCTATACTGCACCTACCTACCTACCTAATCTATACTGCAGCACCTACCTACCTAATCTATACTGCAGCACCTACCTACCTACCTAATCTATACTGCAGCACCTACCTACCTAATCTATACTGTAGCACCGACCTACCTAATCTATACTGCAGCACCTACCTACCTAATCTATACTGCATCACCTACCTACCTACCTAATCTATACTGCATCACCTACCTACCTACCTACCTAATCTATAATACAGCACCTACCTACCTAATCTATACTGCAGCACCTACCTACATAATCTATACTGTAGCACCTACCTACCTAATCTATACTGCATCACCTACCTACCTACCTACCTACCTAATCTATACTGCAGTACCTACCTACCTAATCTATACTGCAGCACCTACCTACCTACCTATACTGTAGCACCTACCTACCTAATATATACTGTAGCACCTACCTACCTAATCTATACTGTAGCACCTACCTACCTAATCTATACTGTAGCACCTACCTACATAATCTATACTGTAGCACCTACCTACATAATCTATACTGTAGCACCTACCTACCTAACCTATACTGCAGCACCTACCTACCTACCTATTCTATACTATAGCACCTACCTACCTAATTTATACTGCAGCACCTACCTACCTAACCTATACTGTAGCACCTACCTACCTAATCTATACTGCAGCACCTACCTACCTACCTAATCTATACTGCAGCACCTACCTACCTAATCTATACTGCAGCACCTACCTACCTACCTAATCTATACTGCAGCACCTACCTACCTACCTAATCTATACTGCAGCACCTACCTACCTACCTAATCTATACTGCAGCACCTACCTACCTACCTACTCTATACTGCAGCACCTACCTACCTACTCTATACTGCAGCACCTACCTACCTAATCTATATTTCAGCACCTACCTAATCTATACTGCAGTACCTACCTACCTAATCTATACAGCAGCACTTACCTAATCTATACAGCAGCACCTACCTACCTAATCTATACAGCAGCACCTACCTGCCTAATCTATACTGCAGTCACCTACCTAACCTATACTGCAGGCACCTACCTAACCTATACTGCAGGCACTTACCTACCAAATCTATACTGCGGGCACCTACCTATGTAATTCATACTGGTGGCACCTACATAGCTAACCTAAACTGTGGGCACCTATACCTGGCTCCGTGGAGGGGGGGGGGGGATTTTTACACCCTCGCCCTGGGTGACATTTAGCCTAGAAACTGCCCTGCCTGACTCCCTCTGTGCATAGAACCCTCAGTAATGAACATTCCATACAGATCACCTGGTAGAACTAAAGATGTGTCCATCTGTGACAAATTTCAGAATGTAAATCCGGGAAAGGAACGATTTTACAATTGGCTAACAATGACTAAAAAAAAAAAATCTTTAAATTAATATTGTAAAAAAAAATAAGTAATTGTATTCATTACATTAGTTTCACTACAGTTCCTCCACTACAATGCACATTGTGAAAAAGACGTGCATTCTTATCGGAGTAGAGTGGATCTGGTGGAAACTGACCCTGGATTCCCCACCAAGGAGTATACGTGTGCTGGTGGCGTTATTAAACGTTTCGGCGTTCCACGCCTTCATCAGATAACACCGCCAGCTCGCACACGAAGAGTTTATATACTAAAAGTTTCCTTTTAGTATATAAACACTTCGTGTGCGAGCTGGCGGCGTAATAACGCCACCAGCACACGTATACTTCTTGGTGGGGAATCCAGGGTCAGTTTCCACCAGATCAACTCTACTCCGATGGCCACGGCAGTCTGAGGGTGTTCCCACCTTGTAAGGATTTTAAGGCTTTAGCCTAACTACATGTTTGTACTCATCTTACATCTAGTAAGTGTATTTTAATTTGCGCAATTTGTTTTATTAAAGTGGTGTTACACTATGGAGCGCTCTTTTTTCTCCACTTTTGTCTTGTAAACAATGCACATTGCCTGGCTGTCCTGATAACCCTCTGCCTCCAATAATTTTAGTAACATACCTTTAAACAAGCTTGCAGGTCAGATGTTTGACTTAAAGGACACCTGAACTGAGAGGGATATGGAGTCTGCCATATTTATTTATTTTTAAACCATATCAGTTGCCTGGCTGTCCTGCTGATCTCTTTGGTTGCAGGAGTGTCTGAGTCACACATCTGAAACAAGCATATGTAAAATCGGACTTCAGCCAGAAACCTCTGACCTGCATGCTTGTTCAGGGTCTATGGCTAAATGTTTTAGACGGCAAGCATCAGCAGGGCTGCCAGACAGCTGGTATTGCTTAAAAGGAAATGCCGCATTTTTCGAACTAGAAGACGCTCCTGACCATAAGAAGCACCCAGGTTTAGAGGACAAAAACCAGGGGAAAAAAATATATATACTAAACCATGGTTAAGGGGCACCTTGTGGATTATGCCTCCTTTGTACCTCTTCTGTCCCCCTTGTGTCCTCCTCTGTCCCCCTTGTGTCCTCCTCAGTCCCCCTTGTGTCCTCCTCTGTCCCCCTTGTGTCCTCCTCTGTCCCCCTTGTGTCCTCCTCTGTCCCCCTTGTGTCCTCCTCTGTCCCCCTTGTGTCCTCCTCTGCCCCCCTTGTGTCCTCCTCTGTCCCCCTTGTGTCCTCCTCTGTCCCCCTTGTGTCCTCCTCTGTCCCCCTTGTGTCCTCCTCTGTTCTCTTCTATGGCCCTTTGTGTTCCCCTGTGGCTGTTGTTTGTTTCCGTGTCCTCCTCTGCATGGGCACAGTACAAGGCGTCCCTGACATTGCAGCTTGTTGGAGGTTTGTATTTGCAGGCGTTCGCAAGTCAGGAAGTCCCCGCATTTGGACTATAAGACGCAGTTACTTTTATCCCCCACTTTGAGGGAGAAAAAGTGAGTCTTTGGGCTTGATTCACAAAGTGGTGCTAACTGTTAGCACGCTTGTGAAATGCCCTTTAGCACGCCTAAACACACTTTGAGAGCGCTAATTAGCGCTCGCCTGCTAAGTTTCACGTTCGCGCACTAATTTTAGCGCTGCCTGGTGCACGGGAAATGACGCACCGGGTGCGATGAAAATGACGCACCCGATGCATCTAAAATGCCCTAAATGTCACACCCATGCGACGTTTAGGGTGCATCCAATGCGCCGTTTTGGAAGCATCGAGTGCGACGTTTCACTCGCACCGGGCAGTGCTAGACTTAGCGCGCAAACGCGAAACTTAGCGCGCAAACTGATTTAGCTTGGTGCGTGCTAACTACTTAGCACCCTAGTTAGCACGCCCAAAGTCTTTAGGCGTGCTAACTAGGTTAGCACCGCTTTCTGAATCAGGCCCTAATAGTCCAAAAAATACAGTAAATGTGACAGCCCCCATATCCCTCTCAGTTCAGGTGTCCTTCAAAAAGGATGATGCTGGAGTATGGAGAAAAGCAGTAATACAAGGCATGGCAATGTTGGTACTCATGGATTTACACTGTGCATACAAATATTACCATTATTATAAATGTATATAGCACCGATTTCTTATACAGCACTTCACAAAGTATAGCACGTAATCATGTGCCCTTTGTAAACCAGGCAAATTTTGAGGCAGACAATAATCTGTATTTTTTGGGGACGTGGTAAGTAACTAGGGGCAGCGTCCATCCCGTCCGCCCCCTCCGTCCCCAGCTGCCGCTTAATTACCCTTCTTGAGTTGGCAGCCCCCTCCTCCACCAAAGTCCACCTCACTAGACTTCTAGATCAGTGGTGACACGAGA